>NC_059108.1:37881410-38197482 GCF_020740685.1 Jaculus jaculus | reverse complement strand
TTTTTTTTAACTGTAGATCATGCATGTGATTGTAATTACAAATTTGTACAATGTTGTTAAAGTAGGAAAACACACATGCCTTAAAGCTTAAAAAGCAGGGCCCAAAGCTTATTAGTTTAAATTACAGTATGTTTCAAGTTTGTATTCGTTTGTAATAGCTCTATTTAGAAAATTCAAAGGTCGTGATTTATAAAAGTAGTGTATTGACATATAAGTTCAAGTGGCTTGTAGCTGTGAAAACAAATGGAAACTTCATTTTGTAATACTGGATCCTAGCAAGAGGCTCCAGTCCAAGTGGAACAGTCAGTTTTAACTTTTTAACAGATCTTATTTTTTTATTTTGAGTCCCACTATTAATGTGTGTTTAAAAAAAAAAAGATGGGTTGGTGTGTGCAAAGCAGTCTTGGTTAAACTTAAGTATACATTCTTTGTCCTCCCAGTTCTAGGAAGAGTCTAGGGTGAGTAGGCCAGTTTTAATTTCCGAAGTGCGAAGTGTTTTTTACAAGGAAAAAAAAAAGGCCATTTTGCTTTTATACAGGAGACTAAAAGTCCATTTTGCTTTTATACAGGCGACAAAAGGTGCACTTTGAGAGAGGATCAATCCTATTCAGGGAAAATGATTGAAAATTTACCATTTGACAGTCCCTTAGATGAGCAGTGGGGAACTGCTTGCCAGGAACCAAACTTAGATATTGTTTTATGTGGTGCTATGTGTTTCAACACAAGCTTCCTTTTTAAATGTGCCTACTTTACCAAAATTGACGAAGAAGGGAAAAAAAAAAAACCTTTAAAAATTGAGTTAAAATTCAAGAGGTAATGACATCCTAAGAGAGAAGTAGGTGTCTGGGTAGTGATGACTTGTTTAATGTAAATCTTAGAGCATCTGGCATTCTTTTCTGCTTAGAATCTGAAGATTTCTTTAGAATCACTTATTTTAAGAGGATAGATTGCTATCATAAAACTACTTTTTCACTTGAGGCAGTGATCATACAGATAAGGATTATTATGTGTATCATTTTAAAGTGTTGAAGTTCAGCCTCTATTAAATACCTTCTCCATTGAGGAAAAAAAAGTTGACGTACCCACCACATACCTTAGAAGATCATTGACAATGTATAAACTGATTGATATTTATGTAAATATCAGTTTTCCGTGCTTTAATTTTGCACATTCCTGTCACAGGGAACCAGTTGGTTCTCCTACTAAAGTCTTGTGAGTTTTCTGTTTGGAAGGAGTCACAGCATCTGTTTACATTTACCTTATCAAATCTAGAACATGTATATTTGTAATTGTATGTCCTCATTCCTAGGAACGAATTTGCAGATGTGTACATATCTGAATACAGAAACTATAACATTTGGTAGTGTGCTACAAAGTATGTGCTTAGCTCATCTAGATATACCCACACTGTTATATGATACCTGAACATTAATCATTAAACCATTTTTGATTATTAAAAAAAAAAGAAGGGAGGGAGGGAAGGAAGAAAGGAAAGAAGGAAGAAAGAAAGGAAAGAAAGGGTGGTGGTTTGATTCAGGTGTCCCCCATAAACTTAGGTGTTCTGAATGCTAGGTTCCCAGCTGATGGATATTTGGGAATTAATGCCTCCTGGAGGGAGTGTATTGTTGGGGGCGGGCTTATGGGCTTTATAGCCAGTTTCCCTATGCCAGTGTTTGGCACACCCTCCTGTTGCTGTGTCCCACCTTATGTTGGCCAGGGGGTGATGTCCACCCTCTGCTCATGCCATCGTTTTCCCCTGCCATCGTGGAGCTTCCCCTCGAGCCTGTAAGCCAAAATAAATCTCTATTTCCCAGAAGCTGCTCTTGGTTGGGTGATTTCTAACAGCAATGCGAACTGGACTGCAACAGAAAGGAAGAAAAAGAAAATATTAGCCAAAAATTCTAGTGCCGTTTATTGACTAGCCTTCCTTTGCCTACAGAATTGTTACCAAGTTTTCATTTCACATAAGCATTTTTTTCAGCAAATGTATCCTATTTGATACATCAATCTGTCTAAATGTAGATGTCTGAGTATTTCAATGACTACAATTTTGCTATAGCCTTGGTATCTGCTAGGGTGAATCCCTTTTCTTTGTATTGTTTCAGAATTGTTTTGGTTACTATTGGGCCTAGTGTTCTTCTGAATGGATTTTCTGATCTTCTCATACAAGTCAGTAAAGGCTGGAGAGATGGCTCAGTGGTTAAAGGTGCTTGCTGCAAAGCCTGACTGCCTGGGTTCAATTCCCCAATACTCCGGTAAAGCCAGACATGCAAAGTGGTGCATATGTCTGCAGTGGCAGGAGGCCATAGTGCACCCACAATTCTCTCCCCCCTTCTCTTTCTCTGTCTCAAATAAATAAACACTTTTTAAAATTTTTGGTTTTTTGAAGTAGGGTCTTATTAGCCCAGGCTGACCTGGAATTCACTCTGTATTCTCAGGGTGGCCTTGAACTCACAGTGATCCTTTTACCTCAGCCTCCCAATCCCAAGTGCTGGGATTAAAGGTGTGCACCACCACGCCCAGCCAAATATAAGAAAGAGAGGGAGGGAGGGAGAGAGAGAAAGAGGCAGAAAGAGAGAATGGGCACATCAAGGCCTCCAGCCACCACAAATTCCAGACCAATGCACCACCTTGTGTATCTGACTTACATGGGTTCTGGGGTGTTGAACCTGGGTCCTTTGGCTTTGCAGGCAAATGCCTTAACCACTAAGCCATCTCTCCTGCCCCAAATACTTTTTAAAAGTCAGTTATAGGCTAGAGAGATGGCTTAGCCATTAAGGTGCTTGCCTGTGAAGCCTAAGGACCCATGTTTGATCTCTCTCCAGATCCCACATAAGCCAGATGCACAAAGGTGATGCAAGCACAAGGCAGACATGTCCACTGGGTGGCACAAGTGTCTGGAGTTTGATTGCAGTGGCTGAGGCCCTGGTGTGCCAATTCTCTCTTGCGTGATCTCTCTCACTCTCTCTAAAATATAAAAAAAATTAAGCCAGTTAGAAAAATTCCCCAGGGATTTTTAAAATTTTTTGGTTTTATTTTATTTATTTGACCAGCAACAGACAGAGAGAGAAAGAGGGAGAGAGAGAGAGAGAGAGAGAGAGAGAGAGGGAGGGAGAGAGAGAGAATGGGCATGCCAGGGCTTCTAGCCATTGCAAACAAACTCCAGAAGTGTATGCCCCTTGTGCGTCTGGCTAAGTGGGTCTCCTGGGAAATTGAGCCTCGAACTGGGATCCTTAGGCTTCACAGGCAAGCGCTTAACAGCTAAGCCATCTCTCCAGCCCTCCCCAGGGATTTTTGAAGAGAATTTATTACATTGATTGTGGAAACAGGAACTGATACTGTCACACTGTTCTTCTCCTGCACGTGAGCAGACCCTCTCCATTTTTGTAAATTTAATTAAACAGTTTTTCACATCTTTGGTTAGGTTTCACTTCTATGTACTTTATATACATAAGATATTGTAAATGACATCTTACTTATTTCATCTTCATTCTTTATTTTCCTGAGGGTGTATGTGTGTGCGCACGCAGTGGGGGGGTTGTTATAGGTGGCACATGCACATATATCAGTTGTGGCTCCCTGTGTGCTTGTCTGTGGCAGGGTGCACTCACTGTCTGTGGCTGGAGCACAATATCCCTGTCTGGCTTCATGGCTTTTTTTAAAAAAATTATTTATTTATTTATTTGAGAGCGACAGGCACAGAGAGAAAGACAGATAGAGGGAGAGAGAGAGAATGGGCGCGCCAGGGCTTCCAGCCTCTGCAAACGAACTCCAGACGCGTGCGCCCCCTTGTGCATCTGGCTAACGTGGGACCTGGGGAACCGAGCCTCGAACCGGGGTCCTTAGGCTTCACAGGCAAGCGCTTAACCGCTAAGCCATCTCTCCAGCCCCTTCATGGCTTTTTCACTCCATTCTTACTTAAACCTAAGTCCCTTAATGACCCCAGAGCTGTTTCGTCACTAACCCTGGCTTTGTGCTCTCCGATGGAAGTAGGTGGCAGACAGGTGTGGCCACATTCATTGTTTCTGTACGGTCTAGGGATCAAACTTTGTGGTCTCTCCAGCCTCCTCAGACCCTCCTGCCTGTTCAAAGTACTCAACCACTGAGCTGTCTTTCCAAAAGCCCTCATCCTCACTCTTAAGTGACAGTGTTATTCACTTCCTTTTTTTTTTTTTTTTTAAGATTTATTTATTTATTAGAGGTACAGAGATAGACAGAAAGAATGGGCACACCAGGGCCCCTAGCCCCTGCAAACGAACTCTGGATGCACGTGTCACCATGTGCATCTGGCTTACATGGGACACGGAGAATCGAACCTGGGTCCTTAGGCTTCGCAGGCAAGAGCCTTTAATCACCAAGCTATCTGTCTAGCCCTGTTCACTTCCTTTTATTATTCTATTTTTTTTTTTTTCTTAAAGCACTGGGAATCCACAGCCAGTCATGGTGATGCACACCTTTAATCCCAGTACTTGGGAGGCAGAGGTAGGAAGATCCCTGTGAGTTTGAGGTCAGCATGAGACTAAATAGTGAATTCCAGGTCAGCCTGGGATACAGTGAGACTCTACCTCCAAAAACCAAAAACCAAAACCAAAAAGAAAACCCCAAAAGAGCAAAGTTCAGAAGTATAAGTTTTTAACAGTTTACCATGCTTCAATAGTATTTCCTCTCCCTTAACCCTAAAATAAACATTATTCTTTTTTTAAATAATTTTTTTCATTTATACTTTTATAATTTTTTGTGTTGTTTTCTGTATTTTCTCTATTCTCAGGTGGCTTTGAACTCTTGGCAATCCTCCTATTTCTACCTCTTGAGTGCTGGGATTAAAGGCGTGTGCCACCACACCCGGTAATTTTATAATTTTTTAGCGCAACAAAGAGAGAGCGGGAGAGAGACAGAATTGGCATACTAGGGCCCCACCACTACAATTGAACCCCAGATGCTTGCGCCACCTAGTGGGCATGTGCGACCTTACGTTTGCCTCACTGTTGTGCTTATGTACGATCAACATAGGATCAGGATCTGGAGAGAGATCAACACGGGTCTTTAGGCTTTGCAGGCAAGCTCAACTGCTAAACCATCTCTCCAGCTCTCGTTTTTAATTTTATTTATTTTTATTTTTTCATCTTATTTATTATTATTATTATTATTATTATTATTATTTTGTTTTTTCAAAGTAGGTTCTCACTCTAGCTCAGGTTGACCTGGAATTCACTGTGTAGTCTTGGGTGGCCACAAACTCACTGCAATCTTCCTACTTCTGCCTCCTGAGTACTGGGATTAAAGGCGTGCTGACTATGCACGGCTTCTCATTCATTTAAAAAAAATTATTCACTTATTTGCAAGCAGAGAGAGAGAGAGGGAGGAAGAAAGAGAGAGAAAAGACAGAATAGGTACACAAGAGCCTCTTGCTGTTGCAAGTGCATGTGTCACTTTGTGCTTCATGGGTACTGGGGAATTGAACCCAGGTCATTAGGCTTTGCAGGCAAGCACCTTAACTGCTGAGCCATCTCTCCAGCCCACAAACATTATTCTTAATAGAAATATGCTTAGAACATGTCCTAGACATGAATATGACAAGGAAAAATAGTTTAATGAAATTTCATCCTAATTACCAAGAACAAAGAAATAATCCAATTAAAAAACAGCATATAGCTTGATTTATTTAAATAAAATTGATTTCATAATTGATTTAAAGCTGAGTCTCAGGCTTTAACTTAGTCCATTGATATTACTATGATGGATCTATCCTTTAATCTTTTTGTGCTGTACTGTCTATTGATTACTCTTTTTTCTTTTTTCCTTTCTAGCTTCCATGCATCTTATCTACATTGTCTTTCAAATTATTATTTTCTGGCTTTTTGTACTTAATTACTAAACAATCTTGTAGGTTAATTAATATTCCTGTTTTCCTTTAAAATAAAGCAAGGAGCTCAGAATGTTTTATCTCTACCTATTCTTTCTCTCATACATTGTTTCTCCTGCTTAGTTCTAGTTTTATAACCTTTATACTTTCATTTCTGTTGTTTCATGCAGTCAGTGATTATTCAGGATTGTCTATATGCTTACTGCCATTTTGCTGCTACAGTACATCTTTTAAAATATCTTTACTGAAGCTGGAGAGATGGCTTAGTGGTTGAGGGTGTTTGCTTGCAAAACCTGATGGCCCAGGTTTGATTCTGCAGTACCCACGAAAAGCCAAATGCACAAAGTAATATATGCATTTGGAGTTTATTTGGAGCAGAAAGAGACTCTGGCGTGTTCTGTCTCTCGATTTCCCTTTCCTTGTGAATAAGTAAATAAATAAAATATTTAATGTTTTATTTATTTATTTACTAGAGAGAGAGAATGGGCGCACCACCGTCTCCAGTCACTGCAAACAAATTTCAGGTGTATGGTCACCTTGTACTTCTGGTCTTACGTGGGTAACTGGGGAATCAAACCTGGGTCCTTAGGCTTCCCTGACAAATGCCTTAACTACTAAGCCATCACTCCAGCCCCAAATAAATAAAATATTTAAATGACCAAAAAAATTCTTTATTGAACTATAATTCAATACAGCTCACTGATGTAAATGCACATTCATTAGCTTGTCTACTCACAGAATTGTATCTCCACCAGCACGATCAACTTTGGAATATTTGCATGAGCCCCCAAAAGAGCTTCATGAAGTAGGCACACCCCAATTCTCAGCACCACCTCCTAGCTAGACAACCACTGTTCTCCTTTGAGTCCCAATAGACTTACCTAATCAATATTTTTCAGAGAAAAGATTATACAATACAGGGTTTTGGGGACTGGCTGCTTTTATATAATGTTTTCAAAGTTCATCACAGTTGGTAACATATGTCGCTACTTCCTTTGTGAAGCCAAATCATGTTTTATTGTATGGCTAGACTCTGCTTTACTTATCTATTCCATCTGGTAGACATTTATCTTGTTTCTATGTTTTCACCATTATGAATAATACATTTTTTATGAGGCAATCCCTACAGACTGGCCTTTCTTTATGAGAGAGAATTGATGTGCCAGGGCCTCCAGCTACTGCAATCAAACTCCAGAGGTGTGCGCCCAACTTCTATGAGCATTTATTGATTGTGTATGGGGGGGCAGTTGAGGCAAGATCTCAATCCAGACCAGACTGACCTAGACCCCACTCTGTAGCCCAGGCTGGCCTCGAACTCATGGCGATCCTCCTGTGGCCTGAGTGTCAAGTTTCATTGGCTTTTACTTGCATCTTTTATGTTGAAATCTTGTTCAATGGTCAATACAATGACTTATTTACATTAAACTAGGGTTTATTTTAAGTAGTTTTTAAAGAGTAGCAACATTGTCTATACAATGAATTACCAAAAAATACTGGCACAATATTACCTCTTACACTCAGGATATATATTATGATTTCTTTATCCTTCAATCTAGATATACTTCAATTAACCCATAATACTTTTCATTAAGGTATATCCTATTTTTGTTTGCTTTGTTTTTGTAAGGTAGGGCCTGGCTTTAGCCCAGGCTGACCTGGAATTCACTGTGGAGTCTCAAGGTGGCCTCCAACTCACAGAAACCTTCCTAACTCTGCCTTCTGAGTGCTGGGATTAAAGGCATGGGCTTTTAAAGTTTAGCCTTAAAACAATCCTTTTCTGTATGTTCTGTTTTCGTTGTGTCTTTTTATATTACCGATTTGTTAATCTAGTCCATTTATCTTAATTCTTTCAAAAAAAAAGAGCCAAAAATGGATACAAATTCATTCTTTTGCATATAGTTATCCACTCATCCCAATCCCATTGGTTGCGTAGCAATTTCCATCCAATCAAAACATTTCATCCTGAAGGGAAGCTGCTTCAGTTTCATCATGACTCAGGAAGTTCCTGACCTAGTCAAGGCTCCGGAGATAAACAGGACCTCACACATCTCAGGAACTTCCTGAAACTTACCGGAACCCCTTCCCTGCCTAAAGTCACACAAGTGTGAACTGCTAGCTGGTAGATGGACACGCCCCTCACCTGCTCTGTTTATAACCCCAACAAATTCACTGGCTCATCCAAATTGAATTTTTATATTTCTTGTTTTAAATATTTTGCTTAGTATTTATTTGCAAGGAGAGAGAGAGATTCACGTGCCACCCTGTGCAGCTGACTTTACATGGGTAATGGGGGGGTCAAACCAGGGCTGTTGGGCTTTGCAAGCAAGCCCTTTTAACCATTGAGCAATCTATCTAGCCCCCAAATGGGACTTTTGTGCAGTAGTGTTTTGGTTGGTCGTTTGTGTCCTGTGTGGTGTAAATAGGTATGTATTTGGGTTTACTCAGGGAAAAACGGGAAAAGTTTCTCAAGACATTCTTATGAAAAATATTCTTTACCTTTTGAATATCTTGAAAACTTGTCAAAAATCAATTGATAGCAAATGTAAGGAAAATATATTTCAGTAAGTCAGATGCACAAGGGGGCGCACACATCTGGAGTTCATTTGCAGTGGCTCAAGGCCCTGGTGCGGCCATTCTCTCCCTCTCTCTCTCTCTTTCTGCCTTTCTCTCTGTGTTGCTCTCAAATAAATAAATAAAACTAAAAAAAAAAAAGTGTTTCAAAGATGAATTTCTTTTTTTGTTTTGAGGCAGGGGCTCACTCTAACCCAGGCTTGCCTCAGTCACAGTGATCCTCCTACATCAGCCTCTTCAGTGCTGGGATTAAAGGCTGGCTAGCTGAATTATTTTTATTAAAATTAATAAAAACATTCTTAATAAAAATAAAATAATTTTTTATGTTTTCAAAATGTATTTTATTTATTTATTTATTTTTTAAATATGGAAAGCTTCTCAAATTTGCGTGTCATCCTTGTGCAGGGGCCTTGCTAATCTTCTCTGTATTGTTCCAATTTTAGTATATGTGCTGCCGAAGCAAACACCAAAATGTTATTTTAAAATGAACTAGTTTTGAGACTCCCAAGTCCATGACATTGACCCGTATGTCAGTTCTTAGACCATTGCTTATTGTTTTTATTACTGTAACTTTGATAAATTTTGATATTTTGAAGTGTCAGTCTTCTTAGCTTACATCTATTAAAAAAAAATTCTAAAACTTTCTGGGGCTGAAGAGATTGCTTAGTGGTTAAGGTGCTTGCCTGTGAAGCCCAAGGACCCACATTTCACTCCAGATCCCACATAAGACAGGTGCACAAAGGTGTGGCAAGTGCAAGGTCTCACATGTCCACTAGGTGGTGTAAGCATCTGGAGTTCAATTGTAGTGGCTGAGGCCTTGGTGAGCCAATTCTCTCTCTCTCCCTAAAATAAAGTAAAGTAAATAAATAGTTTAGGCTGTTTGTTGTCCCTTACACTACATATGAATTTTAATATGCTTTTCTAAAAGCCATCTGGGACTTTGTTAGGGATAGAATGTCTATATGAATATAGTAGTATTTATTGCCATTCAATAATACTAAGTCTTTCTATCCATGAGCATGGGATATCTTTCCATTTGTTTAATAATTCGTTAATTTCTTTCAACAGTGTCTTGTGTTTTTCACAGTATGTCTTTTTTTTACTTATTAGACTTACTACTAATTTTTTTTCTCATGATAGTTCAGTGTTTTCTTTAAGTTTATTTTCAAGTTATTTATGTTTAATTTAATCTTTCTTCACTCTTATCTCCTAGTCTTATTAAATAGTTATTTCATGACAGGTGTGGTGGCACACTCAGGAGGCAGAAGTAGGAGGATCGCCATGAGTTCAAGGCCAGCCTGAGACTACATAGTGAGTTCCAGGTCAGCCTGGGATAGAGTGAGACCCTACCTCAAAATCCCGCCCCCCACCAAAAAAGAAAGAAAAGCTGGGAAAGGACATTCTCTTTTGTCTCTGACTAAATATTTCTACTTTACCCTTGCTCCTGAATAATTATTTAATTGAGCCTAAAGTTATAGGCCCGGGGGCTATTTTAGGTCCATGGGCTAGTGGGAGGATGAGTTGATCCCCAGCACCCACTTAAATGTGGGGTGGCTGTGACCTTCCACCTGTCTTCCCAGGACTCACCAGGTGGACACGGGATTCCCCGGGTAGAGCTGGCTGGAGAGACTACTCGAATCAGTGAGCCTTGGGTCCAAGTGAGAGACGCTGCCTTGGTAAATAAGGTGGAGAGAGGTTGAAGAAGACACCAGGGCCATTCTCACACACGTGCACCTGCACTCAGGCCAAAAAGAATTCTAGGTCAGTAGTTCTGGGTGCGTTTTCCTATTACATTTTGACTTTGACTCTCATTAGTATGATGTCACTCACATTCTAATTTTTGTAAACCAGATGCCAGTTTTCAGTTGTTTGCAAGTTTGGTGTCTTCGTCTGTTATGTCTCCAGCTCCACTGTACCTAAGTGGAATTTGATTGATCAATTGATTTTGTTTTCCAGGTGGGGTCTCTCTTTAGTCCAGACTGACCTGGAATTCACTATGGAGTCTCAGGGTAGCCTCAAACTCAAGGCGATCCGCCTACTTCTGCCTCCCAAGTGCAAGGATTAAAGGCGTTTGCCACCATGCCTAGTTTATTTGATTTATTCTATTCCATACTTGATGCATTGGATCTGAGGATTTGGGCTTCAATTCAAGAATATTTCCTGCTATTAGCTGTTTTTCCTTTTTTGTTGTTGTTGTTGTTGTTTTTCGAGGTAGGGTCTCACTCTGGTCCAGGCTGACCTGGAATTAACTCTGTCATCTCAGGGTGGCCTTGAACTCATGGCAATCCTCCTACCTCTGCCTCCCAAGTGCTGGGATTAAAGGCGTGCGCCACCATGCCCGGCTCTGTTTTTCCTTTTAAAAATTTTTATTTATTTATTTGCAGGGAGAGATTGAGAGAGAGAGAGAGAAGAGAGACAGACAGAGAATGGGCAGCTCAGGGACTCCAGCCATTGCAAACAAACTCCAGATGTATGCACCACTTTGTACATCTGGCTTTATGTGGATACTGGGGAATTGAACCCAGGTCTTTAGGCTTTATAGGCAAGCACCTAAACTGCTGAGCCAATTGCATTCTCTTTAGTTACTCTTTTAAGAGCTTGTATACCCAGTATAGTTTCTCAGTTTTATTTTCCCAATATCTTTATGAACATCATTCTAAGCTGGGTGTCGTGGTGCACGCCTTTAATCCCAGCACTTGGGATGCAGAGTGTGGTGGTTTGATTCAGGTGTCCCCCATAAACTTAGGTGTTCTGAATGCTAGGTTCCCAGCTGATGGATATTTGGGAATTAATGCCTCCTGGAGGGAGTGTATTTTTGGGGGCGGGCTTATGGGCTTTATAGCCAGTTTCCCCATGCCAGTGTTTGGCACACTCTCCTGTTGCTGTATCCATCTTATATTGGCCAGAGGGTGATGTCCACCCTCTGCTCATGCCATTGTTTTCCCCTGCCATCGTGGAGCTTCCCCTCAAGCCAGTAAGCCAAAATAAATCTTTTTTTCCCAGCAGCTACTCTTGGTTGGGTGATTTCTACCAGCAATGTGAACCGGACTGCAACACAGAGGTAGGAGGATTGCCGTGAGTTTGAGGCCACCCTGAGACTAGATAGTGAATTCCAGATCAGCCTGGCCTAGAGCAAGACCCTACATTGAAAAAAAAAAAAAAAAAAAAAATGGACAGAATATCATTCTGAAGGGCTGGAGAGATTGCTAAGTGGGTAAGCTTGAAGACCTGGGTTTAATTCTCCAATACTTACACATAAAGCCAGATGTACAAGGTGGCACATGCATCTGGAGTTTGTTTGCAGTGGCTATAGGCCCTGGCATGCCCATTCTCTCTTCTCTTTCTCATTCACTCTTTCAAGTAAATAAGTAATAAATAAAATATTGTTAAAAGCCCATAATTCTGAAATTCATTAGAATATTTTTCAGTTTTCTAATTGTCTTGTACTATTTTTAGTATGATACAAAGCAAGGGAGTTGACTCTTCAGAAAAATAACATAAAATATTTTTAAAACTTTATTTATTGGTTTGCATGTGGTCGGTGTGTGTGTGTGTGGGGGGGTGTAGACCAGAGTCTCTTGTCACTGCAGACATCAGATACTTGTACCACGTTTTCTGTTTGGCTTACATGGGCGGCTTGGGAATTGAACCCATACCAACAGGCTTTTCAAGCAAGCACCTTTAACTCCTGAGCCATCTTCCCTGCCTTTGAGAATATTAAATCTTAAAAAGAAGACAATAATTTAATCAATGGTTGGGTGGCATTTTCATAGAAAATAAACTATATCTCCATTTACTTATTTATTTTTTAGGTCCAGTTTCAGGGTGGCCTCAAACTCATGGCCATCCTCCTACCTCTGCCTCCCAATTGCTGGAATTGAAGGCATGCATCACCATGCCCAGCTTATTTTTTTTTTTTAATTTTTTATTTATTTATTTGAGAGCGACAGACACAGAGAGAAAGACAGATAGAGGGAGAGAGAGAGAGAGAATGGGCGTGCCAGGGCTTCCAGCCACTGCAAACGAACTCCAGACGCGTGCGCCCCCTTGTGCATCTGGCTAACGTGGGACCTGGGGAACCGAGCCTCGAACCGGGGTCCTTAGGCTTTACAGGCAAGCGCTTAACCGCCAAGCCATCTCTCCAGCCCCCAGCTTATTTTTTATTTTTTGAGAGAGAGAGAGAGAAAATGGGCACACTAGGGCCTTTCAGCTGCTGTGGATAAACTCTACATGTGTGCGCCCCTTTGTGCACATGTGAGACATTGCACGCTTGCGTCACTTTTTTTGTGTCTGGCTATATGTGGGCCCTGGAGACATGCACAAGCATTCTTAGGCTTCTCAGGCAAGTGCCTTAACCACTCAGCCATCTCTCCAGCCCTGCAATTTTTTTTTTTTTTAGTTCAGTATTTTTCAAATCTGTTATCTCTGAAAATAGTGGTGGGAAAAGTTCACATACCAGTATGATTTGCTGTCTCACTTTTACCTGTTAAGCCTGACTAGATACAGAGTAAGGGCTCTGGGCTTGTTATGGTTTGAGTGTGACATGCTGCCTGCAGCCTCGTGTGTGGAATTTTTGGTCTTCAGTAGGCTGCATTGTTTTAGGAGGATATAGAATGTTTAAGACGTGATGCCTCCCTGGAGGAAGTTGGTCATTGAGGGGCACGGCCTTGGGGCCCTTATCTTGCCCTGGCTCCTTCCTGTAGTCTGTCTCTGTGTTTCTTGTCCACCACCAGGTGAAGAAATTCCTCTGCCACCCACCCTCACACTGTGGTGTGCTGATCAAGCACACAGGGCCAAGCAGCCATGGGTGGAATTTTCTGAAACCACACCCTCTTTTATTTATTTAAGAGAAAGAGAGAGAGAGGCAGATAGAGGGAATGGGCACACCAGGGCCTCCAACCACTGCAAACAAACTGCAGATGCATGTACCACCATGTGCATCTGGCTTATATGGGTACTGGGGAATCAAGCCTGGGTCCTTGGTCTTTGCAGGCAAGTGCCTTAACAGCTAAGCCACCTGTCCAGCTCCACATTCTGGTGTTTTGCTCAAGCACATAGGGCCAAGCAACCATGGGCTGAACCCTCTGAAAATATGAGCAAATGGAATCCTCCCTTCTTTAAGTTGATTTTTTTTCATGAAAATTTCATCACTAATACAGGAGCCAGCCAGATAGGAGTTCAAATGTCAGCTTTGGATAATTTGTTTTTAATTTATTTATATGGGGGGGGGAGGGAGAATAGGCATGCCAGGACCTCTTGCCACTGCAAAGGAACTCCAGATGTATGTGCTACTTTGTGTGTCTGGCTTTATGTGGGTACTGGGGAATTGAACCTGGCTGGCAGACTAACTGCTGAGCCATTTCCTCCCCGCTCCCCTGCCCCCCAGCCTGGATAATTTCTTTCTGATACTTTGCTACATCATATGTAAAATAAACCCATTAGTATTGTCACGATGAAACAAAATTCACTTTTGCAAAGCTTGGGCCACATGTGTATTTGTGAAAGACTGATGATATATATATATATATATATATATATATATATATATATATATATATATATATTTGTGTGGGGGGGTACGAGTCATAGTCAGAACGTTTAATGGGGTGCCATTCCTGTGGTTTTCCTCATTTAGTGTTTGATATCTTCTCACTAGTCATGTCCCATCAGAACACTTTCACTGTGGCCCGACTGTCCTAGAATTCACAGTTGAATAATTAATCCAGGTATGGCTGGAATGATTGCTTGTGGAAAGATCTGTGGTAAGTGGTATTTCATACTTCTACATCATTCTCCTTGGACAGCTACTGACGGGCGTAAATAAAACACTCTGAGGTCCCTTGCACCTTGCTTGTGACCCAGAGGGGAGGTGGGAGACACACCCCCCTAAAAAGGACCTCTAGCGCGCTTGGAAGACGAGCGCTTATAAAACTGGTTCAATCAAATGGAACTGTTATAACCACGTGTTCCCTGTAATTTTTCAAGCTAATATATTTAATTCTTTCTGGCAGCATCCTCTAAATTGAATCCGCATTAGATAGATGAGTCCACTGGAAGGACATAATAGACTGATGCAGGGATTACTCAGCCTTCGGGGAGGGCGATCGGGGTCCTCCAAAACGTGAACCTGCCTCCTGTTTCGGGGGTGATGGCAGATGCTGCCTTTACTGAATTCTCCTCCTTCCCCTGTCTGTACCTCTTTTTTGACACTTTCTGAGTACCTTGGGGATTAGGAGGGAAAAGAGGAGAGTGTCAGCTTTTTTGTTTGGTTAAGGTAAGAATGTACTGTCGATAATCAACTTCTGAAGAGACAGGCTTTCTTTGCGCTCTTAGCTTTGGCAGCCTCAGGCCACAACTGACTGGTCCAGTTTCTTCTGGGCCTGGGGCAAGGCCTTTCAAGGTGATGCAGAAAGCCACTCACTCACCTCATGGCCAGATGCAAAGAGGACAGAAAAGACTAGGATCTCATGGTCCCCCCCAAGGGCATGTCCCCAGCAGTGACCACCTTCAAAAGACACATGGCAGCATTCGGTGCGCTGTGTTCTGGCTACCTCCTCTAAACAAAGCATTGTGCAGCGGGTTCCAGGTCAGCGTGGCCAGGGCTGCTTGCCTCGTTCTTTGCATGGATAGCATGGTTTTCCCATAACGGATCCAACGTAATGTTCAGACCAGCTTTTTATTGTTTTGTTGTTGTTGTTGTTTATTTTTATTTATTTATTTGAGAGTGACAGACAGAAAGAGGCAGGTAGAGAGAAAATGGGTGTGTCAGGGCCTCCAGTCACTGCAAATGAACTCCAGATGCATGTGCCTCCTTGTGCATCTGGCCTACATGGGTCCTGGGGAATCGAGCCTCGAACCAGGTTCCGTAGGCTTCACAGGCAAGTGCTTAACCACTGAGCCATCTCCCCAGCCCCCTTTTTAAATTAATTTTTTTGTTTATTTAGTTTCATTTATTTGAGAGTGACAGAGAGAGAAAGAGGCAGATAGAGCAGAGCAGCTTTTTTAAAAAATGGATTTACTTGTGCATTTGTGTGCGGCATACATGTGTGTGTATACAACATAATGTCTGGACCAACTTTTTAACAAAATTGATTTATTGGTATGTTTGCGGTGTGTGCGTGCGTGTGCGTGCATGCGTGCACACACGTTACTTTATCCACTGAGCTATTTCCCCAGCCCCAGCTTTTGGTTTTTTTTAAGAACTTTTGGGTTGTCTGCAATCTTTTACTGTCACTAATAATGTTTATCTGTAAGAATACTCATAGGGTAAATGTCCATGAGTGGAATCAGTGGGTCCAGTGGTGTATTGACTCTTTAAACTGCAAAATAGTTTAAATATGCAAAAGTATTTAAAAAATTGGACTGGAGAGATGGCTTAGCTGTTAAGCACTTGCCTGTGAAGCCTAAGGACCCAGGTTCGAGGCTCGATTCCCCAGGTCCCACATTAGCCAGATGCACAAGGGGCACATGCACCTGGAGTTCGTTTGCAGTGGCTGGGGGCCCTGGCGTGCCCATTCTCTCTCTCTATCTGCCTCTTTCTCTCTCTGTATGTCTCAAATAAATAAATAAAAATAATAATACTGGGGCTGGAGAGATGGCTTAACAGTTAAGGCACTTGCCTGCAAAGCCAAAGGACCTAGGTTTGATTCCCCAGGACCCACATAAGCCAGATGCACAAGGTGGCTCATGTATCTGGAGTTTGTTTTCAGCGGCTGGAGACCCTGGCATGCCCATTCTCTATCTGCCTGTCTCTCACTCTGCTTCTTTGTCCCTGCTTCTCTGTCTCTCTCAAATCAATAAATAAATAAATGTAATGCTGTAATGTAACAAGTCTTGTTGCATCACAATAAAGAAAACCACATTGCACTTAGTAAGCACTGATGTATAAAGTCACTCCTTCATGGGTTATGTGTTAATTACTTAGAATAAAGGGGCCATATGATTTTAGGGTCTGGGAGTGTGCACTCCGATGTTGTTAGCGTTATAACTATACTCCATGTACTGGCCTCAGCTGCTGTGTCCATAGTTCTTTATTCTAACCCATTCTCTGGGTGTTCTTTTTTTTTTTTTTGGTTTTTTGAGGTAGGGTCTCATTCTAGCCCAGGCTGACCTGGAATTCACTATGGAGTCTCAGGGTGGCCTCCAACTCACAGTGATCCTCCTACCTCTGCCTCCCAAGTGCTGGGATTAAAGGCGTGCGCCACCACACCCGGCTTTGAGTGTTCTTGAATACAGTTCTTTGGTATGCTTGACTCTAATCAGCGAAAGCAAGCGCCTAGAACTGGCTAAAGGTCTGGATAAAAGCCTGAATTAGTTACAAAATGACTGTACCAGGTAGAGCCTACCCAAAGTGCAGTCATATAATGAGGAGGCTTCACAGGAAGTAGTTTTATGCCTTATAAAAATGGCATGAGGGCCAGAGAGATGGTTCAGCGGTGAGGAACTTGCTTGTAAAGTCTACAGGCCTGAGTTTTAATTCCCCAGTACCCATATAAAGCCAGATGCACACAGTGGTACAAGCATCTGGAGTTTGCTTGCAGCAGCAAGAGGCTCTGGCATATCCATTCTCCCTCTCTCCTCACAAATAAATTAAAATATTTCAAATTTTAAAAAAATTACATGAGGACTGGAAAGATGGCTCAGTGGCTAAAGGAACTGGCAAAGCCAGCCTGGGTTCGATTCCCCAGTACCTACACATAAAACCAGGTGCAAAAGTGGAGCTTGGAATTTGCAGTGACAAGAGGCTCTGGCGTACTCAATTCTCTCTCTGCTCACAAAAAAATATTTTTGTAATTGACATGAGCTTTTAATTTCATTCTTATCTTCTAAATTAATTGTGGCTTAATTTCTTTAGGGAGACACGTGCAATATTTCCTTCATAACTTTCTGTCGTAACTGATACTTTCAATAATGTTTTTCCGGCTTGGAAGGCAGGGGGTCTCCTCTGTGCGACTCTGCTGCTCACACTGTGTACCCTTGCCTTTAAGCTCCATAGCCAGTTAAGGCTCTTTAGTTGTCCTTTGAGCCACGATGGCCTCACCTGACATGGCCTTCTAACTTGCTGCCTGTTACACGCACAGATGGCTCGGTAGTGCTCTTACATTCACTTAATTAAAATCCCAGAATGATAAGATTCCAGTGGGTTGCATCTGCTCCTCTTCTACCTTGTGCAGTTCTCCCTTACGGCCTTGTTTTCTTTGCGAGGAGCCTTCATAAATACAATGACATCTTAACAGACAGCTGAGCTGATAAATCACTGCTTTCAGAAAGTGCTAAAAAACAGTTGTTTCTGAGCACAATGCAATCAAACTCAGCTTGATATTTATGCCATATTTTACTGCCCAAGGACATAGTTAACTCACCCTTAGAATGAATAATGAAAGGCCGCTGCAGTTTCCAGAAGTTTCACATGCATCCTTCCTTTGGTCTGGATTTATTCTATCTGCTAGCCATTGGGTTTGGCTGTATAATCTAGTTGTTGAATAGAAAGTAGCAAAGATGTGTTTTTCTTCCCTTTGTACCTATGACATAGTAAGTTTAACACAGCACAGCTCATTGCCCAGGCATGCCCGTATCGTCATGCATGGCCAGATCCCTTGTACCACCCCATTTCCCCTCCCTTAGTAACAGAAAACCCACTAGACTGCTGAGTGCTTGCACCCATTGGCCCCAAAGCCCTGTTGCCTGCCTTTCAGAAAGTAGAGACTGGCTGGGGACATGGCAAATCCTGTGGTTCGTATCCAGGAGAATGTGGCCCAGTTAGCTATTTGAATCTAAACAGCAATATGTAAACAAGTGGTCATGAAACGGTTAGAGAGAGGCCAAGGGGAAGGAGCGAGAGAGACCAAAGGAAAGGAGAAATCTTGTTGGGCCCTATTATTTACAGAAGCGAGGCTAGATCTATGCAGAGAGGAGCACGTTGTCTTCCTGTGCACTCAGCCCTGTGTCCAGCACCACCCTGCTATCTCCCGAGGCTGGAGAAAGGAGGCATGGCCATAGAAAAGCATCTGAATGGCCTGGAGAGATAGCTTAGCGGTTAAGGCGCTCGCCTGCAAAGCTTAAGAAACCAGGTTCAATTCCCCAGGACCCACATCAAGCCAGATGCCCAAGGTGGCACATACATCTGGAGTTTGTAGTGACTACAGACCCTGATCCATTCTTTCCATTCTCTTTCTTTCTTTCTTTCCCTCTCTCGAAATAACATGAATAAAAAATAAATAAAAAGCAGCTGAAGTGTAAGTGTAAGGGGTTAGAGGGTGATTTAACATCTACATACATTCATGCACATATGCGCACATATATCATGTGTGTACATATTTGTGGTTTGGTTACGTTTTTCTTGTTGTTTTGCTTTTGCTAGAGAGCTTAAACACACGCAAACCTGCCCTGGCTTGCAAGCCACCAAGTTAACACAGGAAAAGCTGAGTTGTCTCTTGGTCCTTGATAGCACAGTCACATTTGCACCCACCTCTGGAAGTCTGTGGTCTCAATAAACCAGCAGGAAACTTTGCAGGCCATTTCACAGCATGAGCAAATGTTCCGGCTCAGGAAACGATGCTGAAGGCGACAGAGAAGCAAACTGCAAGATGGGCTTGACACAGCATTGGCCCAGGATGTGTGACGGGAAACAGCGTGGTGAGAGGTGATAACGGTCCTTGTGGCCAGACTGAGAGCCGGTTTCACACCCTGCCCTGGGTCCCCACAACAGGACAGGCTCGATGCACTGAGGCAAGCTCCTCATGGCGTAATGGGTGAGTGTGGAAATCTGCCTAGGAGGGGGTGCTCCCGACGAGCACCTTACCAGCAAGGACTGACAGGGCCCTTGTGGAAACAATCATGCTTGGCTGGTTTGGGTTTTGCTCCTGTTGGGGATAGCACTGGCTTTGGGACAAAAGAGGATGGCAGCATTTGTCCTTAGTGTCTCTCACGGAAGGGACTTGAATGCCTCACACACAGGTGCTCATTCAAATTAGATGGAGAGGACAATGCTGACAAGTGTTAATGACAGGGGAAGCTAATAAGGCCAAGATGCCTGTTTCTAGGCAGATCCGCCCCAGTGCCACAGCACCTGCAGCTGGTCTGTTCAGGAGGTGGCTTTTCTTCCAGATGGCCCCGGCCTTTGTGGCGGGGAAAGGCTTCCCTACAAAGTGTCATGCTGCCTGGTTGCAATGCTCATCAGAAATCCGTTTTGCTTGCCACTTGGAAAAGGAGCATTTCAATCTGAGAACATTCTGCGTGTTAGAGTGCATTATGGCAGGACCCTCTATTTTTTTTTTTATCTTTTTAAAAAAATTTTTATTTATTTATTTGAGAGTGACAGACACAGAGAGAAAGACAGATAGAGGGAGAGAGAGAATGGGCGCGCCAGGGCTTCCAGCCTCTGCAAACAAACTCCAGACGCGTGCGCCCCCTTGTGCATCTGGCTAACGTGGGACCTGGGGAACCGAGCCTTGAACAGGGTCCTTAGGCTTCACAGGCAAGCGCTTAACCGCTAAGCCATCTCTCCAGCCCAAGGACCTTCTATTTTAATTAGTAAGTGCCCCCAGTACTATGGCTTGAGTCCAGGCCCTGCGGCTCTTCCCACGGCTCTGTTCTGAAAGACAAGCAACCACGGAGCAGGGAGGGGACCTGCGATGATGATCTGGGTTTAGTGGTCATAAAACATGTGGATTGGGTTTCTTCTCCAATAATTGCACACCTTTAATCCCAGCACTTGGGCAGCCAAGACAGGAGGATTGCTGTGAATTCGAGACCAGTGAATTCCAGTTCAGTCTGGGCTAGGATGCAACCCTACCTCAAAAAACCAAAATAAATAATAAATAAGCAATTAGTCACTCTTCTTTACCTTGTCTCCATCATGTTGCCATTGCTATAACTCAGTGAGCATAGGCAAGCCGAAGTGTTCAAAAGCCCTTTGGCCAAGAAGTTCAGTAAGAATTCTGAAGAGCTCATGTGATTTAAGTCACACAAAAGGACCGCTGTTACCAGTGAAGTGACAGAGACCGCAAAGGGGATGACTTCTTAGCACTGCGGGACCAGTAAGCAGCGCCTCACCTCTGTGGAGCACTCCCTGGCCTGGGAAAATAAATTCCTTATCCATACGCAGATCTGATTCTTGCTTCCTGGTGCCCAACACTGAGTACAGGAAACAGACTTGCGTGGACAAGAAACTCTAAGATAAGGGATGTGTGTGACACGTAACCTAGTGAAGGAGATGGTTAATCAGGGGTGAGATTGAGGAAGGAACTTGAAGAAAGTGGAGGAGCTCAACGGGAAGAATGGGGAGCTCCATATGAAACTCTGAAGCCCTGGTACAATCATAAGTCTAAATGAATCAGATAGGGACACACACAAACACACACACACACACTTAAGTTTTTTTATTAAATATATATATATATTTTTTTTCCTTTTTTTAGAAAAATATTTATTTGAGGGGGGGGTGCAGATAGAGAATGTGTGTGCCAGGGCATGCATCTAGCTTTAAATATATTTTATTTATTTGAGGAAGAGAAAGAGGTAGAGAGAGAGAGAGAGGGAGAGAGAATGGTCATGCCACAGTCTCTAGACACTGCAAATGAACTCCAGACGCATGCACTACCTTGTGCATTGGGCTTACTTGTATCCTGGGGAATTGAACTGGGGTCCTCTGGTTTGCAGGCAAACACCTTAACCGCTAAGCCATCTTCTCCAGCTCTGTACTTAAGTTATTTATTTATTTATTTATTTATTTGAGAGCAACAGACACAGAGAGAAAGACAGATAAAGGGAGAGAGAGAGAGAATGGGCGTGCCAGGGCTTCCAGCCTCTGCAAACGAACTCCAGACGCGTGCGCCCCCTTGTGCATCTGGGTAACGTGGGACCTGGGGAACCGAGCCTCGAACCAGGGTCCTTAGGCTTCACAGGCAAGCGCTTAACCGCTAAGCCATCTCTCCAGCCCTGTACTTAAGTTTTTAAGCTGTAATGACGGACTAGGTTAAAAATCCCAGCTTAGTACTGTCAGCAGGTTGCGTTGCTGTTGAAGGCTACTTACTGTCCCTCCCTGAGGGAAGGTTAATCTTTGCTGTTCATTAATACCCGTCTGGTCATGTGACCTATTTTGACTAATGAAATAAGAGCAGAGGTGATGGCTCACCTTCAAGCTTAGGCTGTAAGAGCCACCGCTGGCTTCTCCCATGTTCTGTTCCCCATGTTTTATGATGATCAGCAGAGTACCACATCTAAGGACTCTCATAGCCACAGCTGGGGCCCTGGAACGAGGACTACTTGGAGCAGAGCCACAGCTGACTCATGGTGGTCACGGCCATTAGCATAAACAAGAGCTAAGCCTTTGTAAGAGCCACAGTTTCCATGGTGCTGACTGGAAGACATCTCACAGCCGTGGGGTCTGACTTGTCCATATGAAATCAGTTTTTGTTTTTTCGAGGTAGGGTCTCACTCTAGCTCAGGCTGACCTAGAATTCACTATGTAGTCTCTGGGTGGCCTCGAACTCATGGCGATCCTCCTACCTCTGTCTCCCAAGTGCTGGGATTAAAGGTGTGCACCACCATGCCTGGATTTTGAAATCATTTTCTTTTTCTTTTTTGCCTAGAAAAAGGGGATGATAATAGTATTTGCTGCAGAGAATCATTGTAAGGTTAAATGAGTTAATTTCAAATCACAAAGTGTAAAGTTTATAGTCTGCACTAGGAACTCGCTAAATAAATGTTAGTGGACATTAAACAATGCATAGCAAAGTGTCTGAAGGCATATATGCCAAACTATTAGTAGTGGTCCTTTCTCAAACAGGAAGTTACAGGTGACTTTCATCTTCTGTCTTCTTTCTTTTTTTTAAATATTTTGTTTTATATATTTATTTGAGAGAGGGAAAAAGGGAGAGAGAGAGAGAGAATGGGCATGCTAGGGCTTCCAGCCACTGCAAATAAATCCAGACACATTTGCCATCTTGCATCTGGCTTTACATGGGTACTGGGAAGTTGAGCCTAGATCCTTAGGCTTTGCAAGCAAATGCCTAAACCACTAAGCTATCACTTAAGCCCCCTTATTATATTTTTATTTATTTAAGAGAGAGCAAGACAGTGGGCAAGACAGGGTTTCTAGCCACTGCAAACTCAAGACATATGCACCATCTTGTGCATCTGGTTTTACATGGGTACTGGGGAATCAAACCCAGGTCCGTAGGGTTTGCAAGCAAGTGCCTTAACTGCTGAGCCATCTCTTAAGACACTCTTATTTATTTTTTAATCAGATTGTTTATGGGGCACATATACTATTTAAAAATTTTTTGTATTTATTTTTGCTTACACGCGTGTGCATGCGTGCGTGCGCGCGCGCGCGCGCGCGCGTGTGTGTGTGTGTGTGTGTGTGTGTGTGTGGTCCTGCCAGCCTCTTCTGCTGCAAATGAACAACAGATGTTTGCACCATTTTTTTGCAGCTTATGTGGGTAGCTTGGGAATTGAACCCTGGTAGACAAGCTTTATAAGCGATCATCTTTTAACTGCTAAGCCATCTTCTCTGCCCCATGTGTACTATTTTAATAATCATAAAAGTAGATATTTCTGCTTTGGGATAATGAACAATAGTACCTTGCATGTGTCCCCATTGCAATGTCTATTGCATGAAGGAAGGTCTGTGCACTGCCCTGGCTTTCCAGCATCTAGCCCAGGACAGGGAATCCAGTCACCTTCACAGAAGCACCATGGGACATGATTTCTCTAAGTGGCTGGAAGGTAATGACATACTATTTCTAAGATGGGAACTATAAAACAAGAAAGTATAAGGTAACTCACATGGACAGGTTAATTCGGCAGCTAGAAATACAAATTTGGAGATCGGAAATACAGATGGGAGTTCATCCAGATGGAAGTGACTGGCTAAATTTATCGGCACAGACTAGGAATATAGTCTGCCAGTCACTGTAGTTTCTACTACACTATACTTCCTCTCAAAACCATGTCCAAGTGTCTTTTTTTTAAATTATTACTATATTTATTGAGGGAAGTACAGAGCCAAGGAGAGGCACCCACATGTGGAGGGCCTGGGAAGAACTGTGAAAAGAGAAGAGAGAAAAAGTTCAAGAAGCTCCTATCACCAGGGAGCGGGAGGGGGTGAAGAACCCATTTGGAGAGTAAAGGCCTGGGGGACCTCCCCTTGCCTTGACCCAGAGAGAAAAACTCACAGACAGCTGCAAGTTCCCAGGTGGTGAGAGCCCAGGCATCTTTAACAAAACGGAACAGAACAAAAGTTATCTATTTATTTGAGACAGAAAGAATGAGAGGGTGTGTATGAGCGCACCAGGGCCTCTGGCTGCTACATACAAACTCTAGATACACGCACTCCTTTGTGTGCCTGGCTTTACATGGGTTTTGGGGAATTGAACCAAGGCTGGCAAGCAAGCGCATCTTTAACCACTGAGCCATCTCTCCAGCCCCCAAGTATGTATGTATGTATGTATGTGCATATGTGTGTGTGTGTGTGTGTGTGTGTGTGTGTGTGTGTGTGTGTATTTTGGTTTGGTTTTTCGAGGTAGGGTCTCACTCTAGTCCAGGCTGACCTAGAACTCACTTTGTAGTCTCAGGGTGGCCTCAAATTCACAGAAACCCACCCACCTCTGCCTCCCGAGTGCTGGGATTAAAGGCGTGAGCCACCACGCCCGGTTCCCCAAGTATATTTGACAGACAATTTTCTAAAACTTTTGTTGAGTATTTCCGATTTGCCAGGCACTGATGGTAAAGAAGTGAACTATATAATTAAGTATCTCAGGCTGGAGAGATTGCTTAGTGGTTAAGGCGTTTGGCTGTAAAGCCAGTGGATCCCAGTTTGACTCTCCAGGACCCACGTAAACCAGATGCACAAGGGGGCGCATGCGTCTCGAGTTTATTTGCAGTGGCTGGAGGCCCTGGTGCACCCATTCTCTCTCTCTCTCTCTCTCTCTCTCTGGTCATTCTCTCTCAAATAAATAAATACATAAAATATATTTAAAAAAGATCTCTGCCCTCAGGCAGTTTATGTTCTATGATGGTAAGCAGGTGACATTAACAGCTAAATGAAGAAGCTTTAAGCTTTGGAGTATCTGCTATAGTGATAAAAAGAGAGGTCCAACACAGGCCAGGAAAGGCTGGGTGGCATAAACACAGGGTTAAGGTGTCAGCCTGGCTGAGGACACGATGCTCGGCCATGAGGCCTTAAGAAGGTGCCTGGTGTCTGAGCGTGCTGACCCCTGAAAGACATAGAAAGAGAGACCAGAAAGGGCCAAGAGTCCTTGAATTAGAAGCGGTGCCTGTGGCTCTGGGCGTGGTGGCGCACGCCTTTAATCCCAGCCCTCGGGAAACAGAGGTAGGAGAATCACTGCCTCAAAAAACTAAAAAAGTAAAATAAAAAGAAGTGTGTCTGTGTTTTTAGGAAAAGCAGGTGAGGTCAGTCACTGTGGCTGGCACAGCATGAGCAAGGGGAAATGCTGGGGGCGGAGGACAGATCTCTGCAAGGACTTTGGCTGTTAGTGTGAAGGGCATGGATGGGAAGCGTCTGAAGTTTGATTAGAGGAATAACAGAATTGCCTTATCTGTGATAGACCAGTCCAAGGTCTGCGCTGAGCAGAGACTAAGAAAGGGCTGGGGTAGAAGTAAGGAAGTGGTCACGGTAATAGGTGATGGGTAGCTGAGATTGTCAGGGTGACAGTGGAGAAAAGGTTGGAGCCGGGCGTGGTGGCGCACGCCTTTAATCCCAGCACTCGGGAGGCAGAGGTAGGAGGATCGCCATGAGTTCGAGGCCACCCTGAGACTACATAGTGAATTCCAGGTCAGCCTGGGCCAGAGTGAGACCCTACCTCAAAAAACAAAAACAAACAAAATAAAAAATAAATAAATAAAAAGAAGAGGTTGGAGCCTGGATTTATTTGGAAGTATAAAACCAACACAATAAACTCACGGATTTGTTGGAGCCCATGAGACAAGGTGTGAGTCGGGGGGGGCGGGGGGTGTCCAGGGTAGGTGGTGCTTTTGGCTTTAACAACTAAGAGGAACAGCATTGAGTAGAGGTTAGAAGTTCAGTTTTAGCTACGATGATTTTTTTGGGTGGGGGGGTAATTTGAGGTAGGGTTTCACTCTAGCCCAGGCTGATCTGGAATTCACTATGTACTCTCAGGGTGGCCTTGAACTCACGGTGATCCTCCTCCCTCTGCCTCCCAAGTGTTGGAATTAAAGGCATGCACTGCCATGCTTGGCTAGCCAGGATGATTCTGAGATGTCCTTAGAAACCTGAGTGCCCCGGTCAAGTGAGGAAGTGGTAGGAAAATGAGCCCATAGCTCAAGAGTGCAGCACTGAGGGTCTCAACACATGCCTGGCAGTGAGGTGGTGAGAAGAGACAGAACTGCCTGCTGGGTAATGTGCGGGGGGGGGGGGGGGGGGATTCTGGGGACTGAGCCCCAGGGCTCCTGGCTTGTGAGCAGGGGTGAGAAGTAGCAGCCAGTCCAGAAAACTGAGTGCGGGGCCAGGGGCGGAGGAGAATTGGGGTCAGTGGTGTGTGGAAGTGTTCCGAGGTGAGCTTGCCACCACATGAGCACTGAGAATTGTTCACTGGATTTAGCTTGGGGGGGGGGGGGTTCCCTGGTAGCCTGAGGAGCAGTGTTGTGGGCGTGAGAAGGGTGTTGAAGTCCACCTGAGTGGGGAGTTCGAGAGAATTCCAAGAGTGAGATCAGAGTCAGAGTTTTAAAACATCGTGGAGCAATTTTACTATTACAAAGATGAGGAAGGAAATTGGCAGTAAGCAAGAGAGAATGAAGAGTCCAAAACAAAGTTTCTGCCTTTTTCTAAGATGGATAAATTCCAGTGGTCTATGTATGGAGGAAAAGAGTCGGGGTGGGGGGGAGAGGGAGAGAGAGAGAGAGAGAGAGACTGATGTTGCAGGAGAAATAAAGAGAATGTTCTGGCGCTATGGCCTTGGCTAGGTGAAAGGCAGCAGGTTCCTCTGCACAGATGGGGGTGTCCTCAGGTAAGGTCCCAGAGCAGAGTTCAGAGAACCATGAGGTGGGGGCTGGCTGCACATCGCCTGGCAAGTGCAGGGTGAGATGTGCCATTAAGGGCACCTGTTCCCGCTGATCGTGTCTCCCCACCCCCTCCCAGGAATAGGAAACTAGGTCATCAGCTGAAAGACATGGTGGTCAAAGAGGTACTGGAGCCTTGGGAATGATGGAAGAGGTGTGAACGCCAGGCCAGGAGGAGGGTGGGTGGTTCACAGCGGACCAGTGCAAAAGGCCACGGCTCAGTGGCCACAAAGTCCAGGAAGCTTGCTCACCGGATTGCGTGGGACTCTCCTCCCTGGGCGAGCCGCTGCAGCAAGGAGGGGATTGAGTAACTGGAGCCGTAGCAGAGGCCTGAGAGGCAGGAGGGAGGGCAGGCGCCTATGGGGATTGGCTAGGAAGGTGGAAAGGAATCGAGGCGGCTTTTCTGATTTTGAGAAGGGAAGGAAAGAAGGATCCATTAGTCCTCTACTGCTGTGTTACAAAATCGCCACAAACTTGCCAACTGTGGAGGTACATCTTTTGGTGGTCTACTTGACAGATTTTTAAAAAATTTTTTGTTGTTGTTGTTTATTTATTTATTTGAGAGCAACAGACAGAGAGAGAAAGAGGCAGACAGACAGAGAGAGAGAGAATGGGCGCGCCAGGGCCTCCAGCCACTGCAAGCGAATTCCAGATGTGTGCGCCCCCTTGTGCATCTGGCTAATGTGGGTCCTGGGGAGTTGAGCCTCGAACCGGGGTCCTTAGGCTTCACAGGCAAGTGCTTAACTGCTAAGCCATCTCTCCAGCCCTTGACAGATTTTTTAAAAATATATTTTTATTGACAACTTCTATACTTACAGGCAACAAACCATGGTATTTCGCTCCCTTTCCCCCTCCCCCACTTTCCCTTTCATAGCTCTGCTCTCTGTCATATCCCCCCCCCCCCGCGTCCATTAGTCTCTCTTTTAATTTGATGTCATCATCTTTTTCTCCTGTTATAAGAGTCTTGTGTGGGTATTGCTTGGCACTGTGAGATCTTGGATATCGAGGCCAAATTCTCTCTGGACAACTTGACAGATTTTTGAATCACCATGGAAACACTAGGAACGTCTGTGAGAGATTTCTAAGTAGGCTAGTTGACCTCGAAAACCCACTCTAACCATGAGTGGCACCATTCCCTGGGCTGGGGTCCTTAACTGAGTAAAAAGGAGAAATCGAACTGAGCCGTAGCGTTCATCACTCTGCTTCCTCATGTGGACTGAATGTGACCAGCAGCCTTAAGTTTCTGCCATAGTGCCTTCCCCATCATGATGGACTGCAGCCTGGAAGTGAAAGCGGAAATAAAGCCTGCCTTCTTTCTTCTTTTTCTTCTTCTTCCTCTTCCCCTTCCTCTTCTTCTTCCTCCTCCTCCTCTTCTTCTTTTAATATTTTTAAAGCTGGCTGTGGCAGCATACATCTGTAATCCCAGCACTCTGGAGGCAGAAGTAGGAGGATTGTTGTGAGTTCGAGGCCACCCTGAAACTACATACATTCCAGGTCAGCCTAGGCTAGAGTGAGACTATTTCAAAAATCCTATATATAGCTGGGTGGGGTGGTGGGGTAGCACACACCTTTAATTCCAGCACTCAAGAGGCAGAAGTAGAGGTAGGAGGATTGCCGTGAGTTTGTGAGTTTGAGGCCATCCTTAGACTACATAGTAAATTCCAGGTCAGCCTGAGTTAGAGCAAGACCCTACCTTGGAAAACCCCCCCCAAAAAAATGTGGAGAGAGATATAAGGAGAAGAAATACATACAGAATGGGCATGCCAGGGCCTCTAGCCACTGCAAATGAACTCCAGATGCATGAGCTACTTTGTGTATCTGGCTTTCCATAGGTACTGGAGAATTGAAAACGGTCATTAGGTTTTGCAGGCAAGCACCTTAACTGCTGAGCTATCTCTCCAGCTTCTGGGGCTGCTCTTAATTCCTTTCTATGTGGGCCTCTCAAAAACAAAACAAAACAATGAATCAACTTAGAAAAAAATTTGTTTGGGTTCACAGTTTGTGAGATCTCTGTCTCTGGTTGGGTGATCCTACTGTGTTTGGGGTGGTAATGAGACAACATGTCATATGTAGTGGCCAAAAAAGACTAGAAGAGAGAGAGACAGAAGGAGAGAGAATGGGTGCACCAGGGCTTCTAGCTGCTGCAAACAAACTCCAGACGCATTGTGCTACCTTGAGCATCTGGCTTACGAGGGCCTTAGGGAATCGAACCTGGGTCCTCTGGCCCTGTGGGCAAACTCCTCAAACACCAAGCCATCTCTCCAGCCCTCTTTGGCATTTTTTAATGACATAAAACTTTCTATCTCTTAAAGATTCCATCTTAATAATACCACAGGTAATGCTGAAGCCTCAATACACGGGGCACTTAAGATACAAAGTTCAGCACATAACACCTTTGTCATGTTCTATTATTAGAATCAAGACATAGATACACACACACACACACACACACACACACACACACACATGCACGAGGGTGTCTTACCACAAAATTACAAATACCAGGAGGCAGGGTAGTTGGGATCCAATTTAGAGTCTGTCTGCCAGAACAAGAACTGAATGAAACAGCAAATAGTAGAAAGAGAGAGTGAGTGTGAAACACCCCACAGGTGGCCCCTCTTCCTAATGAGAAGAGAAATGGGGTCTCCCTTGAGGGCAAGAGCATCGGCGGAGGGTATGGGGAAGAAAATGGTCGTGATGAGGGGACTCTGTAGGTTTCTGCACAGCGCGGAGAGCCCCACAGATGAGTCAGCATGTCTGCTCTGAGTCACTTGGCAGGGCAATGATTTGAATTGCTCTAGCAATAATGGATGATGTTGTAATTTTAGTCAGAAAACCAATGATGGCACGATTGGTGGGGGTGGGGGATGAGGGAGGCTGGAAGGTCAGGGTTAAAAGTTGCTGGCTAAAAGAAAAAGTATTTGGGCTGGAGAGGTGGCTTAGTGGTTTAGGCACTTGCATATAAAGCCAAAGGATGCAGGTTCGATTCCCCCGTACCCATATAAAGCCACATGCACAAGGTGACGCATGCGTCTGGAGTTTGTTTGTAGTGGCTGGAGGCCTTGGCGCACCCATTCTGTATCTGCCTCTTTTTCTCTCTTTCAAATAAATAAATAAAAAAGATACAAATAATGCCAGGCGTGGTGGCATATGCCTTTAATCCCAGCACTCGGGAGGCAGAGGTAGGCTGATCACCGGGAGTTCAAGGCCACCCTGAGATAACATAGTGAATTTCAGGTCAGCCTAGAGTGAGCCCGTTCCTCAAAAAACAGCTACAAAGAAGATACAAAGTATTCATTTAATTTTCCCCTTTCTTACTCCCATAGGCATCCTTTATCACTTAAATCAGAAGTCCAAATGTGAAGGCCAGGAAGCCAGCTTCTGATAGGGTTTCTGGAGAGCTTCACTGGGCATATCACAAGACAAGCCGTGTGTGTGTGTGTGTGTGTGTGTGTGTGTGTGTGCGTGTGCTCGAACCTATGCCCTTGCAGTGTTCCGTGCGCCTGCTTGTGACCCAGTGTTCTCGCCCATGCTGCTGCAGTAGAACGCTGGGCATGCAGCTCCGTCACCCTCGGCCCCATTCAGTCCAACTCTGAAGATTCGCTGGTCTCTGATCTCCTCTGGGGCCGGGGTTACAGATGTGCATGGCCGCACTCAGATGTTTATATGCGTTCTGGAGATACAAACTCGGGGGGGGGGTTTGAGGCCCCCTCAAGCCCTCATGCCTGCACAGGAACGTCACGTAACTGCTGAGCCACCTCTCCAGCCCCACGGCACCTCCTTGTATGCAGCCAGGAGGCCTTGGTTCTCCGCCCTATGCCAGTCACCTGCTGGTACTTTCTCGGGCTCTCTTCAGCCCTCTCCCCAACCCTGAGACCTTCCTCAGCTGCACCACACCACCCTCGCCCTCTACCTTGCTGTTCATCAGGCTTTGCAGACACAACTTAGGCTGAGTTATTGACCCAGTTAATATACTGGACCTCATGTTCACAATTAGTTAAGGAGGCTAAGATGCTGAAGTAAGAAGGTGGTAGGAGTCATTTGTTAAGAAATTTAATTAGCACTTTTCAGAATTGAATCGTGCCTTTTTCTTGACCTTGCTGTGTCTTTATTATTGTATTGAATTGTTAGGCCAACAAAGGAGAACTGCCCAGTCGACTTCTAAGGTCATCTTGCACAGTCTTTTCTCTTCTAGCCAGGGGGGCACTTGAAATAATAATTCTGTGTGGGCCGATTTTAGGAGGAGAACAGAGCATCAACTGCATGCAACTGATAAGTGATATGTATTTTATTTAGAGCTTAGCTTCCTGCCTTAGAAAACTATTAGAGAAAGGATCATTATTTACCATAGGCATAGGGCTGCATGTGTCTCTTTCATTTTGATGTCCTGTGCACCCAGCCCATGGGTGAGTCCATAATGCTTGCTCAGTAACCATTGGTTAAACTGAAATGAGTTGATCTAAGATAAGACATTAGAATACATTCCTGCATGATGTCAAATAACTGAAAATTAAAAGAAATCTAACAAGGGATCAAATGCTAACACTTGGAGACTTGCTCTTCTGTGCATTCCTTTACTGTCTTCTTAGAGAAGACATTACATTTTCAAAAACACATGATCAGGGCTGGAGAGATGGCTTAGTGGTTAAGGCACTTGCCTGCAAAGCCAAAGGAACCAGGTTTGATTCCCCATGACCCACATAAGATAGATGTACAAAGTGGTGCATATGTCTGGAGTTCATTTATAGCAGCTGGAGAACCTGGTGGGCCTATTCTTTCTCCCTCCCCCCTTCTTCCATCCTTCCTTCCCTCCCTCTTTCTCTTTCTCTCTCTCTCTCTCAAATAAGTAAAAATAAGCCCTTAAATAACAGAGAATCAGGAGGGTTTTTTTTTTCTTTAGAGACAGGGTCTCATGTAGCTTAGGTTGGCCTTGAACTCATTATTTAGATTAGAATGACTTTGAACTTCTGGTCTTCCTGCTTTATTATTAAAATTGGGTGGTTTGCCAGGATGACAGGTATGGGTACCATACCTAGTTTATATGGTACTGGGCATTAGACACAGGCCTTCATGCATACTAGTCAAACCCTGTACCTACTTAGCTCTATAATTAGCTCCTCAAGGGTTATTTTTTAAAGTAATTTATTTTTTATTAACAACTTCCATGATTGTAAACAGTATCCCATGGTAATTCCCTCCCTCTCCCCACTTTCCCCTTTGAAACTTCATTCTCCATTATATCCCCTCCCCCTCTCAATCAATCTCTCTTTTATTTTGATGTCATCATCTTTTCCTCCTATTCTGATGGTCTTGTGTAGACAGTGTTAGGCACTGTGGGGTCATCGATATCCAGGCCATTTTGTGTCTGGAAAAGCACATTGTAAGGAGTCCTACCCTTCCTTTGGCTCTTACATTCTTTCTACCACCTCTTCCACAATGGACCCTTAGCTTTGGAAGGTGTGATAGAAATATTGCAGTGCTGAGCACTCCTCTGTCATTTCTTCCTAGCACCATGATGCCTTCTGAGTCATCCCAAGGTCACTGCCATCTGAAAAGAGAAGCCTCTCTAATCAAAAGTGAGAGTAGCATTCATATATGGGTATGGATTCTAAGAGAAGTGCTTGCTTGGCAGTTTGATGAGCATAGTATATACATTTAGCCAGACAGCAGCAGACGTTACACCCCTAGGGCTCATGACTACCCCTGTTGTAGAGAGGGCAGTTGATTTCATGACAAATGTGCCACTATTGCACCTGTTGGCTCATTTGGCCTGGCTGGTAAAATATAAGGCTTGCAGTGTCCACTGTTGAGTATCTTCACTAGTGATTTCTCTTTCTCACATTGAACTGCATGCAGAATGGCTTCTTGCAGCTTTCTGTCAGCTGGTCTACATGGAGAAGGGTAAGGGTTATTTTTTTAAAATACTTTTTATTTATTTATTAGAGACAGAGGGAGAAAGAGAGTGAGAATGGGCACACCAGGGCCTCTAGCCATTGCAAACAAACTTCAGATGCATGTGCCACCATGTGTGTCTGGCTTACATGGGACCTGGAGAATCAAACCTGGGTCCTTAGGCTTCACAGGCAAACATCTTAACTGCTAAGCCATCTCTCCAGCCCAAGGGTTTTTTTTAAATTATTTTTATTTTTTGGTTTTTCGAGGTAGGGTCTCACTCTAGCCCAGGCTGACCTGGAATTCACTATGGAGTCTCACAGTGACCTTGAACTCATGGTGATCCTCCTACCTCTGCCCCCCCCCCCCCCTCGAGTGCTGGGATTAAAGGCGTGCACCACCACGCCCGGCCTAAGGGTTATTTTTAAGACAAAACTTTGGGTTGGAATATTTTAGTGGACACAAAAATAGAATAGAATATTAACTACCCATATTCTCATGTAGAATTCGGTCCTCTTAACACTTTGGCCTATGCACTTCCAGTCCTTCCCTCAAACACTCTGTTTTTAAAACCTCTGGTAGTGCAGTTATGTGTTGAGAAAGGAGAGACATGCCAGGGCGTGTGTGTCCATGTGTATGTACTATGAACTTACAGGCTCACATACTAATGGTTAGTACTTCCTCGCCCACCCTCTGTTCCTGTATTACGAGGTGCTCTATTACAAATGGCCAGGGTCATTGTGGGCTGAGGAATTGATGACCGGACGTGTGGATGTTCAGGTGCATTCCTCAAGCAGCACATCTTCTATGCGTGCTCCCTGCGTGGTCACAGTGAACAATTCTAACATAACCCCCTGGCCTTCAGGTTTTTCCCCAAAGGCAACCAACATTTCCAGTTCCTGTGAACATTTCCAGAAATATCTGCCTATGCCAATACTCATTTTCTATTTCCTATACAAACATCAGCATATGACTTATACTGTTATCCTTAAGCCTAGAGTTTTGAAGATGCTATTGTATCACCTTCCTGTTGCTGGGAGAAAACGGCAGTCAAAAATTCAGCTTGAGGAAGTGCTGCAGCCAGGTTCACGTTGCTGGCAGAAATCACCTGGCCAAGAGCAGATTGTGGGAAAAAAAGATTTATTTTGGCTTACAGACTCAAGGAGAATCTCCATGATGGCAGGGGGAAATGATGACATGAGCAGAGGGTGGACATCACCTCCTGGACAATATCAGATGGACAACAGCAATAGGAGAGTGTGCCAAACACTGGCAAAGGGAAACTGACTATAACACCTGTAAGCCCGCTCCCCAAAAGTATACTGCCTCCAGGAGGCTTTAATCCCCAAATTGCCATCAGCTGGGTGCTAGCATTCAGAACACCTATGTTTATGGGGGACACCTGAATTAAACCACCACAGGAATGAAGGGTTTATTTCAGCCTACAGTTCCAAGTTACCGTCACAGTGGGGAAGACACTGTGACGGGAGCTTGAGGCAGCTGGGCACATTCAGCCCAGGGAGGAAGCAGAGAGATGAATGCTGCTGCTCAGCCAGCTTGCTTAAAAAAAAAATTATTTATTTAGTTGAGAGAGAGAAAGAGGCAGAGAGAGAGAGAGAGAGAGCACGAGCGGGGGGGGGGGGGATAATAGGCACATAAGGGCCTCCAGTCACTGCAAATGAACTCCAGATGCTTGCGCCCCCTTGTGCATCTGGCTTACATGGGTCCTAGAAAGTCTAACGGGGATCCTTTGGCTTTACAGGCAAATGCCTTAACCATTAAGCCATCTCTCCACCCCAGCTCACTTTTTTTTTTGTTTATTTTCATTTATTTATTTGAGAGTGACAGAGAGAGAGAGAGAATGGGGTGCCAGGGCATCCGGCCACTGCAAATGAACTCCAGTTGCATGCGTCACCTTGTGCATCTGGTTTATGTGGGTCCTGGGGAATCGAGCCTCAAACTGGGGTCCTTAGGCTTCACAGGCAAGGACTTAACTGCTAAGCCATCTCTTCAGCCTGCCCCCCGCCCCAGCTCACTGTTTTTAATGTAGTCCCAGACCCTGGGCCATGTAAGATGGGTTGTCCCATCTCAACTAACTCAATCAAGATTCCCCCTCCTAGCCATGCCCAGAAGCTGACCTAATCTAGAGAATCCCTCAGGTTATTCCAGGCTCTGTAAAGTTGGCCGATGATACGGTATAGCCTTGGGCTGGGGATATGGATCAGAGGCTCAAGTTCCTTACTGGATGTATAAACCATCACAACAGCCAAGACATTGCCCCCATGTGTTGGGACAATTAACCCGGGTGGTCAGACCATGTCCTCCATAGTTAGGTGGATTCCTTCAGAGTCACAAACGCCCATGTCACTGTTACACAGTTTGTGCTTGCTCACTCTGGCTGAACTCATTTCAAAATCCACGCAAGAAAACTCTTTGCTATTTTTGGTGGCTGAAGCAAAATCCTGCAGAACACAATAAAACCAAACAGAGGGAAATTTGGGGCTCAGCTTAAAATACAGCTGGGCAAGCCCACACTTAGTTGCTGGAATAGCAACCAGCTGGGAAGGCTAAATTTAGCCTGGAGCCTTAAACACAGCCATTTCTGATGTCCACCACATTCAGTAGGAGAATTCTGCCCCCCGATCTCAAGTTGGTAGACGAATGTTTGCTGAAAACTGCTGATTTTGCAAACACAGCCTCGTTGATCCAGCGTGACTGAATAGGCTGTAAAAGGTTTGATTTACAGCTGTCGATAGGCAAACGTTATGATTTGTTGTGAGGGGAATGCAGAGCTCAGGGACTGATGTCAACCAGTGGGGAGGGTTATGCAAAATTGTAATGTCGGTTTTGAATTGTGATTTTTTTTTTAAAGAGAACAGAGCAAACTGGAAGCGTGTACATGTAGGTGTCTCAGACTCTCCTCACATCTTTAGAGCTTGCCTAAAGGGCAAATGGGCAGAGTCGGTTTTCTACATGCAGCCCCAGCAGGACCCCTCGGTTCGAGCCCTGCTGCCGTCCCAGGGGAAGGCTGTAAGGTGAGGAAGTCCCCACATCTGGGCTCACGTTTGATTGTATGATCTGAGTAGCCTCAGGGAGGAGCATGGCAACCCTGTGAGAGTCTGGCAATTCCCCTGGTCCTAAGGATGGCACCAAGGAAGGCCTGGCCAGCCACTCACTGTCACATTGGTTCCCCCACCCTTGCCCTGCTCCTCCAGGAAAGGCACAGGATATAGTCTACAGGGAGCAAACAGGATGGGGTGCCACATTTAGCTCGGGTGAACGGTGCATACGTGCTATGAGCTTGTCCATCATGGTCCTCATGAGCTCCTGCCCACTGGGCAGTATAAAGAGAAGCCACACTGACCAACCTGCTTAAGACTTTGTCAGATGCCATGGTGTAGACGGTGTCTTTAGGGTTCTTCAGCCTCTAGGATAGAATTGCTCACTCTTCCAGATTTCTCCTCCCCTTCCTCTACTCCTCTGTTAGAACGGAGTTAATGAGACAGGGAAGAAGCCATCTTGGATGTCACGGTGGTTGCTGGGGTTTGGGTAGTTTGACGGATACCACAACACAGTAGTGGTAGCTCCCTCCTAGACTCAGTGACCTCCCCAGCCAGAGGAGTTTGACTAGGTTTTCAGAAACAGGCATGAATTTCACTCCTGTAGAGTGGGCCTCAAATCAAATCTGAGAGCAGTTGGTTATCCCCATACAGAAAGGCTTTTTGGGGTTGTTGTTGTTTAGTTGGCTTTCCTGATAAGGTAGGGTCTCACTTTAGCCCAAGCTGATCTGGAACTCACTCTGTATATTCAGGCTGGCCTTGAACTCACAGCGATCTTCCCACCTCTGTCTCCCAAGTGCTGGGATTACAGGTGTGCGCCACCAGGCCCAGCCAGAGTTTTTTTTTTTTTTTCTTGCAAGGTAGGGTCTCACTGTAGCCCAGGCTGACCTGGAATTCACTACGTAGTCTCAGGGTGGCCTTGAACTCATGGCGATCCTCCTACCTCTGCCTCTCGAGTGATGGGATTAAAGGCATGAGCCACCACATCCAGCCAGAGTTATATGTTTACTACTTTATCTTATTTTATTTATGAACGAGGGAGAGAAAAGAGAGACAGAGAGAGAAAATTGGAATGCCAGGACCTCTAGCCAGTGTTGTTGAACTCCAGGACTTCTGGTTAAGATGGCGGCGTAGGTACCACGCCAAAGCAGCCTGGGGGGAAAAAAGACCAAAAAAACTCAGCAAAATACACACTTTTACTAAAAAGTGAGGTGTATAGGAAATTGAAGTGGCAGCGGAGAAGTAGAAGAGATCCAGAGCATCCAGAGCCCACACAGGCTGGCAAAAGCGGATCTGGCAGCTACGCCAACCATGGCGGCAGCGCACCAGAAAGCCGCCAGACTCGGCTCGAGCCGCAGGAAAAGCCAGGTGCGGGCGCTTCCCCTCACACCGCGCTCTCCGCAACTTGGGAAACGTGAGGGGAGAGCGGCAGCGAGCAGCGGAGGAGCAGACCGCGAGGTAGAAGAACACGTGGAACAGCGAGAGAACCAGAGCAGCCGCGGCTCCCTCCCCTCCCCCACCGCCTGAGCCCAGCTCCAGCGAACAGAGCAGCGGCCCGGGACCCGGCCATGCCAACTTGAGCCAACAGCAGGACCCGAGCAGGAGCAGAGTTCGGCAGCAACATCAGTGGCTCCAGCACCTAACAGCGGCCCCAGCAGTAGCAGCTCCAGTTGCGGCAGCAGCAGCAGACCCAGGAGCGGCAGCGGCGGCAGATCCTGCAGCAGCAGCTTCAGTGGGAGCAGCGGCAGTGGACACAGCAGCAGCAGCTTCAGCAGCAATGGCTACAGACCCAGCAGCAGCAGCTTTAGCAGCAGCAGTTCCAGCAGCAGGGGTGCTGATCTGCAGGGCCACACTTGCCAGACTTGGTTTGCCCCGCAGGAAAAGCCAGTGCCCAGCTCCAGAAATCACAACAGCAGCCCGACACCCAGGCAGCAACTTGACTGAGACCAAAATCATCCAAGGTAACTGGGATTGCACCAGGGAAGGGTCTCACTTGGTCGCAAGCTGACTTGGATCCTTCAACAGACCAGAAATCTTAACCTCTTTGTTGATAGAGGATCAGGTCGTTATAATAACTACTCTTGCATACATACTTGGGGCTATTTTTGATTGAATGTGTACAGTGTTTAGTTAAATTTTAGAATCTACCTGTATTTTATTCCACTCAGCCTGCTTGAATACTCCCATAGCAGGGAAACTCAACCCCTAGGAATACTTTTGTAGATACTCTGAGAGTCTTAAGAGCCACACCTAACACCTTAAGCTCCTACCCTGAAAATATATAACACCAAATCAATTGATACAGCTAAGAATCCCCAGCTAGCTAGAAAATCCAAGCATTAACTTAATCCACGATGCAAAAATATATACATTATAACACAAGAAAAACTAAAAAGCAAGACGATATAAATCTACCTAAAAGTATTAATGCATCAGAAATGTCCTCCAGTGAGAACGAGTTAGAGGAAATACCTGAGAAAGATTTCAAAAGAATGGTTGTAAATATGGTCAAAGAAGTCAGAGAACAAATCAAAGGAGTCAAAGAGGAACTCAAAGAGGAAATCAAAGGAATCAAAGAAGATGCAGGACACCAATTTCATGAAATAAAGAAGGCAATACAAGACATAAATAAGGAAATAGAAATAATAAAGAAAAACTAGTCCAGTCAGAATTACTAGCAATGAAGAACACAGTTAATGAAATAAAAAACTCTGTAGGAAATCTCACCAGTAGAATGGATGAAGGAGAGGACAGAATATCTAACCTAGAAGACCAGGTGGCAGATCTAATACAGGCCAACAAAGAGAAAGACAAACTAATAGAAAAGTATGAGTGGGAATTTCAAGATATTTGGGACACTATGAAAAGATCAAACATAAGAATTCAGGGCATAGTAGAAGGAGAAGAATCTCACTCCAAAGGCATAGTAGGCGTCTTCAACAAAATCATAGAAGAAAACTTCCCCCAAATTGGGAAAGAGGTGCCAATGAAGATACAGGAAGCCTTTAGAACCCCAGCCAGACAAAACCTGGAAAGAACCTCTCATTGCCATATTATAATCAAACTACCAAACACACAAACCAAAGAAAAAATATTGAAAGCAGTGTTGTTGAACTCCAGACATGTGCACCACCTATGCATGTGTCACCTTGTGCACCTGGCTTACATGGGCTCTGGGGAGTCGAACCTGGGTCCTTGGGCTTCTCAGACAAGTATCTTAACTGCTAAGCAATCTCTCCAGCCCCCAGAGAATTAGTTTTTAAATCCTTAGTATTGTTTCCCTGTAATTTTCACCATGTGAAAGTGAAGCACTGAACACTTTGCCACACATACTCATAACAAGGGGCTCACATGTAAGAATTTATCTTGTGTGTGTGTGTGTGTATGTTTGTTTTTAAGGTAGAGCCTCTTTCTAGCCCATGCTGACATGGAATTCACTATGTAGTCTCAGGGTGGCCTCTAATTTGTGGCAATCCTCCTACCTCTACACCACCACACCCAACTTGGTATTTTGTTTTTGTCTCATTTTGCTGTACTGGGGATTGAACATAGGACCTTATGTCTGCTAGCCAGGGCCCTACCATTGAATTGTATCCCCAGCCTTTTTTTTTTTTTAATTATTTTTTTGGTTCATTTAATTTAATTTATTTATTTGAGAGCGACAGACATAGAGAGAAAGACAGATAGAGGGAGAGAGAGAGAATGGGCAAGCCAGGGCTTCCAGCCTCTGCAAACGAACTCCAGACGCATGCGCCCCCTTGTGCATCTGGCTAACGTGGGACCTGGGGAACCGAGCCTCGAACCGGAGTCCATAGGCTTCACAGGCAAGCACTTAACCACTAAGCCATCTCTCCAGCCCTATCCCCAGCCTTTTTGAGTAGTCTTTATTTTGAGGTGGTATCCCCTGAGTGGCATAGGCTGCCTCTTAACTCTGTAGCCCAGGTAGGTCTTGAACTGTCAACGCTCCTGCCTGAGCTTTCCCAGTAGTTGGGATGACAGGCGTGTGCCACCACACCTAGCTTTATTTTTTTACGGTCTAAATTCTCAAGTCTGTTGTTCTGCTTCTAGTTTATTTCACTTTATTTATTAGAGAGAGAGAGCGAAAGAGAGTGGGGGCGCCAGGGCCTCTGGCCACTGCAAATGCAGTTCAGATGCTTGTGCCATGTACAGTTGGCTTACGTGGGTTCTGGGGAATTGAACCTGGGTCCTTAGGCTTCACAGGCAAACACCTTAACTGCTAAGCCATCTCTCTAGCCCTGCTTGTAGCTTTATTTTGGAGACTGGAGTCTAGATATTGATATTAACATTTCTTATTTGCTGGGGTTTTTTTTTTTGTTTTTTTTTTGTTTTTTTTTTTTAGGTAGGATCTCGCTCTAGCCCAGGCTGACCTGGAATTCACTCTGTAGTCTTAGGGTGGCCTTGAACCCACAACAATCCTCCTACCTCTGCCTCCCGAGTGCTGGGATTAAAGGCGTGAGCCACCATGCCCGGGAGTCCTGTTTGCTTTTGTGTGCATGTCTGTGTGTGGGCAGATGCACTTGCACATATGAGCACACGCATGTGGAGGCCAGAGGACAGTCCTGGGTGTCATTCCTCAGGCATCACCCACCTTTTGTGAGCCAGTGTCTCTCACTGGCCTGAGCTCACCACATAGAATAGACAGGCTGGCCAAGGAGCCCTGGGGATCACAAGTACATACCTCTCATTTGACTCTTTTTTTTTAAGGTGGGTTCTGGAGGTCGAATTCAGCACAGCAAGCCCTTTACCAAATAAGCAATCTCCTCAGCCCTATCTGAATTTTTTTCTTTTTAAATCTTGGGCTACGGCTGGAGAGATGGCTTAGTGGTTAAGACACTTGTCTGCAAAGCCTAAGGACCCAGGTTCAGCTCTCCAGATCCCACGTAAGCCAGAAGCACAAGGTGATGCGTGAAAACAGGGTTGTATATGTGCACAAGATAGCACATGTGTCTGGAGTTCAATTTCAGTGGTTAGAGGCCCTGGCGCACCAATTATCTCCCTCTCTTGCTCTCACTCGCTCTCATAAATAAAAATTTAAAAAATCTTGGGTTTTAGAGATTGCTCAGTGGTTAAGTGAGCATGGTGTGAGGGTCCGAGGGGGCCTGTAATCACCTGACCTTGACTCTCCAGCTCCTGTGGAAACAGCTGGGCATGGCCATGTATGTCTATAACCCCAGTCCTGCAAAAGGGAACAGAGATCAGGGAATCTCCCTGGGCCCATAAATAGCAAGCACTGGGATAATTAAGAAATTGACAGTTTAAATAAAAATAGGCAGAAGGGGGCTGGAGAGAGGGCTCAGTGAAAGTGCTTACTGGCAAAAATCTGTTTACCCAGGTTCGATTCCCCAGTGTCCAGGTAAAATTAGATGCACAAACTGTTACATGTATCTAGAGTTCGTATGCAGTGGCAGGAAGCCCTGAAATGCCCATTCTGTCTCTCTCCCCTTCTTTTTCTCTTTCTTTCATCTCTCAAATAAATATATATATATATTTAAAAGTGGTCAGAACAGCCAGGGAGACAGACTCTGAGGATACTCAACACCTACCAAAGCAGAGATCCAGAGGCTCCTAAGAGATCATCACTGAAGTAGATTTAAAACTCACCTACCACGACTCAGGGAATTTTGCAGATAAGGGGGTGGAAAGATTGTAAGAGTCACAGGTTGAGACCTCATGCCCCGAGGCATGCATTCCTCTCCGCCAAAATAAGTGACTACTGTTCCCACAACACATAAACCACAACCCCATAGGGAATACCTGCAACCCCACTGAGGAGCGTCCCCAACAAAATGGGGGCAAGGATGAGGGAAAAGAGGGTATCAACACATGATGCATCCATATGAAAGATGTTAATAGTCATAATAAAAAAAAATTTAAAAAAAAAGGTCAGAAGAGCAATGGAGCAAGACATCCAGTGTCCTGCTCTGGCCAACACAAGTGAACACCTCTTGCTACAGGCTAGTGCATGGGGTTAGGCTAGGGCACATACATGTGTATACACCACAACCATATTAGACACACACACACATGCACACACAGGCTATAAGAAGGAAAAAAAAAAACCCTTATTCTTTACTTTAGTAAGACTAAAGAGATGATCTCTTTTTTCACAAAAGAGGAAAGAATAAAGCATATAAATAATTTAAAATTATTATTCTACATTAAATTATGTATTGGGGGCTGGAGAGAGGGCTTAGCAGTTGGGGCAGTTGCCTGTGAAGCCTAAGAACCTAGGTTCAGTTCCCCAGTACCCATGTAAGCCAGATGTACATGGTAGAGCATGCATCTGGAGTTCATCTGCACTGGCTTGAGGTTCTGGTGCGCCCATTCTCTCTCTGTCACTCTGTCTGCCTTTCTTCCTCTCAAAAAAATAAAAATAAAAAATGCATATCTGAGCTGGGCGTGATGGCACACACCTTTAATCCCAGCACTGGGAAGACAGAGGTAGGAGGATCGCCATGAGTTTCAGGCTACCCTGAGACTCCATAGTGAATTCCAGGTCAGCCTGGGCTAGAGTGAGACCCTACTTCGTAAAACAAACAAACAAACAAACAAAAAAGTATTTGTTTATTTAATCATTGTCTCCCCTACTGCAAAGCCTGAGTTGGGGAAGGCAGGACAAAATTTTAATAAATTGGACTCATAATTGGAGCCCAAAGGTATGCTGGACAGCTAAATTTGATGAGGGAAAATTTCAAGGTATAGAAGTGGATAGAGAATCCTGTTGTGGTGGCACAAGCCTATAATCCCAGCACTTAGGAGGAGGCTGAGACAGGAGGATAGCAAGTTTAAGGCTATAGAAAGACTCTGCCTCTCCATTAACCCCACCCCAGCAGCCCCCCTCCGTCACCCCCACACAAGGTGTGGTTGGAAGGTGATGTGAGTCTAAAGTGGTAAGACACTTAGATTTATCAGGTTCATCCATAAAGGAGTCCAAAACTGACTTTAGCAGAAGCTCTGACCCTGTCAGGATGGGAATGTAGTTACTTGGAGTGTCAGTTAAACTATCATATATACCTCCTGAGGCAATGCTTTTCACACTGCACTGGAATATGTGGAGGCCTTATTGAAATGCATACTCATAAGGACCAGTACCCTTGACTTTCTGAAAATTTCTTTTTTTCTTTTTTTATTAGAGCCAGACAGAGGGAGGGAGAGGGAGAGAATAGGTGCACCAAGGCCTGTAGCCAGTGCAAATGAACTCCAGATGCATGTGCCACCATGTCCATCTGGCTTATGTGGGACCTGGAGAATTGAACCTGGGTCCTTAGGCTTTCCAGGCAAGCATCTTAACTGCTAAGCCATCTGTTGCAGTAAGGTTCATACTGCTGGAAGAAATTGCCTGGCCAAGAGCATCTTGTGGGAAAAGGGTTTATTTTGGCTTACAGACTTGAGGGGAAGCTCCATGATGGCAGGAGAAAATAATGGCATGGGCAGAAGGTAGACATCACCCCCTGGCCAACATAAGGGGGACAATAGGAACAAGAGAGTGTGCCAAACACTGGCAAGGGGAAACTGGCTATAACACCCATAAGCCACCCGCAGCAGTACACTGCCTCCTTCAGGAGGCATTAATTCCCAAATCTCCATTAACTGGGAACCTAGCATTCAGAATTTTATTCAGGGAGACACCTGAATCAAACCACCACATTTTACCCCTGGCCCCCATAAACTGATAACTATATATAAAATACAATGCATTCAGTCCAACTTTAAAGGTCCACATAGTTTTTAATCATTCCTAATGATGTTCAAACATTCCCATAGTCCAAGATCGTTTAACTGAGCCATAATACCAGGAAAAAAAAAAAGCAGACTTTGAAGAACAGGACACTCCTTGAGCATTCAGACCCCTCCAAAAGACTACATTCTTGGGAATTCCGGTTAAGATGTTGGCATAGGTACCACACCAAAGCAGCCTAAGGGGGAAAAGGCCAAAAAAGAAAACCCACTTTTTTTTTTTAAATTAAATTTAATTTGTTTTTTAGTTTTCTATTCTGCAAGTACAGGCAGTTTGGTACCATTATTAGGCTCATCCGTGACCTACCCCCTCCCCATTGGCCCCTCCTTGTTGAGATATATGAGTCGTGCATTGTGGAGTTAGCCCACAGTTATTGGTACTATAAAAAGTGAGTTATATAGGAAATTGAAACAGCAGCGAAGTAGGAGAGATCCAGAGCATCCAGCGCCCGAGCTGCTCTGGTGGGGTGGGACCATGCACGAGACCACAGCTGGCTCGGTTTGAGCTGCAGGAAAAGCCAGGTGAGGGGATTTTCCACTCACACAGGAGCTCTTTGCAAACTCAAGAAATGTGAAGGGAGAACAGCAGTGAACAAAGGAGGAGCAGATCACAAGGTAGAATACGTGGAACAGCGGGCAAACTGAGCAGCATTGGCTCCCTCCCCTTCCCCACCGCCAGTGCCCAGCCCTCAGGAACAGAGCAGTGGTCCAGAGACCCGGCCACGCCTACTTGAACTGACAGAGCACCAAAGAGGGACCCAATCAAGAGCGCAGCTGAGACCAAAATCATCCCAAAAGGTAACTGGGATTACACCAGGTCAGTACCGGCCTAATACACCTGGTATATTGGCCTGAACCAGAAGTGCTAATTGAACCTTCCATATCAGGATAAATTATGTTAAATCGGATGGATGGTCAAATTTGCCATTCTTAAATAAGCTGTATTTTGGGCTTGTTATTTGTTGCTTCTTGAATTATAGTGGCTTTGTTTACTCTTCTGTTATACATTAGAGAAGGGTCTCACCTGGTCACAAGCTGACTTGGAATCCTCTACACACCAGAAATCTTAACTGCCTTGTTGTCAGGATTAAGGGAGTGGGTGAGGCACCACACAGCCTAAGGGACAGACAGAAGATCTGGTTGTCATAATACCTACTCCTGGATAAATACTCTGTTCTGTTTTTCATTGACAGTGTACATTGTTTAGTTAAATTTTAGAATCTGCCTGTATTTTGTTCCACTTAGCCTACCTGAATACTCTCTTAGCAGGCACACTCAACACCTAGAGTCACTTCTGTAGATACTCTGAGAGTCTTCAGAGCCACATCTACTGCCTTAAGCTCCTACCCTGAAGATATATAACATCAGATTGATTGATATATCTCATAATACCCAGCTAACTGGAAAATAAAATCATTAAATAAGCCAAGATGCAAAAATATATACATTATAATACAAGAAACACCAAAAATCAAGACAATATCAATCCACCAAAAATTATTAATACATCAGAAATGACCTCCAGTGAGAATGGGTTAGAGGAAATGCCTGAGAAAGATTATAAAAGAATGATTATAAATATGTTCAAAGAACTCAAAGAAGAAATCAAAGGAAGCAAAGAAGACATAGGATGACAATTTAATGATATAAAGAGGTCAACATTAGACATAAGGAAATAGAAATAATAAAGAAAAACCAGTTAAAATTACAAGCAATAAAAAACACAGTTACTGAAATAAAAAAACTCTGTAGAAAATCTCAACAGTAGAATGGATCTAGGAGAGGACAGAATATCTAAGCTAGAAGACCAGGTGGCAGATCTAATATAGTCCAACAAAGAGAAAGACAAACATTTAGAAAAGTATGAGTGGGAATCTCGAGATATTCAGCACACTATGAAAAGATCAAACATAAGAATTCAGGGCATAGTAGAAGAAGAATTTCACTCCAAAGGCATAGTTGGCATCTTCAACAAAATCATAGAAGAAAACATCCCCCAAATTGGGAAAGAGGTGCCAATGCAGATACAGGAAGCCTTTACAACACCAGCCAGACAAAACCCGGAAAGAACCTCTCCTTGCCGTATTATAATCAAACTACCAAACATACAAACTAAAGAAAAAATATTGAAAGCAGTCAGAGAGAAAAATCAAGTTACCTACAAAGGCAAGCCTATCAGGATTACAGGAGATTACTCAACACAAACTTTAAAAGCCAGAAGGGCGTGGAGTGATATATTCCAAGTTCTGAAAGACAACAACTGTTAACCAAGGTTACTTTATCCTGCAAAGCTATCCATTCAAATAGATGAAGAAATAAGGACATTTCACAACAAAAGCAGGCTAAAGAAATATTTGGACACAAAACCAGCTGTATAGAGAATACTTGAAAGGATCCTCCATGCTGAAGAGAAAGAAAAGCACACATATGAGGTATTGGGAAAAAATAAACAGGACTCAAATATTAATTAACACAAGAGAGCAAAGGTAAAACCAGAAGAACTACAAAAAAATGGCAAAAATGAATACATACCTTTCAATAATATCTCTTAATATCAATGGCCTCAATGCCCCAACCAAAAGACATAGCTTTGTAGACTGGGTTAAAAAGTAGGATCCTTTGATTTGTTTACTCCAAGAAATCTACCTTTCTACAAAGGATGGACACTATCTTAGGGTGAAAGGTTGGAAAACAGTGTTTCAAGCAAATGGACCTAGAAAACAAGCAGGGGTTGCTATCCTAATATCTGACAAGGTAGACTTCAGTCCAACGTTAGTCAAGAAAGATAAGGAAGGTCACTTTATATTGATTAGGGGCACACTCCAACAGGAGGACATTATAATCCTAAACATATATGCACCTAACATGAGGGCTCCCAAATTCATCAAACAAATGCTATTAGAACTAAGGTCACAGATAACACCAAACACAGTGGTAGTGGGTGACTTCAACACCCCACTCTCATCAATTGACAGGTCATCCCGGGAAAAAATAAACAGAGAGGTATCTGGACTAAATGAGGTCATAGAAGGAATAGACCTAACAGATATATACAGGACATTTCATCCAAATGCTGCAGAATATACATCCTTTTCAGCAGCTCATAGAACATTCTCTAAAATAGACCACATATTAGGACACAAAGCAAATCTTAACAAATTCAAGAATATTGAAATACTTCCTTGCATTCTATCTGACCACAATGGAATAAAACTACAAATCAATAGCAAGAAAGTCTATAGAGCATGCACAAAATCATAGAAACTAAACAATACACTGCTAAATGATGAATGGGTCAATGAAGAAATCAAGAAAGAAATCAAAAATTTTATAGAGTCAAACAATGATGAGAACATAACATACCAAAATCTCTGGGACACAATGAAGGCAGTTCTAAGAGGTAAATTTATAGCTTTAAGGGCTGGAGAGATGGCTTAGCAGTTAAGCGCTTGCCTGTGAAGCCTAAGGACCCCAGTTAGAGGCTCGGTTCCCCAGGTCCCACGTTAGCCAGATGCACAAGGGGGCGCACGCATCTGGAGTTCATTTGCAGAGGCTGGAAGCCCTGGCGCGCCCATTCTCTCTCTCTCCCTCTGTCTGTCCTTCTCTCTGTGTCTGTCGCTTTCAAATAAATAAATAAAAAATTTTTTAAAAAATTTATAGCTTTAAGTGCCTATATTAAGAAATTAGAAAGGTTGCAAGTAAATGACCTAATGCTTCACCTTAAAGCCTGGGAAAAAGAAGAACAAGGCAAACCAAAAATCAGTAGATGGGAAGAAATAATAAAGATTAGGGCAGAAATTAATGGAACAGAAACAAAAAAAATCCAAAGAATTAATGAAACAAAGAGTTGGTTCTTTGAAAGGATAAACAAGATTGATGAACCCTTAGCAAATCTGACCAAAAGAAACAGAGAAGAGACACAAGTTAATGAAATTAGAGATGCAAAAGGTAACATCACAATAGATTCCAGAGAAATTAAAAAAATCATAGGGACATACTATAAAAGCACATACTTCACAAAGTATGAAAATCTGAAAGAAATGGATGATTTCCTTGATTTATATGACCTATCTAAATTAAATCAAGATGAGATTAATCACTTAAATATACCTTAAAAAGCATGGAGATCTGAACAGTTATCAAAAATCTCCCAACTAAAAAAAGCCCAGGCCCAGGTGGATTCCCTGCTGAATTTTACCAGACCTCTAAGGAAGAGCTAACACCATTGCTTCTTAAGCTTTTCCATGAAATAGAAAAAGAAGGAATTCTACCAAACTCCTTTGATGAAGCCAGAATCACCCTGATACCAAAACCAGACAAAGATAGAACAAAAAAAGAAAATTATAGACCAATCTCTCTCATGAACATAGATGCAAAAATTCTCAACAAAATATTGACAAACAGAATACAAGAATATATCAAAAAGATCATTCACCCTGACCAAGTAGGCTTTATTCCAAAGATGCAGGGATGGTTCAATATATGCAAATCTATAAATGTAATACATTATTTAAATGGATTGAAGGACAAAAATCACATGATCATCTCATTAGATGCAGAGAAAGCATTTGACAAAATCCAACATCCCTTCATGATAAAAGTCCTACAGAGACTGGGAATAGAAGGAACATATCTCAATATAATAAAGGTTATTTATGACAAGCCTACAGCCAACATATTACTAAATGAGGAAAAACTGGAAGTTGTCCCACTAAAATCAGGAACAAGACAAGGGTGTCCACTGTCCCCACTTTTATTTAATATAGTACTGGAATCTTAGCCATATCAATAAGGTAAGACATACACATAAAAGGGATACAAATTAGAAAGTAAGAGATCAATTTATCATTATTTGGAGATGACATGATTCTATATGTAAAGGACCCTAAAGACTCTACTAGAAAACTGTTAGAGCTGATAAAAATCTACAGCCATGTAGCAGGATACAAAATAAATACACAGAAATCAGTAGCCTTCATATATGCTAACAACAAACACAGAGAGGATGAAATCAAAGAATCACTCCCATTCACAGTTGCATCAAAGAAAATAAAGTACCTTGGAATAAACCTAACCAAGGAAATAAAGGAACTTTGCAATGAAAACTTTAAAACACTCAAGCGAGAAATTGCAGAAGACACTAGGAAGTGGAAAAACATCCCTTGTTCCTGGATTGGAAGAATCAATATTGTGAAAATGGCAATCTTACCAAAAGCAATCTACACATTTAGTGCAATTCCCATCAAAGTTCCAAAGGCATTCTTCATGGAAATAAAAAAAAAAATCCAAAAATTCATTTGGAATCACAAATACCCTTGAATATCTAAAATAATAGTGAGCAACAAAAATAAGGCTGGTGGTATCACCATACCTGATTTTAACCTATACTATAGAGCTATAGTAACAAAAACAGTATGGTACTGGCCCAAAAGCAGACATGTAGATCAGTGGAACAGAATAGAGGACCCAGATGTAAGTACAGGTAGCTATGGCCACCTGATAGTCAATAAAAATGCCAAAAATACTCATTGGAGAAAAGACAGCCTCTTCAGCAAATGGTGTTGGGAAAACTGGATATGTATCTGTGGAAGGATGAAAAGAGATTCTCTCTGTCTCCATGCACAAGAATTAAGTCTAAGTGGATTAAAGACCTTAACATCAGATCTGAAACTCTGAAACTGCTAGAGGAAAAAGGAGGGGAAAGCATTCAACATAGTGGTCTTGGCAAAGACTTTCTGAATACAACCCCAATTGCTCAGACAATAAAACCATAGATTAACCACCGGGACATCATGGAATTACAAAGATTTTGTACAGCAAAGGACATTGTGAATAAAGCAAAGAGGCAACCTACAGAATGGGAAAAAATCTTTGCCAGCTATATGTCTGATAGAGGATTAATATCTAGGATATACAAATGACCATAAATGCTGGTGGGGATGTGGAAAAAGAGTTCCTTCTACACTGTTGGTGGGAATGTAATCTGGTCCAGCCATTGTGGAAATCAGTGTGGAGGTTCCTGAAACAGCTAAATATTGATCTACCATATGACCCAGCTATAGCACTCCTAGGCACATATCCTAAGGACTCATCTCATTTCCTTAGAAGTACATGCTCAACCATGTTTATTGCCGCTCAATTTATAATAGGTGGGAAATGGAACCTAGCCTAGATGTCCCTCAACTGATGAGTGGATAATGAAGATATGGCACATTTATACAATGGAGTTCTACTCTGTGGTAAATAAAAATGAAGTTATGAAATTTGCAGAAAAAATGGATGGTTCTGTAAAGGATTATACTAAGTGAGGTAACCCAGGCCCATAAAACCAAGCACCACATGTTCTCTCTCATATGTGGATCCTAGCTACAGATGATTGGGCTGCTGTGTGAGAAGGAAAAAACTCAGTAGCAGAGGACAGTAAGCTAAAAAAGAGATACAAAGGGAAGAGAAAGGAAGGGTACTTAATAGGTTGGTATTGTATATATGTAAGTAGAAGAATAGATTAGTGGGGTGAAAAGGCCCAAAGTGAGGTCAGGAGAGGAGATTGAGTTGCTTTTGTATTCTGTTTGGACAGTTATGGACAGTCGTTTCCATTGCATATACAGAGATGGAGAATTGATAGTCCTAGAGTTTGTATCTTTCTTTAAAATTTCTTCTTTATTTGCAAGCAAAGGGAGAGAGAGAGAGAGAGAGAGAGAGAGAGAGAGGGAGAAAGGAAGAGAGATTGGGAGAGAATGGGAGCACTAGGACCTCCAGCCACTGCAAACAAACTCCAGATGCGTGTGTCACTTTGTGCATCTGGCTTTATGTGGGTACAGAGGAATTGAACCTGGGTCACCTGGTCATTAGCTTTGCAGGCAAGCATCTTAACTGCTAAGCCATCTCTCCAGCCCTGGTATCTTGACCGCCAGCCCAGGACTTAGATTACTTCTATCCAGAGATGTGAGTCAGCTTCTTTGTGCCACCCTTTCCCTGCCAAGATGAAACTTCCTCTTAAAACTCTAAGCCTCAACTGGGTGTGGTGGCTCATGCCTTTAATCCCAGCACTTGGGAGACAGAGGTAGGAGGGTTGCTGTGGGTTCAAGGCCACCCTGAGACTCCATAGTGAATTCCAGGTCAGCCTGGGCTAGAGTGAGACCCTACCTTGAAAAACCAAAGGGAAAAAAATACAAAAACAAAAAGCTACCACCACCAACAAAACCTCTAAGCCTGAAATAAACCCTTCCCTCCCATGAGCTGCTTTTGGTCTAGTGTTTTGTCCAAGTAACTTCAACAGTTCTTGAGAGGAACACTACCTGAAGTTGTCATCTGCATGCATACACACACATGCACAGCACCCCCCATGCACCTTAAACCACACACACACATACTTGTAATTGTGTGCACACAAACATAAAAAAATAGGGTTGGGGAAATTGCTCAGTGGTTAAGGCACTTGCCTGTGAAGCCTTATGACCCAGGTTATTTCCCCAGTACCCACGTAAATCTACGTACACAAAATGGCACATTAATCTGGAATTTGTTTGCAGTATCTAGAGGCCCTGGTGTGCCCATTCTCTTTCTTTCTCTGGGTACTGAGGAATGAAGCCCAGGGTATTAGGCTTTGTAGGCAAGCACATCTTAACCACAGAGCTATCTGTCCAGCCCCAAATAGAAATATTTAATTTTAAAAAATTTTATTTTTGCCTGAGAGAGATAGAAAGAGGAGAGAGCCCACTAGAGCCTTTCAACCACTATGAATGAACTCCAGATGTGTGCGCCCCCTTGTGGCACATGTGTGGCATTGTGTGCTTTTGTCACTGTGTGTCTGGCTATGTGGGACTTGGAGATTTGAACATGAGTTTTTAGGTTTCTCAGGCAAGTGCCCTAACCGCTAAGCCAACTCTCCGGCACCCCAAATAAAAATAGTTTTAAAAACATTATGGAACAACAAAGGAATACTAGCTAAAAACATGCTGTGAATGATTTCTGCCTGTGAGCCATCCATCTCAGGGTGAATGAATGGAGACCCTAGGAAAAGGATGACTTTGCTGATCCTGAGTGAACAGGGAAGGTTCCGGAGGGGATGTGCACTAGCCTTAGTGCTGTGGGGTGCATATTAGCACAGCCTGGCTTCATCCCTAGCTTTTGATGTGGCTCCCATAGAAGACCTTAATGGGAGAATGAAGAGCACCTCTCAGAGCCAGGAGCACAGGGAGTAAGCATCCTCTTCTCTTAGATGAGAGCTTCTGTTTTGAGGCAGGGAAGCTGATGTGAAAGAAATTAATGTTGTGTGTCAGTCAAGCTGGGGTTGTGGGATTGCTTCCTGAGCACAGTCACCTTGACTTTAGTCCTAGGGAATGATTCCCCAAATTTGCTTGTTCTGAATCCGTTATTTGGTATTTCAGTGAGCATACTACCCCTCTTCTATTTGGCCAATAAGTCATTTTGAAAAGGTCACATTTTATATTATGTCAATCAACATGATCTCATTTAACAAATCTGGGGATGAAGTTGGTTTATATGATCATGGGCAAGTATTAAAAAATAAAGGGTGTGGTTGGTTGTGGTAGCACATGCCTTTGATCCTAGCACTTAGGAGGCAGAGGTAGGAGGATCACTCTTGAGTTTGAGGCCAGCCTGGGCCTACATAGTGAATTCCAGGTCAGTTTGGGTTACAGAGAGACCCTACCTTGAAAACCCAAATAAATAAATAAATAAATAAATAAATAAATAAATAAATAAATAAATAAAAGGGTCTGGAGTCAGGCATGATAATGAACACATGTAATTCCACCAGTGGGAAAGCTGAGGCAGGAAGGTCTCAGAAGACTGCTAGACTGAGGCCAGTCTGGACTCCCTGGAAGGACCCCACCCCACCCCCCAAAATCACATAATTGGGCCCAACGATAGTGTAAGTGCACAAAGAGATCAGAAATGCCATCAACATGGAGCTAGTTATGGTGCCACTCTGAGAAAAATGGTGACGGAGCCTGAGAGGAACCTCAAGCCAAATGCACTTTCTCTTTCTGTGACCACACCCAAATGGAGAGGCAAGCCATGGGAGCTGGCACTGTGATGCCAGTGCTGGTGAGCCTGGATCTACGTCAGCAAAGTCTGCTATAAAATGGAAGGGACGGATGGTTCCCCCATTGGACACTCAGCTGGACCATTAGCTGTGCCTTTACTTAAATGACCCAAAGCCAGGAAGGTGAGTAGGTGATCATAGGACCCAGAACTGACTTTATAAGACCAAAATGCTCCAGGGAAGAGTTCGTTCTGTCCTGGGCCACCAAAAGGAACAGGCTTAGTGGTTTAGGCGTTTGCCTACAAAGCCAAGGATCCAGGTCCGATTCCCCAGTAGCCATGTAAAGCCAGGTGCAAAAGGTGGCGCATGCGTCTGGAGTTCTTTCGTCTGCAGTGGCTGGAGGCCGTGGTGTACCCATTCTGTATATGGTTCCCTCTCTTTCTCTCTCAAATAAGGAACACAATGGCTCCTCAGTTCGATCCTCCCATGTCACCTTATTGTTCTTTACTTCCTGCTCCTAACTGTTCGCCCAGCACAGCCTCCAGAAGCAGACAGCAAGCCTGTGCCTTCACAGTGCTACCCTGCTGTATGTGAATCTTCTGTCACTAACTAGAAGGAAAGACATTTTCTCCTTAAGCACCTTTGAGGCCTCAGTAGAGAAAGGTGGAGGGGTTTCATTTTCTTTTTGTCCTTTCTTTTTATGTAGGGTCTCACTCTAGCCTAGGCTGACCTGGAATTCACTACATAGTCTCCAGCTGGCCTCCAACTCACAGCGATCCTCCTACCTCTGCCTCCCGAGTGCTGGGATTAAAGGCCTGCGCCACCACACTTGGCCCCCTGTAGTATTTTTACCTCTACTAATAAAGTGTCTGCCAAGGAAATCTATCACCTCAAATTGCTCTCTGGGGGCTGAGAGATGTTTATGCACCTTCATGTGCAACTTGAGGGGTTTGAGGGGGCCTGAGATTGTCTGAGTTCAAATCTCCAGATCCCATGTAAAACAGCTGGGTATGGCCACACATGCCGAAACTCCCAGTTGAGCAGGGGAGCAGAGACCCAAGAATCAACAGAGTCCTGCAAGCTCTGAAAACAGTACAAAGAGACTCTGGCTCAAAATCAGACCAGGAAAAGGCTGGGAGCTGGACACGTGATGTTTCTCTATAGCTGTTATAGCACCACACACCAGCGACCCCCCACTACAGGCAAACACATAAGGTCACATATACAAGCAAAAGGTAAAAAAATATATAATATTTTTGTTGATAGAGTGTTTTTTTAATTTTAATTTTTTGTTTATTTTTATTTATTTATTTGAGAGCGGCAGGTAGACAGAGAGAGAAAGGCAGATAAAGAGAGAGGATGGGCATGCCAGGACCTTCAGCCATGGCAAACGAACTCCAGACGCGTGCGCCCCCTTGTGCATCTGGCTAACGTGGGACCTGGGGAACCGAGCCTTGAACCGGGGTCCTTAGGCTTCACAGGCAAGCGCTTAACCACTAAGCCATCTCTCCAGCCCGAGTGTTTTTTTTTTTTAATTTTTATTAACATTTTCCATGATTATAAAATATATCCCATGGTAATTCCCTCCCTTCCCACCCCCACACTTTCCCATTTGAAATTCCATTCTCCATCATGTTACCTCCCCATTACAATCATTGTAATTACATATATACAATATCAACCTATTAAGTATCCTCTTCCCTTTTTTTTTTCTTTTAATAGATTATTGTGCATGCTGCAAGAGGGCAGGGAGGTGTGATTTTATAGAAAAGCCACAGCATTGCATTTTGGCAACATAAATTGTAGCATCATCAGGGACAAAGCAAGCCGATTGACTTGAGAGTAAGGATTCATTACAGGACCGTTAATATCCAATTCACACACGGGACGAGTGAAGGGCCATCCCTGCAGTGGATTTGGTAGTGTTAGAAAAACCCCAAGTCAGAGGGGAAAGCCAGTAAAATTAAAGGAAGCGTGTGTAATGACACTATTAAAGTGTCAGCACTGTCCTTGGAGGTGGGTGCAGACAATCCCCAGGAAAGCCGGGAGGTGAAGATGTCACCGTGCTTCGCTGAGGGGAACTTCCCTCCCTGACATGCTGTGTGACTCCTGGCCACTTGTCTCCATTACTCAAGTTATTTATGTGCCTTGTAGACTCAAAACAAGGCCACGGTGGCTCCAAACAGACCGGTTCATTCTTGGTGTGCCAGAGGGCAAGTTGGCACTTGAGCTTTTCATTCTACTTAAAAAAAAAAATTAGCTTTATGGTTTTGTCAGAAACCAACTCATATCCAAATCTGGAACGATGTGGTGTCTAAAATTAAATAAAAGTTTCCTTGCTGTCGGCATACGTCTGTTCCCAGCTGCAAAGGCCTCAGGGGGCTCCCCTGAACAAACGCCTCTCTCTGGAATCCAAAGATCTCTGTGCCAGTCTTTGAAAGGGTTTGAATGTGAAATTCCTCACAGGCTGGTGTGTTTGTGCACTTGGTCCCTGCGTGGTGGTGCTTTATCGAGAGATTGTGGCATCTTTTGGATGGGAGGTCAACCTGATGAATGTTGGGCCACAGAGGCTTGGAGGCTGCAGGCTGGTTCCGGTTTTGGCTACAGCACTCTGTCCTGCAAAGATGGAATCCAGGCACACTGCAAGCTCGGGTCTACACAGCTCCAATTTGTTCCACTTGCCCAACCTCCCCTCGTGATGGACTGTTCGCTCTTCAGCCACGAGCCAAAATAAATCCATCATCTGGGAAGTTGCTTCTGTCAGGCATTCTGTCACAGCAAGAGAAGTCTCGAACACTGTCACCAACAGTCTCATAGTCCTTTCTCTCTGTCACAACGTGAGAAATCACTAACCCTGTTAGAGAGTGCTCATTTGCAAATGCCAGGTGTGGTGGCACATTCCTGTAATCCCAGTCCTGGGGAGGTGAAGACAGGCAGGATCCCTGGAGCTTACGAACTGGCTGGTCTAGCCTAGCTGAGCTGCTATGGTACAGATGGTGTTTATCAGGATGACATCCGAGGGTGTCCTGTGGCCTCCACACACATGAGCACACATATGTGCATTTGCATATACATACGCACACACATGTGCTTGCACACATGGAAAAGAAATGTATGTCTAAAATATTCATGGAGGTCTGTGAAAATCTCCTAAATCCTCAGAGATAAGAACTCCATGACCTACCAAATAAGTCACGCGTTTAATCACTTTTCAGGGCCAAACTTTCACAATTTTGGCAAACCAAAGTGTAATATTTCTGCAGTTTTGATTCATTTTCTCTCATTGGAGCTTTTATGAGGTTAGAAATTAGGTGACACAAATAAGAATTTTAAAAATATTGCTAGGAGGATTGGAGAGATTGCTTAGTGGTTAAGGCACTTGCCTAAAAAGCCTAAGGACCTGGGTTTGAATCCTCAGTACCCATGTAAAGCCAGATGCAGAAGGTAACACATAGATCTGGCATTTGTTTACAGTGGCTAGAGGCCCTGGTGTGCCCATTCTCTCTCTTCAGGTCACTGGGATGAACCTCCAGACCAGACACAGTTATTGAAGAAGGAAATTTATTTAAAGCTTACAGATCCAGAGGAAATTCCATAATGGTGAAAACTCATGACAAAAAGCAAGAGAAAAACCACAGGGACACAGGCACTTTGCATATCATAGCCTGGAACTCAGACCTGCCTCCCCAGTGACACCTCCTCCAGCCAGGCAGCTGTAACTCCAAGAAGTTCTAATAAGACTCCTGAATCTACTGGGGGACATCCATTCAGGCTACCACGGCTGGTTTTCTTTTCCTGAGTGACACGCTTAGCTTGTTAGGCCGGGAGGGGCAGACCCCTTGCATCCTGCAAGGCTTCAGTCACAGTCATGACAGGGAATGTTGCCACCACAAGGACCCCTGCAAACGTCCAAAGTGGCAAAAGTCACCAAACCCTTCTCCACAGCTGACAGCTCCCCACTTCCACCCTGCGAAACCCATGATCTTATCTAGTGCCTAAAGCTCCATTCTGCTCCCCTAGAGTTAGTCCCTAAGTGCCTGGGGCTCCACAGTGGCTCCCCACCTTCAAAGATGACACATTTCGCTCTCCGATGGCTGTCAGAAGCCACAGGAGCAAACCCATTACCACCGTGGTATGTGTGGCTTCAGGACAGGCCTCCCATGGATAAGTTCTGTTTCTTCCGAGTGACTTTTCAACCCACTTAAAACTAATTACCTGACTAGAGGATTGATTAATTAACAGATTGTGTGTGGAGCACACTTAGAGATGTTTAAGCCATGGTACTCTCTCTGTGTCTCTTGAATGCCTTTTAGAAACCACTCTGCCAACTGTCAAAGGCCAAAGATTTAACAACTTGACCTCTAACTTCTAAAAACCTACAAGTATTGTCCTAATGGTGTGTGGGACACACTGGAGTTTCGAGTATTTTTTTTAATTAAAAAATTAATTTTTTAAGTTTTTTACTTATTTATCAATTTTTTGAGACAGGGAGAGAGGGATAGAAGGAGAGAAAGAGAATGGGTGTGTGAGGGCCTCTAGCCACTGCAAACAAACTCCAGACACATGTGCCTCTTTGTGCATCTGACTTACGTTGGTCCTGGGGAATTGAACCAAGGTCCTGTGGCTTTGCAGGCAAACACCTTAACCAGTAAGCAATCTCTCCAGCTCCCTTTTTAAAAAAAATTAAATGTAGATATTTTATTTTTTAATTAGAGGAGAGAGAGAATGGGTGTACTAGGGCCTCTAGCCACTGCAAACAAACTCCAGACACATGTACCACCATGTGTATCTGCTTATGTTGATTCTGGGGAACCCAACCTGCGTCCTTAGGCTTCGCAGGCAAATACCCTAACCGCTAAGCAATCTCTCCAGATCTTGGTTTACAAAGGGAAACAGGATGCTTGGATGTGAAAGTAATGGGCTTCTAGGGACACTCTCTGCCCCCTTTCCACTCACCCTTGGTCCTTGTCAAGTGTAACCACTTGTTTCATGCTTGCAATCATGGATTTTATAAGAGCATTTTTTGGCTGGGGAGATGGTGCAGCAGTTAAAGGTACTTGCTTACAATATATGTATGTATATATATATGTATATATGTATGTATGTATGTATGTATTGATTTTTCAAGGTAGAGTCCCACTCTAGCCCAGGTTGACCTGGAATTTACTATGTAGTCTCAGGATGGCCTTGAACTCATAGTGATCCTCCTACTTCTGCCTTGGGTGCTGGGATTAAAGGCATGTGCCACAAAACCCAGCCAATATTTTATAAAAATATTTTCTTTATTTGAGAGAATGAAAGAGGCAGAGAGAGAGAGAGAGAGAGAGAGAATGGGCATGCCAGGGCCTCCAGCCACTGCAAAGGAACTCCAGATGCAAATGCCCCATTGTGCATCTGGCTTGCATGTGTCCTGTAGAATCAAACTGGGATCCTTTGGCTTTGTAGGCAAATGCCTTAACTGCAAAGCAGTCTCTCCAGCCCATAATAATTTTAGGTCTATGCTAAATGTCTTTGACAGTGTCTGTGATGGCTAACCTTGTCACCTGGGCTAGATTTCGAATCACTGAGGAGATTCAGGCACACTTCTTCTGTGAAGGTTGCCAGAGGATTAGCAGAGGCAAAAGACCTGCCTTGAATGTGGGTCACAGCACCTAGTGGGCTGAGAGCAGAGACAGAATAAGAGGGTAAAAAAAGGAGAAAACCAGCAAAGGACCTGTATTTCCCCACTCTGCTTCCTGGACCACTATAATGTGAACAGCTCCTTAGTGCCACACCCTCATCAGTCACCATGATGGACTGAACCCTCTGAAACCATGAGCCAAATAAATCTTTTCACCCAGGGGTGCTGGTGATGCTGTTAGTTGTAGCACTCACCAGACGTAGGAGGGTCTATGTGAGTTGGAGGCCGGCCTCGGACAACAGAGTGGGTTCCAGGTCAGCCTGAGCTGGAGTGAGACCCTGCCTCAAAACAAGAATAGTGACAACTAACCCTCACTACCCATCCTTCTCCCAGAGTAGATAAGCCATCTCATAATCCAACATACACTTTCAGAACTACACATCTGCATAGGAAAACCCGAGTTCCTTCTTACCCTTGCAAACATTTATCACTTACCTTTTTTTTTCAGTGGGGGTGCTGAGGTAGGGTCTCGCTCTAGCCCAGGCTGACCTGGAATCAGTCTCAGACTGGCCTCAGACTCACAGCTATCCTATGTCAGTCTCCCAAGTACTAGGAATAAAGGTATGACCACCAAACCCGGCTCATTTATCTTTATTTTTAAATTTTAGCCACCCTATTGGATGTTTAAATTTTTCACATTTTATTTTTATTTATTTATTTGAGAGCAACAGAGAGAAAGAGGCAGAGAGAGACAGAATGGGTGCATCAGGGCCTCCAGCCACTGCAAACAAACTCCAGATGCATGCGCCCCCTTGTGCATCTGGCTAAAGTGGGTCCTGGGGAACTGAGCCTCGAACCTGGGTCCTTAGGCTTCACAGGCAAGCACTTAACCGCTAAGCCACCTCTCCAGCCCTTTTTCACAGTTTAAAAGGACATAAAGATCCAATTTTTTGTGACATTCTGGAATAGTCAAAGATGGCGCACACATCTGGAGTTTGATTGCAGTGGCTGGAGGTCCTGGCGTGTTAGTTCTCTTTCTCTCCCTCTCCGTCTCTCATGAATAAAAGAAGGATCCATGCATCTTAATATGTAGACATTTTACTTAAAAGAACCAGCAGGAAAAATATATGCATATAGGGTGCCTAGCAACAGATCAAACATGAATGGCAGAATACTGACAGTTGTGAAAGCTGGGGTCAGTTACATACAGGTTCAGTACAGTGCTCTGTTCACTTGTATGTGTTGGGACTTGTCTATAGTAAAAGTTTTAAATGACAATAGGCAGTCCATAATTCCTTCTGACTACAAGACTCACTGAACATCATCTAACATTTTTAATTGGCTAGAGGTTAACAATGAGAAATTAAGTGGCTTACACCATGAACCTGTCTCTCCTTATTTCATGGATAATTTTCATTAGTTTCAATGTTCAAAAATAGACAAAGTCATCACTGTAACATGCTTTCAGTACTGAACTTTTTAAGTAGTGTTTCTTCAGAGCATGAATGAATTTTTGTTTCATGTATGTACATACATACATGCATACATATACATACATACATACAGTTTGTTTAGAGACAAGAGGGAGAGAGTGTGGGTGTGCCAGGAACTCTCCTGGTGCTATGAACTCCAGAGACATGTGCCACTTTGTGAGTCTGGCCTTATGTTGGTATTGGAGAATCGAACCCAGGCCATCAGGCTTTGCAAGCACACAGGTGCCTTTAACTGCTGAGCCATCTCTCCAGTTCAGCATTTTTGTTTCATTTGTAAACTCATGAGTCCTCTTCATGTTAGCAAATTACATGAGAATATATTTGTTATTTACGATGGTTAATACCTATTGTCAATGTGGCTGAGTCAAGAACCAAATAATGCCTCTATAACAGCATTTCTAAGAAGGGTTAGTTGAGTTAGGGAACAACCTCTGGAACTGGCTGTCCTTCTGATGGCAGCCCATATGTACATAAAGTTCTAGGAAAAAGTGGTCCTTTTTGTCTGGCTACCCATGCTACTTGCTGGTGTGCATTCCTGCCTGTCGTTGCTGTAGCCCTGTACAGCTCAGGAGTAACCAAGACCACTGGGAACCACTCTGAGGCAAAGATGGAAGCTTTTATTCGGGAAAAGCACAAATTGCCAGGACTGACTCTCAATAGTGGAGCACAGCCAACCTGAGATTCCCGATAGTGGGCTTTATAGAGCTCTTCACTGGGGGGAAGGTGAGGAAGGGAAAAGTTGAAAAACAACAACAAAAAAGGTTCCTTTGGGGGAGATCTAAGATAGGCAGGGTGTGACAACAAAACAGTGACCAGGTGACTTGCAGAAATCATGATGAGGGGGGTGGTGGTGGCGTTGTTAGGCAAGGAAGGGATAATGGCTGGCCGGTTTCTTGAGGAATGTAGATGACCCACTTTGTGTCTGTTGCTATCCTGCTGTCTTTGGTGACTCCATTTTGGGGAGTCCATCCTGACCTAACACTCCAGCCTTTTTTGATAATTCCAAGGGACAGTGGTTTCTATCTTCTGTAGTGTCTTCATGCTGACTATAGGGGGTCACGAGTTCTTATGGGAGAGGCTGGGCAACGTGGTCAATGGGTCTCCTTCAGGGCAGGTGATGAGGAGACGGTCCCTCGGTGGCTAAAGGCTGTTAGGAGATAGAGGATGGACAGGTCAGTAAAATTTGGTTGTATTTTCAGTGGGTGAATTGGTTCACCTGATTTTGGATGCATCTCACAAGGCAGGGGGCCAGGGCAAGTAGCAAGAATAGTCCAGATGTAGGCCCTAAGAATGGCAAAAGCCAGGGCCAGACCATCCCAAAGACGTTCCATGACTCAGAGGGAGTTGGTGTTTTGTATCTGAAGCTGCTTGGCCAGATTTTTTAGTTTTTTTTTTTTTAATTTTTTATTTATTTATTTGAGAGTGACAGACACAGAGAGAAAGACAGATAGAGGGAGAGAGAGAGAATGGGCGCGCCAGGGCTTCCAGCCTCTGCAAACGAACTCCAGATGCATGCGCCCCCATGTGCATCTGGCTAACGTGGGACCTGGGGAACCAAGCCTTGAACCGGGGTCCTTAGGCTTCACAGGCAAGCGTTTAACTGCTAAGCCATCTCTCCAGCCCAGATTTTTTAGTTTTTTTAATTTCGACCTCTACCTTGCTGATCGGTTAACATATTAAAAGCGTTCCTCATTCAGCAAAAGGCAGGTCTCTCCTGTGTCAGCTGTCAAGAGGTCTAGGGCTTGGCGGTTCTGTAGCATGACCGAGGCCTGAGAAGTAAGTTGCTCTTTAGCAGTTGCAGGGACTCGGTGGATCCCCAGACTGCGATGCTCAGCTCTGTAGAAAGTCTTTCACAAGAGGTTAGGCAATGGCTCAGGCCTCCTGTATCCAGTCCTGTGGCAGCCATAGAGACTGACAGGCTTACCCCTACCATCACAGGTATGTGGACAGGTCTTTTGTCATGGTGAGCCTGCTTAGGAAGAAGGACTGGCAGCTCTCCCTGGTGTACATGGTGAGGCTAGGTACCAAAATGACTGGGGTGCAAGGGCCTGAGTGTGTTCTCAGAGCGATGCAAGTATACAGCATGGAGTCACAACAAAAATAAATTCCCTTAGGTAAGGTGTGGTTTGTAACAATAGAGTTATTCCTGAAAGCTCCCGACCAGCATTGAGAGATGTCCTCATGCCAGCACTCAAGACAGTTTGGAAGAGAAAGCGGGACAGGGAGCTTGGAGGGAAGATGCCAGAAGCAGGGAGTGTCTGAAGCAGAGGTGACATTGAGCAGGGGGAGACTGCAGTAATGAGGGGCTGCTTGAGGGAAGCGCACGGGAAGCAGGTAGTGTGATCGGTAAGATTGAGTTGATTGAGGAGGGAGAGAGAAGAATTAAGGATGGACATCCAGGGGTGGTGGATCAGGTTAGATCATGCAGATCTTCCTGGAGTTTGCTATGGGCCTGTTTGATGTCCTTAACTGTCTGGATATGGACATTTGGGGTGGTCTTAGGGGCATTTTGAATGGAACTAAATATTTCTATTCAGGCCCATACAGAGAGAGCCCATAGTGTATTGGGTAGCAACACCTACCATCCCAATTTGGTCCCACGGGTGATGGAAAAAATTGTGGGTACCCCTGAGATTTGAGCTGTGGTGGTTGGATGGCATAGGATTTAGCTGGGTGAAAGTAGTGGTACTGACAAGATGGGGAGATCGATAGTGAGCACCCCCCTACAGAGCCAGTGTAGCATGCAGTTACGACTTGGTCCTGAGTGAAGCAGAGACTTCTCTCACACCGTCCCTGTATTGAGCTGGCTTCAGGGTAGTCATTGGCAACATCTATAATAGAGAAGGTGAGGGAGATGGGCTCGCGCACCCTGTGAGAGGACAGAAGGAAGAATTAAGGAGCTTGTTATCATTGTCAACAGCTACGACATCAAAACGCCAGGCACAAGGGGGGATGATCACTCAGAGGTGAGGGATAGAGGCTTGGGGCAAGAGAGAGGAGGCAGAGGGGCATTAGTGTCAAGAGGAATATTCTAGGATTGGGGGAAGAGTGGGAACATGAGAGAGTTGAAGTTTGAGAGGGCCCGTTGGGGTGGCGGTGTACTTATTCCTGGATGAGGTATGACAGGACGGAGGTGGCTTGACTCTCTTGAGCTGTGATAGGTGGATCCAACTGGGGGTGCCCTGAAGCTTTGCAGCTGTGGGGGTGGGTAGGATCACCAGATGAGGTCCAGTCCAGAGCGGCTTGAGACCCTGTGGGCAAGACTGCTTAAGGTAGACTTGATCTCCAGGGTAAAGTGAGAGAGTTGTGGCTCCCTCAGATGGTTGGGGAAGAAGGCGGTCAGCATGTTCCTGGAGAAGGTTCCAGATAAAGGTAAAAGTTGGTAAGTACCCATGGAGAGGGGTTTCTGGTAGTGGAGGAATATTGTTCACCAGGAAGGGGCACCCATACATGATTTCAAACAGGCTAAGGAAGGAGGGGGGCCAGAGGAGTAGCTCTGATTTGGGTTAAGGCAAGTTGGAGGATCAGGGGGCAGGATAGGTGAAATTCAGAAGTCAGTTTAGACAGGTGAGTTTTGAGAATTTGTTCTTTCGACTTTGCCTGAGGCCTATATGGAATTTGGAGTTTCCACTTTATCCCCAGGGCTCTGGATACCTCCTGGTTTACCTTGGCAATGAAGGCTGGTCCATTGTCTGATTGAATGGTAAGGGGAAGGCCAAAGTGGAGCAGGATAGCTTCAAGAATGTGAGGGGTGACTATGTTTGCAGTTTCTCCTGTCATAGGAAAAGCTTCAACCCACCCTGAGAAAGTATCCCCATAGTGAGAAGGTATTTAGTTTCTTTTTATAAGAAGGCATGTGAGTAAAATCTATCTGCCAGTCCACCCTGGGAAGTGAGCCCCTGTGTTTGTGGGGTTTGAAAGAGGGAAGGGGATGGACTCCCCATTGTGGAGAGCCCTTGGTGCAGAGTAAATAAGCCTGTGTCACAGAGGAGATTAGAGAGGAGAGGCAAGGATGGAAAAGGAGCGGGGTCAGGAGTCTTTGTAAAGGGCGGGAGCCCGCATGAAATAGATTATATAGGTGGGTCAGGATGGTAGAAGCTTGGAGATCAGGCAAGAGTAAAGGTTCCGCAGGAGAAGCCGGCCTTGTGGTCTCAGGATGGCACCAAGGTTCGTTAGAGTTTTGTACTGTTCTGGGGTGTGTGAAGGAGTGAAGGAGGTTCGGGCAGGGAGAAAGGCTGAAGCTGAATACGAGGAAGCTGGATTCCCTGGCAACTCTGTCCGCAAAGGAGTTTCCCTTGGCTACAGGTGAAGTTAGAGCCTGGTGTCCCCTACAGTGAAGGACAGCCACCTTTGCAGGAAGACAGGAGGCATGTAGCAGTTTGAGGATAAGGGGTCCACTAGGAATGGGGGTTCTTTTAGCTGAGAGGGGGCCCCCTCCTTCCAGATAGCAGCATGGTGATGTAGAATATAAAAAGCATATTTAGAGTCAGCATAGATTTTTGTTTGTTTGTTTTTTTTCGAGGTAGGGTCTCGCTCTAGCTCAGGCTGACCTGGAATTAACTATGTAGTCTCAGGGTGGCCTCGAACACATGGCAATCCTCCTATCTCTGCCTCCCGAGTGCTGGGATCAAAGGCACGCGCCACCACACCCAGCTCAGTGTTGATGTTAACTGTCTTGTCTTGCGTCAAGGTTAGGGCTCCAGTGAGAGCTACCAGCTCAGCCTTTTGGGGTGTAGTCCCCTTAGGCAATGGGCCAGTCTCTATTATCTGGTCATTGGAGACAATTGCATGCCCCAGTATTCGAGAGCCCTGTGAGTTAGTAGAAGAGCTGTCATCTATACACCAGGTGTGGTCGGGGTTGGGGAGAGGAGATAGAGAGATTCTGGGATTCCGAAAGGTGAGCTCTCCTAGGGTCTCTAAGCAGGAGTGTGTAAGCTGTTTGGGTAGAGGCAGGAGGGTTGCGCGTTAAGTGGAGCACAAGTCAAATGTGAGGTTGGGATTATCAAGGAAAGTGACGTGAAAGAGTTGAATTTTTAGATGGGGTCAGAGTAGCCAGGAAAGAGCTGGAGAGTAAATCTTTACGTCTGTGGGGGGAGAGGACAGTGAGTTCTTGTTGAAAAGTGAATTTCTTGGGCCAGAAAAGCAGCTGCAACAAGCCCGCGTAGGCATGCTTGCCAGCCCAGGACAGAGGTTTCTAGTTGTTTGGAGAGATAGGCTGCAGGGGCAAAGGATGGGCCCTTCATTTCACCCAGAACTCCCACTGCCACACCCCCTTTTCTGCGGAAAAAGAAGACTGCTGGAGGTCCAGAAATGCAAGGAGCTTTCAAAAGGGCATCGCGTAGGCGGGAGAAGGGAGCATTTGTCTCTGACTTAGGGTCTAGGGGTTCATAAGGGCTTCCCTTAGCCTTGTCATAAAGGGGCTTCACGAGGAGGGCGAAGTTTGGAATCCACATACTAAGGAGCCCAGCAAAGCCAAGAAAAGAGAGAATTTCTTCCTCAGAGGTAGGCAGGGAGAGAGAGCAAAGATGTTTGAGATCTAGGGTGAGTTGTCATGAGGTGGGGCTAAGGGGAAAGCCCAGGTACCTCACTTGGGTTAAAGGAAGTTGGGCTTTTTTGGTGGGCAACTCGATATCCCTTAGATCTGAAAGTTAAGAAGTTTGTTAGTATGTAGTTTAGATAGAGAAAGAGAGGGTGAGCAGAGCAAAGATCATCTACATATTGTAAAAGTGTGCTGGGCAACAGATCCAGGGACAAAAGGTCAGTGGAGAGAGCTTGACCAAACAGATGGGGGCAGTCTCTAAACCCTGGGGAAGGACGGTCCAGGTGAGTTGGGAGGCAGTATGGGTATTGGGGTCCTCCCAGGTGAAATCGAACAGATTTAGGAATCAGGGTGGAGGGGGATGGAGAAGAAGGCATCTTTGAGGTCAAGAACTGACAATTGAGTCGTGGAGGAGGGGAGGTGAGAGAGGAGAGTACAGGATTGGGGACTACTGGATGAACGGGCGTAACAGCGGCAGTGACGAGGCGCAAGTCTTGGACTATGCAGTAGGTCCTGTCAGGTTTGATAACAGGCAAGATCGAAGTATTGCAAGGGGAATGAGTGGACGAAGGAGGCCAGCTTCGAGCAGGAGAGAAATAGTAGGTTTGAGACCTTGGTGATGTTTAAGTGAGATTGGGTATTGAGGGCAGCAGGGGAAGGGATGTGAGGTCTAACGAGGATAGGCATGTAATGAGAGGCTAGTGCTGGTGAGGAAGTGTCCCACAGCCTTGGATTAACGTTGGAGGGGGAAACCTGGATCGTTTGTAAGGAAGGGAACTAGTGCAAGGAGGAAGACAGACTGGGAGTGGTAAGTCAGAGAGAGAGGGAGAGTTTTTGCATAAGATCTCGATGCAGGAGAGGGATAGGACGAGAGGGTATTACAAGAAATGAATGGGAGTGGGGAGTGTCCCAGACTACACAGGGTAAGGGGGGACTGATGCGTGGGGACTGGGATAGGCCATCAACACCTGACACAGAGATCTGTGAGGGAAAAGTCTTACCAGAGCAGGATTGCAGGACTGACCAACTAGCCCTTGTATCGATCACGAGTGAGATAGGCCTTCCCGCCAGCTGGACTGTGACCGTGGGCTCCTTCATCATGATATGGAGAGTGTTGGTGGGGACCAAGTTCCCAGGGCACCATCCATCTTCCGCCGCCAGGCCTGGAAGATTGGCAATTGGCTCTTGTGGGGGACAAGGGGAAGGGGCTGGACTGCCTTGTCAAGGCAAAGGACAGCCAACCTTCCAGTGTCTGGCAAGTCCACATTGAGGACAGAGCCCTGGTGGCAGGCACGGGCTGTGGCATGTTTTTGCCCAGTGGCTGGTGTGGCCACACTTGAAGCAGGTTCCTGGTGGTGAGCACTGCAGCCCCATCGTCTTCTTTGGAGGAGGCATCAGGAACTGCTGCCTGTCTCTGGCCACCTTCTTAGTCCATTCCTGGTCCTCTTTGTTGTTAAAAATTTTAAATGCCAGACCAAGCAGATCTCCCTGAGGGGTTTGAGGGCCCTTTTCTAAGCATTTAAGTTTTTCCTGATGTCAGGGGCAGATTGGGACAGGAAATGGGTATTGAAAACTATCATGCCCTCTTGGGAAGCAGGATTGAGGCAAATGTATTGGGTGAGTGTGCTTCAGTTAGGCGTCCCATATACTCAGCTTCTGGGTAAGTGCATATACTCAGGCTTCTGGGTAAGTGCCCAGAGTGTGTCAAAATTGACAAACTTATGGGCTGCCTTTTGGAGACCAGCAAGGAAGCAAAGAACCATCCTATCATGGGCCACCCTTCCGGGGGAATTAATGGAAACATGGTATTCCCAGTCAGGGTCTTCTCTGGGGACAGCAACTGTCCCCACTGGGAAAGTGTTATCAGTTAAGTGAGCCTCATCAGCATGGGCCTAAGTGGCCACCCAGACATGTTCTTGTCCATCAGGAGTGAGAGTGGAGGAAAGGACTACAAAGATCATGCCAGGTTACGTCATAGGCCTGGGTGAGGTAGCGAAATTCTTTGGTATAGCAAGTTGGATCAGTGCAGTGGAGAAAGACCCTAGGCGCTTCTCAATCTGGGATAAATTGGACATGGAAAAAGGAATGTGAATGCGAATGATTCCTTCAGCACCTGTGACCTCATGCAAAGGTTACATTCCATCTCTGCAAGAATTACGCTGGGCAGAAAGAGATCGAGGAGGAGAGGAGATGGAATATGAAGGAGACAGAGTAGGAGGCAGATGAAGGGAGGGGGAGGGGTGTGGTCCTCAGTTAGGGGGTCAGGAGGGGCTGAGGGAGGTAGAGGAGACAGAAGAGCTGTTGGGGCCAGACCATCTATGGCGTCCAGGTTGAAAGCAGAGGGTGAGGACAGGTATGGGGGAGGGGTGGAATTAGAGTGCATTTCTGAGACCTTGGCTAGCAGGACATGGTGAGAAGTGCAGGCAGAGCACAGAGAAGGCCATGTACACAGAGTTTTAAAAAAAAGCTTGGGCCGGGCGTGGTGGCGCACGCCTTTAATCCCAGCACTCGGGAGGCAGAGGTAGGAGGATTGCCGTGAGTTCAAGGCTACCCTGAGACTCCATAGTGAATTCCAGGTCAGTCTGGGCCAGTGAGACCCTACCTCGAAAAAAAAAAAGCTTGGATATAGGGTATTTGGACCACCTGCCTGTACCTTGGCAGAAGTTTTCTGTATCAGTGAGAATTTGGAAGTCTGCTGTGTTCAGGCCACCTGGACCCATTGTCCAGTTTATACTGTGGCCAGGCAGAGTTGCAGAGAAAGATTAGATGATGAGATTTGATGTCATCCAAGAGTCGAAGAGGTTTTAAGTTCTTAAGGAGACAGGCCAGGGGGGTAGTAGAAATTGATTTGGAGGGTTTACTCCCCGTGGAAGTGTGAGACTATTGTAAAGGGGCTAGTGAGAGGAGACAGAGAAAGAGCAAGACAAAGGTGGGCGAAAGACCAGGGCTTAAGCTGGGTTTATACAGAACACCGGTATGACCCCTTGGCCTGTTAGGGTGAATGGGGCCTGCACCTCCCGCATGGGCAGAAGCCATACAGGTTGCAACTGTCAGCTTTTTAGCCTGTAAATGGGCAAGGGGGTTGCTGTGCTCCAGATGGCAAAAGCAGCTGGTGTTATGCCCAGTTCTCGCTCCCCCTTCAGACACCACCATGGAGAACCAAGCACGTATGCAAAGGCAAGGAGCTTTATTTCGGGCTTAAGCTCAGACTCTTGACTTCACCAGTGCAGTGGATCCGTACAAGAGCCCTGAGCAGCAGGGGGCAGGGTTTTTATAGGGATTTGAACAAAGAAGTAGGGCAAAGTAGGGGAATGGTTACATGATTGGTTGATTTAAGCAGTAAGTGAACTTGTATTTTTCTGATAGGCTAAGGATGCTGGTGGGCAAAGATTGTGGGCAGGAGGGTAGGGGAATTCCAAGCAGATTAGGTAACCTTTATTGTGATTGGCTATATGTATCAAGGAAATTTAAGCAAACTTTTTATTTTTATTTTTTTGGTTTTTCGAGGTAGGGTCTCACTCTGGTCCAGGCTGACCTGGAATTAACTCTGTAGTCTCAGGGTGGCCTTGAACTCATGGAGATCCTCCTACCTCTGCCTCCCAAGTGCTGTGATTAAACCGCCATCACGCCCGGCTAAGCAAACTTATTTTAAGCAAACTTATCTATGACCACAGGAAGGCATGGGACAGACAGTCCATTCCCTTATCAGGAAACTGACCTTGCCAGGAAGCAGAAACTTATGCTTATTGATGATTCTGAGGTGTATTATGGCTTCCTGACTCCGTCACTGGCAATGGAAGATGAAACCTCAGGAGGGAAAGAGAGAGGAGGGAAGGAGAGTAGGAGGAGAGAGAGAGAGTGTCCCAAGATGGTGCAACTGAAACAAAAGGCACCCCTTAGGGTACAGTAGACCAGAGAGCAAGAGACCCAAGGTGGGGCTGGAGAGATGGCTTAGCGGTTAAGCGCTTGCCTGTGAAGCCTAAGGACCCCGGTTCGAGGCTCGGTTCCCCAGGTCCCACGTTAGCCAGATGCACAAGGGAGCGCACGTGCCTGGAGTTCGTTTGCAGAGGCTGGAAGCCCTGGCGCGCCCATTCTCTCTCTCTCCCTCTATCTGTCCTTCTCTCTGTGTCTGTCACTCTCGAATAAATAAATTTAAAAAAATGAACAAAAAAAATATAAAAAAATATATATACATAAAAGTGACTGAGGAGTGTAGCCTGGCATGCTGGCACGGATTCCATGAGGAGGGATTAAACCCGAGAGCAGACCACTTACTGAGAAGGAGGGAGGAGATGGAGAAGGGAAGAAAAGTGAGGCCAAATTGTGGCGGGTGTGAAAGCCAGTACCAGGCAGAGATGGTCCCAAGCCTTCAGAGGGTCAAATGGTAGCTTGGTAGTCTGGTCAGAGTAAAAGTTGTCTGGCCACCCAGGAAGGCAACCAGAAGCCTCCTCCAAGTCACTAGCACCAAATGTAAGGTTCGGGAGTGATCAAGACCACCCAAAACATTCTGAGGCAAAGATGAAAGATTTTGTTTGTTTGTTTGTTTGTTTGTTTGTTTGTTTGTTTGTTTGTTTGAGGTAGTGACTCCTTCTGACCCAGGCTGGAATTGACTATGTAGTCTCAGGGTGACCTTGAACTCTCAGTGATCCTCCTACCTCTGCCTCGCAAGTGCTGGGATTAAAGGCATGCACCACCATGCCCGAAAAGATGAAAGCTTTTCTAGGGAAAAACACAAGCTGCCAGGACTGACTCTTAAGAGCGGAGTACAGGGGCTGGAGAGATGGCTTAGCAGTTAAAGTGTTTGCCTGCAAAGCCAAAGGATCCTGGTTTGATTCTCCAGGACCCACATAAGCCAGATGCACAAGGGGGTACATGTGTCTGGAGATCATTTGCCGTGGCTGGAGGCCCTGGAACGCCCATTCTCTCTCTCTCTCTTTCCCCCTCCCTCCCTCCCTCCCTCCCTCCCTCCCTCTCTCTTTCTCTCTCTCTCTCTCACTCTCTGCCTCTTTGTCTATCAAATGAATAAATAAATAAATAAAATATGTTTTAAAAAGAGCAGAATACAGCCAATTTAAGATTCCAGATAGTATTCTTTTTTTGAAATTTTTTTGTTCATTTTTATTTATTTATTTGAGAGTGACAGAGAGAGAAAGAGGTAGATAGAGAGAGTGAGAGAGAGACTGGGCATGCCAGGGCTTCCAGCCACTGCAAACGAACTCCAGACACATGTACCCCCTTGTGCATCTGGCTAATGTGGATCCTGGAGCATCGAGCCTCGACCCGGGGTCCTTAGGCTTCACAGGCAAGCGCTTAACTGCTAAGCCATCCCTCCAGCCCCCAGATAGTATTCTTTATAGGGCTCTTCAGTTGGGGGATGGTGAGGAAGGGAAAAGTTGGAAAAAAAATAGTTTTGTTTTTAGGGGAAGTCTAAGGTAGGCAGGGTGTGACACCAGAACAGTAACCAGGTGACTTACAGGAAGTCATGTCGGCGAGGGGGGGGGGGGGGGAATGTTAGGCAAGGAAGGGATAATGGCTGGTTACTTCCTTGTGTTTGTCACCATCCTGCAGTCGTTGGTGACTCCATTCTGGGGAGCCCATCCTGACCTAACAAGTCCTTCACAGACACTGGAGACCAGCTTCTTCAGCCTTCCAACATGGATTAAAGACCAGCAGCTCTCCAGGAATCCCCTAGGCCTTGGACAACAGATTGGAACGGGTGGGGCATCCAGCCTCATGGGTTGAGCAGCTACTGGGCTTCTCAGACTCTAGCCATTGTTGGGCTGCCAGCCCATAGCCAGTTTAATCAATGCCCTTTATAATATACATTTCTCTATCAGTTCTGTCCCTCTAGAAACCTTTAATATAATATTCAAAACATTAAATAGTCTAATTAAAAATCTCCTTACCTATATACTTAAAAATGAATAATGTGTTCTATCATATGTTATATGCATTTAACCATAATTTTAAGACATCATTCATTTTCTTAAAAAAAAAAAAACTTATTTGCAAGCAGAGACAGAGAGAGGAGAGACAGACAGAATGGGTGCACCGGGTCCTCCAGCCACTGAAAATGAACTCCACATACATGTGCCACTTTGAGCACCTGGCTGTACGTGGGTACTGGGGAACTGAACCCAGGTATTAGGTTCTGCAGGCAGGAGCCTTAACTGCTGAGCCATTCCCCCCAGCCCTGAAATAGTACATTTAAAAAGTCCAAATGAAGAGATGAAATGGCTCATTTTTCTTGAACATCCTCAGTATTTATTCCTCCTGGCCTTGGATGTCACATGCTACTCATTATTGCAACTCCTGGAAATAAAATACGTTGAAAAATATTTCAAATAATAGTCCTCAATTTCCCAACAAGCAGCAATCTGGGGTACAAATATTCTCTGAAATTTACAAATATGAGTGTTTCATGAACAGTTGGTTCATCTGTAAACTTCTCAGAGAATTTAATTTGAACATCTTGCTTTCTCTCAGCCTTTTTATTTCATAGTTTAAAATCAATTTCAACAAGACATAGGCACCAGGAAAAAGGAATGGGGTGTATTTCATGTATCAAAATCATTCTGGGTAAAAATATTGAAACAACCCTTAAGAGACGGAGACAGAATTATAAGGCTGGATTTTCTAAGCCTCTTACTTCAGTTTTCTTTTTTTCTTTTAATTTTTTTGTTCATTTTTAATTTATTTATTTGAGAGTGAGAGAGAGAGAAAGAGGCAGATAGCAAGAATGAGAGAGTGAATGGGCGCACCAGGGCTTCCATCTACTGCAAGCGAACTCCAGATCTGTGTGCCCCCTTGTGCATCTGGCTAACGTGGGTCCTAGGGAATCAAGCCTTGAACCGGGGTCCTTAGGCTTCATAGGCAAGCGCTTAACCGCTAAGCCATCTCTCCAGCCCTGACTTCAGTTTTCTTTGGGTATACGAGCTTCCACCCTGGAGACTCAGGCCAGGTTAATTCAGGTAGTTTTGCAATCTCTTTCTTTAGAATCTGGTGGCTTCAGAACCAAAGATATTCCTCCAGTGACCAGACATTCGGAACAACTCAGAAGGGTCTGCTAAGTACTCAGACCACAGTGGGAATGTTCTGGAATGAACTGACCACCCACCACTGTTTTCTCCGGGGGAAGGTAGGAGTGCTAGCAATTGAACCTAGGGCTTCACTTGCTTGGCATTCTCTCTACTACTGAGATAAACGCCTAGACCCCACCCCTATTTTCTATCCTTGAGGCCCACATTCGGAAATGTAGTCTTAGAAGAAAGTCTTACTGGGGTGAAGAGATGGCTTAGCAGTTAAGGTGCTTTCCTGCGAAGCCTAAAGACCCAGGTTCAACTCCCCAGGCCCATGTAAGACAGATGCACAAAGTGGCACATGTGTCTGGAGTTCGTTTGCAGTGGCTAGAGGCCCTGGTACGCCCATTCTCTCTCTAAAAATAAAATAAATTATTAAGAAAAAAGAAAGTCTTACTGACTGAACTTGGGGTCTTGAGCCTGCCTCTGGTTGGTAGTATTTTTCAAAAGACTTTCAGCCTTTTCATCGATAGGGTAGCATGTTCCCAATTACAGACACAATGCAGGAAGGGAAGTTTCACCAAGGAAATTGCATGCTATTGCAGTGGGAGAAAACCGATGGACTTGCTGGATATGACATCTTTTATCCTATTCTATTTTCACAAAAAAAAATGAAGCCAGGTGTGGTGGAGCTCACCCTTAATTCCTGAGGGGGCTGAGTTGTCAGGACCGCTGTGAGTTCGAGGCCAGCCTGAAACTACATAGTGAATTCAAGATCAGCCTGGGCTATAGCAAGACCCTACCTCAAAAAATGAAGAAGAAAAAAAAAAAAGAAAGAAAGAAAAGGAAAAGAAGGTTCCTTAGGGCCAAGGAGAGATAGATGTTCATAACTTATGTCCCTATCTGTGGCCATCATCTTTGCATTACTGGATCCAAAATGATAAAATGCTTGGAGCTGCAAGTGACAGAGAAACTTGAACTCAACATCTTTAACAACACAGAAACACACTAGTTCACTTAAGTAATGCTGAGACAGGGTGGACACTGGGAGATTGAGTCCGGAACTACAGACCACCATAAGGACAGGGAAAAAGGAGTCATTGTGTTCTTATGTCTTTTTTTTTTTTTTAAAACTCAGAAGCTTTTCCAGGAAACCCTTCTGTGTGAGTCAATAGTCACATGTCTCTGTCGTGACTTACCATCTAGGGAAAGGGAATTTCCACAGTTAACTTAATCAAGACATCTAGGAATGAGGCCAGCCTTCCCAAAAGCTCGTGGCTACAAGCAGTCAACTGGACAAGATTGGATGAGGTTTTGTTAGCAAATGACATTTGTCACATTTGTGGCTTCCTATATTTGAGGAATTTCACCCAAACTCCTAGAGCCTACCTAGTAATGGGTAGGTACGTTTGAGGTACGGGTACGTTACATAGGCTCCATGACCAGACATAAAGCACAGAACTGGAATGCGTAAGTCACCAAACTGAGGAATTAGATGCCAGACAGAATCTACCCTTTGGTAAACGTGCAAGGGCACTGCCCACAGTGAGGTTCAGAGATCCCTGAGTACAGACTTGCTATGCATAGCTTCTTCTACAGGGGCAGTTAGGGCATAATTCCAAATATTGCAGATTTTAAGCCTGTTTCCTAGCCCTCCTGGAGACTCCAAGCTCCCTGTCTCCCTGAATAAGTTCTTTTCCTTCCATCTTGAACCAGCCTGACAGTTCTATATATTTTAAAATTTTTATTTATTTATTTGCAAGCAGAGAGAGAGACTGGGTACATCAGGGCCTCCAGCCACTGCAAAGGGATGCCAAATACATGTACATCTGGCTTTATGTGGGTACTAGGGTTTGCAAGTAAGTGCCGTAACCCCTGAGCCATCTCTTCAGCCCGAGTCCTTTACATTAGGAATCCTGCCAAACAAAATGAGGAACTGCAATTGGGAAGGCAAAACAGAAGAGTGTGTCTACAATGGCGAAGGACCGGGAGGTATGTAACATCACAAAACACCCAAAGGGTTACGTTCTCCATGGTGCACCCCAGGTGCCTCTTACAGAGAACGGAAATTCCTGGAAGTTGCTCCCTGCTACCAAACTCTCCTTCCTTATGATGGCTCAAGGGTCTTTCTCTGGAAGTCTGAAACTTTCTCCTCTCCCCTTCCCTCCTCTCCCTTCCCTAATCATTTCCACTGACTACCTTGACAGTGCAAGGCTCCACACTCATAGTAGGTATAACTTAGTATCATGTGGAAGAAATCATGGACCAGCCTGGCCAAACTGACGTATGTTTTTAGAATGCAGTGTTGCATCATACTGACTTTGCGTCCTCTTTCAGGGAATGAAAATGGAATCCCCTTTCCCTGCAATTTACTTAACTTTAAAAAAAGAGTATGGCAACGTTAATGGTACTTTAAGGAACAAAAGAGAAAACTGTTCAAATTTGCTCCTCTCCTGCCTCAACAGGGTTCATTGTGTCTCTTTCTTTTTTAATTAAAAAAAATATTATTTGAGAGATAAAGAGGGAGGGAGGGAAGGAGAGAAAGATTGAGAGAGAGAGAGAGAGAGAGAGAGAGAGAGAGAGAGAGAATGAATGAGCATGCCAGGGCCTCCAGCTGCTGCAAACAAACTCCAGATGCATGTACCACCTTGTGCATCTGGCTTATATGGGTATTGGGGAATTCAACTTGGAATCTTAGGTTTCTCAGGCAAGCCCCTTAATTGCTAAGCCATATCTCCAGCTGCTCCTTGTGTTTCTTAACGTAGTCTTTGCAAATCTCTGTGAATGTACTTGTTTTTCTATTCATGAAGTGAGTACATGTATTTTCACTAAATACCACCACTCTCACTAGATACTTCAGAAGCATCTGACTTACAAACATTCTTATAATCACTTTTTTAAAAATATTTTTTTTAATTAATTAATTTATTTATTTGAGAGCAACAGACACAGAGAGAAAGACAGATAGAGGGAGAGAGAGAATGGGCGCGCCAGGGCTTCCAGCCTCTGCAAACGAACTCCAGACGCGTGCGCCCCCTTGTGCATCTGGCTAACGTGGGACCTGGGGAACCGAGCCTCGAACCGGGGTCCTTAGGCTTCACAGGCAAGTGCTTAACCGCTAAGCCATCTCTCCAGCCCTTATAATCACTTTTTTAAATAGTAAAACATCTTTCTTTCAGGTAATGCAAATCACTGAATTGCATAAACGTGTCTCAGCTTTGCCTGGCATTGGTGATGAGCTATATCAATGCAGGTAGACAAGCTTAACTCTGCTCTTTGAAGTGTTTGGTTGGCTAGAAGGAGTCTTATTGCTGTTTTCATTTTGTAGAGATTCGGACTGTGGCCAGTTTCTATTCCAGTATTGTCACAATATTCCCCTGCCGCTCAGAGCCAGCACCAGGCCCATGGGTTGTGAGTGTAATAAAGATGTGCGCATTATCAAGAGTGTTCCAGAAAGCGCCATGTGGTTTTCTTCAGGAACTGGTTTTAGGCAGAATTAATCCTTTTAAGGGGTTATTATATTGGATTGTCCTAGTTATGTCAAAAGAGGGCCTGGGGGTGGGGATTTCTTCATTTGTCTGAACATTGCTGAACATTTAATTTTGAATTTTCTGCTTGATACGTAATGAAAAAATGTCCACCAGATCTGGGGAGTAAATATAAACTGTGGTCTTGACATGTGAAGCATTTGAAATAGATTAAGATTACAGGACTACACCATTTCTTTCTTTCTTTTTTTTTTTTTAAGCGTGTGCCAGGACTCCCTGCTCAGGTATTTTTTTTAAAACATTTTCTTTGTATTGATTTATTTGAGGGCAACTTATGTGGGTCCTGGCGAATCGAACCTCGGTCCTTTGGCTTTGCAGTCAAGCACCTTAACCGTTAAGCCATCGCTCCAGCTTTACTTCAGTCCTCTATGATATCCTTTCCTAAAAATAAAACTGCTGTCTTTCAAATAAATGACTCTTCTCTTTTTCTCTTATTTCTTCTGCTACAAATATAAGCAATCATTAAAAGAAATAGTCATTGAGAGAGATTTACATTTTGGCAAAAGTGGCTAAATTTCCAGGGCTGGTATAGAATTTCTCTCAGAAAGCTGGAGACCTGGAAACTGGATGTTCTTTTTTTGAACCGCATTTCGAAAAGGGAAATTAATTGTAACCCTTGTTTTTCAGACTATGCCATGGTGGGGGAGGACAAGCAAAAAGTAAAAACAGTTTGGGACTCCAAATATCTACCCATGGAATTTTGACGCTCGTGGCCTCCAGGTCCCTTTCTTCCCCCTGGCTACTCTGTGTACCCGAATGGCCATTTCATGCATTCCCCCTTGGTACCCGCCTCTGCTGTGCCCTCTAGTGGCCTTAGGCCGCCATTGCTGCTTCTTCAGCATAGCTTGACCTTGATGCGAGTCATTTCCTGGGCTGGGGAATTGGCTCAGTAGGTGAAAATGGCTCAGTGGGTTAAGTGTTTGCTTCACCTGAATTCAAGCCTCAGTCACCACCCCAGATGCTGGATGTGATGGGGTGCGCCAGTAATTCCAGCTCTGGGAAGTGGAGACAGAACCCCTGGGTCACTGGCTCACTGGTTCTTCTAGCCCAGTGGGTGAGCTCTAGCTTCAGTGAGAGACAGTTTCTCTAAGAATAAAGGGAGAGAGAGAGAGAGAGAGAGAGAGAGAGAGAGAGAGGAAGACACTGATGCTGACCCCTGACTTGCACATGCGCACACATGTGCACAGACATACACACACAGGCACCCCAAGAAGAAAGAGTCCCCTTTCCTCATCAAGGAACCCACCCTCATGCCATGCCCCAAGGGTCTTTTGAGGCTGTGCAAGCTGTGGAGGAGCAGGCTGTTTCCTCAGCCAGTCACAGCCCGCCACAGTCACCTCCCCGCAGCCACATTCTTGAGAAGCTCTTATTGTCAGGGTCTGATGGTACCTTTCCCTGGAAAGTTCCCCTGGCCCTTCATTAAAGGACATTTAGGTGACCACAGTGTATTGTTGCCTCAAAATTTTTTTCTTCCTTTTTTGACAGTTGCTATAACTGGACAGCCCCAAACAGAAGATCAAAGTGTAACCATTACCCACACAACCTGTAAGAAGTAACTCAAAAATGGACAAGTAATGTAAGAGCCAAAGCAATAACATTTTAGAGGAAAATCGAAGAAAGTCTTCATAATCTTGAATGTGTAATGGAGCCTTGGCTATGACACCAAGAACAGCACATGGGGGATAAATTAAACTTTATCACAGTTAAAATTTCCTTTATTGCACTAAAGGACATTATCAAGAAAGTGAAAATAAGCTGGGCATGGTGGGGCACACCTTTAGCCCAAGCACTTGGGAAGTCGATGTAGGAGGATTGCTGCAAGTTCGAGGCCACCCTGAGACTACATAGTGATTCCAGGTCAGCCTGGGCTAGAGCGAGACCCTGCCTCAAAAAACCAAATAAAGAAAGAAAGAAAGAAAGAAAGAGAGAGAGGGAGAGAGGGAGGGAGGGAAGGAGGGAGGGAGGGAGGGAGGAAGGAAGGGGAGAAGGAAGGAAGGGAGGGAAGATGAAAACTATGGAAACAGAAAATGTTTGCAAATTATAAATATGATGTGTGATTCTCCCCACCCTGGGGATGTATGAAACAAAAGTTTACTCTTCCAGAGAGAAAGCCCAACAAACAATCAGAAAAGCCATCCCTCCTGAGTCTATGTGGGTGAACCGATGAGTTTGTTGGCGATACAGGTGGATGGAGTGACTCACAACTGCATCACCCAAAAGCCCCATACGTCATTGTGGGTGAGGACTCACAAAAACCGCACCCCCTCAAGCTCCCCACCCAATTTCAGACCTCTCTCTGGAAAGTCTCCCCTCCCTGACAATTGTTCCCTGCTTCTCTAACCTTGGAGAAGTCCTGCCACCGACTACCTGACTTCCTTAGCTTCCCAAGTTTCTGAGCCTCCCTCTTTCTTCCAGGAGGGAGTGATCAGCTCACAAGAATTATCTCCACAGCTATGAGAGGGGCCCAGGGTCCAGAGTATATAAATAACGTGTGACTCAACAACAAAAGGCAAACAACTCGGCTTTAAAAATGTCAAGAGCACTTGAACTGACATTTCACTGAGAAACACCAACATGCCTAAGAAAATATACCCAGCATCATTTATCCTGGAGGAAATGAAACTACAAGCCCATTGAGCTAATGCCTTAATCACCCGAATGACTAGAATCGAAATCAGAAAATGGAAAGTATCGGCTCAAATATGGAAAATTGGAACCTTCTTACCTGCTGATGAGAATGTAAGATGTTCAGCCACTGTGGAGGACAGTCTGATGGCAATTCAAAAATGTTAAGTATAAGGCTGGAGAGATGGCTTAGCAGTTAAGGAGCTTGTCTGCAAAGCCAAAGGACCCAGGTTCAATTCCCCAGGACCCACGTGTGGCACATGTGTCTGGAGTTAGTTTGCAGCAGCCAGAGGCCCTGGCATACCCATTCATATTCTCTCTGTCTCTCTCTACCCTCTTTCTGTCTCCCTCTCTCTAATAAATACATAAAAGATTTAAAAACTGTTAAGTATAGGCAACAAAGTGACTCACGACTGGGGTCCCAATCCGTGGCAGGTGGAAGCAGGTGGTTTCGAGGTTGGGGCTGAAGGAACCCCAAGATGGGGACCCCATGCTCTGCCCGGATATGGCGACACCCCAAATCACTCACAAGAAGCGGTCTTGATGCAAACTGCAAGAGGATTTTATTCCAAGCGCGCTGGGGCCCACAGTCGTACACCGCACAGGGGTAGAGGACTGCAGAGCCCCGAATGCAGGAACGGGACAGTTTTTATAGGGTTTCTAACAAAGCCTGTGCATTAGACCAATCATTTTTTAATATCAGGAGCCCGCAGGGTGCGAGCCAGTCAGTTTGTGCCACTCCCTAGTTTCTAAGCCAATTAGTTTAATTTGTTCAAGCCCCTCGTGGACCAATCAGTCTCCTATGACCTTGGAGGTCAGCATTTGCGCAGGTCCTTGGGTGGGGGTAGCAGAGTGTGGTATCAGCCTCCTATGACCTTGGTGGTCTGAGGCAGGCTGCTACGGCTTATGGTGCGGGCTACTAAGGCTTACAGTGTGGGCTATTAAGGCTTATGGTGCAGGCTATTTACAGAAACCAAATACGTGGTTCACTTCATTACTCATTTCCCATCCTTGAGGGCTATCTCATGCCCTTTTTACCTAGTTTTATATTAGGAGCGGGCTCTGATATAATGAGAAGAGGGATTCTTTACTTGCTTCCAACAGAGAGTAAAGCCTGGAGTTTAAGGTATGCAGGCGCCCGCTTAAGCTCCCTTTGGAGTGTGATAGTATTTCTGGGCTTCTGAATTCTTGGGCCTTTCAGGGCCAGCCTAGGCTATGCAAAGAGGCCCTTTCTCAAAGAACAGAGCAAGAAAACATGAAACACGCAAAATGGAAACTCTCTAACCTATCTTGTCTTACTGCTGATCCCAGCTCCCCCATTTCAAGAGGGTTCTTGCCCAGGGAAGGAACTCTGCCTAAGAAGACTTGGAGCAGATGGACACTGCTGTGTTTCCCAAGCACACTGCCACACAAGTGTCTACACTTCAATCCTGCCCATGCAATGAAGTCTCCCTGAGAACTCAAAAGGCCAGGCTTGCCGATCTTCAGGACAGCTGAGTGCCATGAAGTCTGGCAGGAAGTGAACCAGAATCCATGCGTGTCGTGCCGGGTGTGGTGACACACGCCTGTGATCCCAGCACTTCAGGAGCTGCTGTTCCCTCTCCCACGGGCTGCAGTTGCCCCAGGAGGATCTGTAGATCCAGGCCAGCCTGGCTTCAAAGTGAGATCCTGCTTCAGAAAAAGGAAGGGAGGGGGAGAGAGGAAGGAAGCCAGGTGTGGTGGTTGACACCTGTAACCCTAGGGAAATGGAGGCTGCGAGATGGATCACTTCAAGAGTGAAGAAGCCTTTTCTTTAATGCCAGCCTAGGTAGGAAGATCACTGTGAGGTCTAGGCCAGGCTGAGACGACCTAATGAATTTCAGGTCAGCCTAGGCCACAGCAAAATCCTACCTTGGGAAAACAAGACAAAACAACAACAAAAATTTTGCAGAGTGTGTCATGCTGTGAGGGGTCACCCCAACCTTTGTTTCAATCCCCATTCCAAGAGCAAAGCTGGAAAACATTGCAAAAACTCATTGCTGAATTTTATTGGCAGCATTAACATCAGTGGAAGGCAATGAGTCTTTCTTCTCTAAGGCCTTCCCCTTCGCCCTAAGCGGCACAGGATAGACGGGGTGCATCGACCTCCAGCCCTAAGGCCTCCTGCAGCCTGGAGAAGTGCTGGGAGAAATGCTTAGTGTCTCGTCCTCACGTTCTTCTTTCCCCGAGGCCCAGGCGAGTCATGGTTTCTCTCCGCCGCAGTGGTTAAGCTGTGGAGGTGCCAGGGTCCCCTCGGAGGCTGGACCTCAGCAGGGCTCTGTGCCAGCTTGTCTCACTCTTGGCTTTGCCGCAAACACATCCGGGCGCACCTGCAGGTGCCTGTCTGTGGCAGCGATCTTGGCATCAGCTGTGGGGATGGACAGGTGTGTGTTGAAGCTGAGAGGAAGCAAGGAGGTCAAACAAAACGTGAGGGCTGGTGCAGGGTGCCTGTCCCTTGGGTGGACTGGGTGAGGCACGCGGCGACAGGCTGAAGCGCTTGGATTAGCAAGATCAGGGCTTGGGGGAGCCTCCACCATGACTTTGGGTCCCAGGCGCACCTCGGGAAGACAGCAGAGGGGTGCTCCTCAACGAAGGGGCCCCTGTGGGTGAGAGTCTCGAGAGAAATCCCTGTGCCTCAGAGAAGTGCTTGAAAAGCGTGCTGTCCACTCAGCATAGACTTTCCCACTGCTGACCGTGACCTCCGGGTGGCTAGTGGTGGGTGACCTGCACTGGCTGCCTTCTGGAATGCTCTGACAGACCAGCTGGTCCAAGAAGAAACCATGTTTCCAAAGACCATAAGGCACTTAAGCGCAGTCTGTCAAGCTTTCAGATTGGGTGCTGGGCAGCAGCAGGAGGTGGCACATCAGCTGGTAGACCGGAATTCGGCAGGAACTTGCCCTCTACCCACTTAATTAGAGGTCAAGAGAAGGAGGAGCCATGGAGGGGGCAATGGAGCCGTGAACAGAGAGTGGCAGGGTCCTGGATGAACTTGGGGGGCGGGGTGGCGCCCCGCTCCTGCTTTGGACACTGACATCTATGCCAAGTATTCCTGATCTAAATTTAAACCTGTGCTTTCGAAACAAAACAAAAACAGAAACTTGTCTGTTTTCCTGTTGTGCTGTAATAAAAACCGTGATGGAACCATTACTCATTTTAGCAATGTCTGAGTGTGAAAAAAGAAAGGAAGGGAAGGAGGAAAGAAGGAAGGAGGGATAGAGGGAAAGAGGGAAAAAGGAAGGAAGAAAAGGAAGGAAGGAAGGAAAGAAGAAAGAAGAAGGAAGGAAAGAAAGAGAGGGAGTCAGGTAGCTTTGTTAGGTAGGTAGGGCCCCTGAGAGTCAAAAGCAGGACCGGCTGGGACTTGCCCCTCACAGTCTGCACTCTGCTAGAGATCAGAGAAGAATTTAGCATCCCCTTATCTCTTTCTTGCCTATAGGAGTTCCCTAGACCTGTGTTTTCAAACCTGAGCCCCTCTTAGGAGGGAGGTCTCCTTTCCTAGAATGCAAATCTAATCCTGGCTTGGTGGTTGGTCCAGCTTAGACCCCAGAACTTGGCATCATGGCTGGCCTCTTCCTGAGCTAGCCTGTAGCCCAGACCAATCAGGTAGAGCCCACCACTACAAGGTTATAAATACATTTGCCAAGGGGGGGGGGCAAGCTCTCTTGGCTGCCAGTTCGTCACTCCGGAACCTCCAGGCTGTGATGAGTCTCCCCCTGCTGAGCCCTACACCCACAAGGTCTCTTTAACCCCTCCTGTCCTCCATGTGATTGGAGCTCTTTGTACTTTTCTTTCCTCTCTAAATCTCTTTTCATGTTTCTTCTGGACTCACATGGGGCTCTCACACCACGTGGATGGATTCGTTTTCCTCCTCTTGATTCTGTATTTCCCTCAACAAATACAATAATTTAATAATTATCCTTCTCAGTTTGGTTTGCCCAATTCTTTGGTCTAAATGCAAAAGTGAACTCAGGGTTTGGGGTTCGAGGCCTCTTTCCTGAACCCCAATAAGACATCATATTAGCAGGGGGAAGAAAGGGAGAAGGGAAAAAGGGAGGGGGAAGGAAGGAAGGAAGGAACTACAAAGCACAATTTTACTGAATGACTTTCAGCGCCAAAATACACTTTCTTTGGCCACAATTCCTGCCTGACTATTGGCTTTCAAACCTCAGAGAGAAAATGTCTTGTGCGTGCTGCACGGTGGATAAGTATTCTATTTATTTCTCAAATATTTCTGTTTGCATCACAACTTTACACTTACGAGCTTTGTAGCGATGACACAGGAAGTGAGAATGGTTTATTTTAAAGCTTCTATTTTGAGATCATTGTAGACTTGCATGCAGTTGTAAGAATAAGCTGAGGTCCCAAAAGGCCTAGTTCCCTGATGCTAACATGTTGGGGAGCCGTGGTGTGTTATCACAGCCAGGGTACTGGTTGCTGGGATCCATCGTCAGATTTACTCTTCCCTGTTTCACAGGTGTCTGTCATGTGTGTGTTCCATGAAACATGAGACGCATGTGGACGCAGATGAAGAAAAGTCCTTTAATAACTTCACAGTGATGATCATGAGATCTGAATATTCTCTGGCTATACTTCTGCATGTTTTTTTTTGAAAGATTTAAAAAATATTTATTTATTTGATAGAGAGAGAAAAAGATGGAGAGAAAGAAAAAGAAAAAAGCAGTTGAGAGAGAATGGACACACTAGGGCCTGTAGGCACTACAAATGAACAACAGACACATGTGCCACTTTGTGCATCTGGCTGTACGTGGGTACTGCCGAATTGAACGTGGGTCCTTAGGCATTGCAGGCAAGTGCCTTAACTGCTGAGTCATCTCTCCAACCCCTGCATGTTTTTAAAAAGTATTTAATTTACTGGCTGGAGAGATGGCTCAGCGGTTAAGTGCTTGCCTGTGAAACCTAAGGACCCCGGTTTGAGGCTCAACTCCCCAGGACCCATGTTAGCCAGATGCACAAGGGGGCGCATGCGTCTGGAGTTTGCAGTGGCTGGAGGCCCTGGCGCGCCCATTCTCTCTCTCTCTCTATCTCTGCCTCTTTCTCTGTCTGTCACTCTCAAATAAATAAAAAATTAAATTAAAAAAATATTTTTTAAAAAAGTATTTAATTATTTGAGAAAGAGACCGATCGAGAGAGAATGGGTGCACCAGGGCCTTCTGCTACTGCAAACAATTTCCAGATGCATGTACCACCTTATGCTTTACCTGAGTACTGGGGAATTGAACCTGGGTCCTCAGCCTTAACTGCTAAGCCATCTCTCCAGATCCCTTGCTTGCTTTTTTTTTTTAAAAAAATATATTTTATTAATTTGTGTGCGAGCATGAGTGTGAGATAGATGTGTGTGACACTTCGTGCATCTGAGTTTTCATAGGTACTGGGGAATTGAACTCAGGTCATCAGGCTTTGCAAGCAAGTGACTTTTAACTACCAAACCATCTCCCCAGCCCCTACACATGCAGGATTGCTTGGTATCATTGTAGCCCTATTTGTGTCTCAACAATATTGAGTATCCATGACTCTTCTCATGTCAATGAAGATGTATGCTTAACATCTTTAGACCTCAAAGATCTTGAAAATATTTTTATTTATTTGAGAGCAGAGAGAAGTAGGAGAGAATGCGCATACCAGGGACTGTAGCCACTGCAAACGAACTCCAGACACATGCCACTTTGTGCATCTGGCTTTTCATGGGTACTGGGGAATCAAACTCAGGCCATCAGGCTTAAAAGCAAGCAGCTTCAACCACTGAGCCAACTCTGTGGTCCAGATCTTGAAAATAGGAGCCCATATGCATTCAGGTGAATCTGGAACCTGCTAGGGTTATTTAAGTCTGAAGGACTCCATAATTTCTAATGATTACAGTTACATCTTTTTATTTAATCGTACCTTATCATATTGATAATATATTTCTGGGCTGGCAATTCAAGGGTCCCAGGTGGCACAGGGGGATCCCAGGCAGTTCATGGCACCTCAGGCCCTGGGAGCTGCAGCTTTCACTGCGCTGTCGTGTCCTGGCAGGTGGCTTCCATAGCTGATGCCACATACAGATGCTACTCACACAGTAGGAAGGTCTGAATGTGGAGGCTGTTGACAGGCAAGCTTTCACTCTTTGTCCCCTCTCTGTCAATACCTCCTTTTGCCTCACGAGGCCATTACTTTCTCTTAGAGAGACTCCAGCCGAGCCACACCTTGGGCTTCATTACCTGACTTCTACATCTGAGCCACTTCCAAACCTTCAATTCCTTCTCTAACTACAACCTCCTTCTGTCGAACTCCAGAGCTCAGCAGTACCTTGAAGGTCATTGAGCTTGACTTCTGGTTCTGGTAAGAGAGCTACAGCTATGAAGTATCACAGGCACACAGCTAAGGGGTGACAGGAGCAGCATGTAAATTGAGGCTCCCTGCCTCCAGCCCAGGGCGCTTGCCACTGAGCACACTTCCCATAGCCTTTGTCAAGTGGCCAGTTGGCTTGATGTCTTCATGTGACCTGCTAACCTTTCAGAGGCCATTCCTTTCTGTCTCTTAATTTATACATATATATATGTATATATATATATATATACACACATATACACACACACACTCACATGCATGCATGTCCACACACACTCACACACTCACATGTGATTTCTGCCCCTCCTTCTGGAATATGGAGCATTGCTACAGGAAACCACAAAAGGTAGAAAAAGGTAGATTCATTCCTTCATTTTCATTCTTTTTTTTTTAATTATTTATTTATTTATTTGAGAGCAACAGACAGAGAGAAAGACAGATAGAGGAGAGAGAGAGAATGGGCGCGCCAGGGCTTCCAGCCTCTGCAAACGAACTCCAGACGCGTGCGCCCCCTTGTGCATCTGGCTAACGTGGGACCTGGGGAATCGAGCCTCGAACCGGGGTCCTTAGGCTTCACAGGCAAGCGCTTAACCGCTAAACCATCTCTCCAGCCCTTCATTCTCGTTCTTGAAAGTTCCCTTTGCCCACTGATGAGAGAGCATCCTTGGTATATTTCCCAGGTCTGCAATCATCCAAAAGCCAGCACAAAGCTTGGGGGGCGGGGCACAGGGAGGGCCCGGGGATGGCAGTACTCTAGTTTGGCTGATCTTATGTGCTTTGGCCTCACTGTCTCCTCTGAGCTGGGCTCGGAGCCTGGATCTGCTACTTGCACCTCCTGTGTGGCCAGCAAATGGAGAAACCAAGCCTCAGTTTCCAAGCATGTGAAATGACAAGAGTAGCAGTTTAGAGGTGGAACAATTATTGATTTAAAGTTAAAAACCTTGGCGCACAGCCGACTACCTATCGCCCCAAAGGAATGCTTGTCATTATGATAGGATGAAAACACAGGTTGTCATGCAGACCACGGTGGGAGGCCTGAGATTTAATCTGGTGGCTCAGTGAGGGGTCTGGCATTGAGAGCTCCTGAGAAAGGAAGTGGGAAGGCACGTCTGAGGCTACGGACATGACATCCACTCGGGTGCTTGAGTGTACGGTAGTGTTGGAACAAAAGGACGGAAGAGCCCATTGCACACTAGATGTAAAACGTACCCACAGTGGCATGGTGATGGGGTAGGACGTCTAGGATAGCTTCATGAGTCTGTGAGATGAGGCTCTCATCCCTGGAATCTGCATAATCGGTCTATCCCTAGACCTGCTCTGGAAGTCAAGGATTCTCTCCACAGTTTGGCTTAAAAGGAAAGCTCTGGTCTTTATGAGGCCCGACCTCCCCATGCTTGCTGTTGAACGGAGAACTTGCTGGCTCCAAACACTGAATCCCCACCTGGTACCTTCACCTCCCCTAGCAGCTAAGTCAGAGCGTCAGGGTGGGGGCTGGGCAGAGATGGCTGGAGAAGCAGGTTGTTCATTCCACTGCAAGGGTGGCCAAGCAGCGGGAGGCCAGTGGGCACAGCCTTACCTCAGGATCAGCAGTTCTCTCTCATTGCAGTCAGTAGGAGTCACTATCATGATCCTCAAGTTATGGACTGGAGAGATGGCTTAACAGTTAAGGCGCTTGCCTGCAAAGGCAAAGGATCCAGGTTCGAGTCCCCCGGACCCACCTAAGTCAGTCACACAGGGTGGCACGTGCTTCTGGAGTTCTTTGCAGTGACTAGAGGCCCTGGAGCTGCCATTCTCTCTCTCTCTTTCTCAAATAAATAAATAAATAAAGTATTAAAAAAGAAGAAAACTGGGCTGGAGAGATGGCTTAGCAGTTAAGGAACTTGTCTACAAGGCCAAAGGACCCAGGTTCAACTCCCCAGGAGTCACATAAGCCAGATGCAGAAGGTGGTGCATGAGTCTTAAGTTTGTTGCGGCTGAAGCCCTGACAGGCACATTCTCTCTCCATCTGTTTCTTTCTCTTTCACCCCCTCTCTCTAATAGATAAATAAAATATTTTTTTTAAGAAGAAAACTAACCCATGGATCTAAATCAGTCATGGTAATAGTAATCTCATTTATCTTTGCCAGGAGTTGGCATGTGACAGGGTTTTGACCAATGAGGTGCAAGAACACTGTGGAGGAGGAGCTTGTGGGAAGGTTTTGTTGTTGTTGTTTGTATGTTTTCTTTCCCATGATGCTGGGGCTTGAACCCAGACCTTATGTCTACTAGACAATAGCTCTCCTTCTGAGCTACAGGTCTGGCCCTCTGGGAAGTTATTTACTCCCCTTCCCATTAAACTGATGTATATGGAGAGAGCCAATTTTATTCTGTCCCCTAATGTTCAACCCTGTGGCTTGAGAATGCATAGATCAGTGTTTCCACAGCCATCTTGTGACCGTATAGAGCCATGACTGACTCACTTTGATTCCCAAGATCCAAGACCCATCCCAAAATAGCCCACTTTCAGATTTATCACCAAACAAGCCAATAAATTTCCTTGGGGTTTAAAGGTTTTTGTTTTTAGTTTGTTTGGGGTTTTTTTTGCACAGAATCTGGCCTCTTCTGTCATTTGTGACAAAATGCTTCCGAAAGGTACAGGCATGCTCTGTCATGTCTCACCGGTACGCTGGACAAATGGCAGGTTAAGCTTGTCGTAGTGGGTCACGGCAGTGAGTGTTGAGGATGAAGCAGTTCACAGAGTTCTACAGACTCACTTCCTGACAACTAGAAGGCCCACCCCTCAGATGAGGCACTCAGTAGCCATAGCTCTTTATAATCCAGTGGTCATTAAATGGATCCTTGCTTGTTAGTCTTCTTGTCAACATCTTGAAGCCCCGTAGAGCATGTGGCCAGAAGTGGCAGAGGTGATGTTGTACGTATAAAGTGCTTAAAGGGGGCTGGAGAGATGGCTTAGCGGTTAAGCGCTTGCCTGTGAAGCCTAAGGACCCCGGTTCGAGGCTCGGTTCCCCAGGTCCCACGTTAGCCAGATGCACAAGGGGGCGCACGCGTCTGGAGTTCGTTTGCAGAGGCTGGAAGCCCTGGCGCGCCCATTCTCTCTCTCTCCCTCTATCTGTCTTTCTCTCTGTGTCTGTCGCTCTCAAATAAATAAATAAATAAAAATTAAAAAAAAATAAAGTGCTTAAAGGCAAAGCAGTACTTAGGTATGCAGGTAACAACCAAACCCCATTAAGTATAGGCTTTCCATGCTACTGTTTTCAGCTGATGGTTTTCAATGAAATTTCACAATTTTGTGTCCATCCAGTTCCATGAAGTTAGTGTTCATTGCATTGCAGATTTCCACCAAGTTGCACTTTAATGTGCTTGTACTTTTGAATTTGTATGCAAAGATTGTATAGGCTATCAACTTGATGAATTCTTCACAGGGATTGTGTGATAAATATAATTAAAAGATTGAAATTTCATATTGACAAAGCAGAACATCTTGAAGTGAATATTAGAATTCTAAATTGGTAACTTTTATTCCAGTCCCGAAGCAATTTTTCATGTAAGTCATATCTCTGTTATAGTCATAAAAATCATTAGGGGGAATTTGGGCATTAATGATGTGCTTATTTAATCTGTATATTTTCAAAGATATCTAATAGGTAAGTCAAGATCAGCCACAGATATTTATTTTTTTTTAAATTTTTTTTAAAATTTATTTATTTGAGAGCGACAGACACAGAGAGAAAGACAGATAGAGGGAGAGAGAGAGAATGGGCGCGCCAGGGCTTCTAGCCTCTGCAAACGAACTCCAGATGCGTGCGCCCCTTTGTGCATCTGGCTAACGTGGGACCTGGGGAACCGAGCCTCGAACCGGGGTCCTTAGGCTTCACAGGCAAGCGTTTAACCGCTAAGCCATCTCTCCAGCCCTTTTTTTTTTTTAATTTTTTTTTTTTTTTAGCCACAGATATTTAAATAGACTATAAAACCTCAAAGTCTTCTGATAAAATCATTTAAATTGGGTTGGAGAGATGGTTCAGTGGGTGTGGTGGTTTGATTCAGGTGTGCCCCATAAACTTAGGTGTTCTGAATACTAGGTCACCACCTGATAGCAATTTGGGAATTAAAGCCTCCTGGAGGCAGTGTAATGTTGGGGGCGGGTGTTATGGGTGTTATAGCCAGCTTTCTCTTGCCCGTGTTTGGCAAACTCTCCTGTTGCTGTTGTCCATCTGATGTTGCCCAGGAGGTGATGCCCACCCTCTGCTCATGCCATCATTTTCTCCTGCCATCATGGAGCTTCCCCTTGAGTCTGTAAGTCAAAATAATCCTTATTTCCCCACAAGCTGCTCTTGGTTGGGTGTTTTCTGCCAGTAATGTGAACTTGACTGCAACAGTAACGTTGGTACCAAGAGTGGGGGTCATTTGCTGGTAGAAACCTGACCGATGGCCTTTGGTATTTTGGAGCTAATTTTCAAGAGGAATGTGAAAGGTTTTGAAACCTTGGCCTAAGACATGCCTTGCGGTGCTGTAAGTACAATCTGATGGACTATTCTGGTCAGAGTTGAAAGACCTGAACCCAGTAAGAACTGTGAGGTTTGGCTTATGAGGGTGAGAAAGAGCTTTGCCTGGACTGGGCTGGAAACAGATTGTGTGAGAGGCTTGCTCTTATGGCTGTGTCCTGAGAACTTGTGCAGGGTTGTATTGTGTAGAAATGGACTGGTGTGAACAAAGGGATATGGCACAGAAAGATATCTTTGGGCCAAAACTTCTGCCCATTCATTGTTAGTGAGATTACAACTATTGAGATTGGGCCAGCTAACCTACATTGGGACAATAGAAAGAAGGGGCCTGAATGCTAAAGGAATGACCTGTTCTTCAAAGTTTTCTTTGTCCTCCCCCTCCCAGATTAACAAATTGGCAGTCCACCTGGTATCATGGAGTATGAAAAATGCAGGAAAGTGAGGGTCATTGAATTTGCAACATGATTTTTTTTTTTTTTTTTTTTGTAAATGGCCATGGGCAGTGTGAAGCAGGCTTGTTGGATTACCTGTGTGGAGACCTCATGGAAGCATGAGGCTGAACCATGGGTTGCAGGGGAGATCCAGTGGAGATGCCAGGACTATGGAATGGCTGCCAAGTAGAGATGATGGCCCTGGATGAAGTTTCCCCAGACTGTGAGTAGCCTAGATGGAAGGGTGGAATTGTAACTGCAGATTTGTCACTGGTTGGAATTAACTGGGAGACTCATCACTGACTAGAGTTGTTGGACTTGGAGCTACAGAGTTTGATGTTTGCCCTATTTAAATCTTGTATTAGTTGAAAATTTCTTTGCTATGCCCAATGCCATCTTTTGCAGTGGGAATGTTTATTCTGTGCCATTATGTTTTTTCTTTCTTTCTTTCTTTTTTTTTTTTTTTTGGTATTATGGCTCTGTTAAAAGACCTTGGGACTATGGGGATGTTTGAACATCATTAGGATTGATAAAAACTGTGGGGGCTTTTTTGTTGTTTTTGTTTTGAGGTAGGGTTTCACTCTATCCAAGGCTGACCTGGAACTCACTACGGAGTCTCAGGGTGACCTCAAACTCACGACGATCCTCCTACCTCTGCCTCCCAAGTGCTGGGATTAAAGGTGTGTGCCACCATGCCCAGCATAAAACTATGGGGACTTTTAAAATTGAACTGAATAGCAGGGATGATTGATCCAGATTACCAGGGGGGAATTAGAGGGCTCCTCCACAATGGAGGTAAGGAAGAATATGTCTGGAGTGCAGGAGATCCTTTAGGGCATCTCTTAGTGTTACCATGCCCTGTTATCAAAGTCAATGGATGACTGCAACAACCCAATAGAGGTAGTGTGATAAATGGTCCAGATCCTTCAGGAATGAAGGTATGGGTTACCCTTCTAGGTAAAGAACCAAGACCTACTGAGGTGTTTGCTGAAGGTGCAGGAAACACAGAATGGGTAGTAGAAGAAGGCAGTTACAAATACCAGCTAAGGCCATGTGGCTAGTTACAAAAACAAGGATTGTAATTGCAATGTTTCTGTCCTACATTGATACAAAGTATTTGTACATATCTATACCAATATTAAGATATTATTAGTCAACTGTTGAATTTATATTAGACCTATTATGTTAGAGACTAAGCTTTGCATTGGGAGGGATACTTTGCGGTTCCAGTTGTACGTGGGATAGTTATACCATGTCAGGCAGACTTAAGAGCTTGTTACTTAATTTGGAAATTAAGTATGATGTAAGGAGATATGGTTTGGTGTCAAGTTGACAAGGGGTGGGCTTGTGATAGTTAAGGTGTTGTCAACTTGATCTGTTTAGTAATCCACAGAAATCACTTTCTGGTGGGTCACCAAGGTTGCTTCCAGGAAGGATTAACTAAAGGAGGAAGTCATTCCTCAAGAGTGAGCCCTTCCCCCAGAGCAGGTGGCCCCCTCTCAGAGTGGACTTTGTATCAGGAAGCTCTAGGTGAAAAGAGCCCCCTTTCCTTCTTCCCACTTGGCTGCTGGAGCTGCTTGCTACCTTCTAGCATGAATTGAAGACCAGCGTGGACTGAAGACCAGCAACAACTGAAGACCCACGTGGATCAAAACCCAGTGGCTCTTCAGGAAGCCTCCAGGCCTTCCAGCAACATCTGCAGTGCTATATTGGGACTGTTGAGACATCTGGCCATGTGGACTGAGCAGCTACAAGGTTCCTTGATTCTTGGGCCTGCAACTGCTTTTGGACTACTGGAAGCTAATCCAATAAAATCCCTTTTAAAAATAATTTATTCTAGCAGTTCTGTTCCTGTAGAGAACCCTGAGTGATACAGATTTTGTAACCAGGAGTGGGGTTACTGCTACACACCTGTGTGGCTCTGGCCTTTTGGAGCTGATTTTCAAGAGGAATGTGGAAGGATTTGAAACCTTGGCTTAAGAGATGCCTTGCAGTGTTGTAAGTACAGCTGGATGGACTATTCTGGTCAGAGCTGCAAGACCTGAATGCAATAAGAATTATGGCCTGTGAGGTTTGGCTTATGAGGGTGAGAAAGAGCATTGCTTGGATTGAGCTAGCAGTTTGTGTATGAAGCTTGCTCTTATGCCCATGTATTGAGAAGTTGTGCAGGGTTCCTTTGCATAGAAATGAACTGGTGTGAGCAGAGGGATATGGCACAGAAAGAAAAATCTTTGGGTAAACTGTTGCCCATTCAATTGCAATTGAGAGATTACAACCTATGACACTGGGCTAGCTGACCTGCACTGGGGCAACAGGAAAAATGTAGACTCTTTTGAAGAGGCCTGAGTACTCAAGAAGTATCCTGTTTTTCAAAGTCTGCTTTATTCCCCCCTGGATCAACAAATTGGCACCCTACCTGGTATTGTGGAGTATAAGAAATGCAGAAAAGAGAGGGTCATTGAGTTTGCAACACGGTCTTGTGTTTTGGAAATGGCCATGGACAGTGTGAAGCAAGTTTGCTAGTTGCCTGCATGGAGACCCCATAGGGCCATGAGGATGAACTGTGGATTGCAGTTGAGACCCAGTGGAGATGCCGGGACCATGAGATGGCTGCTAAGGAGAGCTGCTGGCCTGATGAAGTTTTCAAGGGCTCTGAATAGCCTAGCTGGAGGGGTGGAATTGGAATTCCAGAGCCTTTTTTCTGGTTAAAGTTATTGGACTGGGAGATTTGTCACTAACTAGAGTTGTTGGACTTGGAGCTACAGAGTTTGGTGTTTGACCTGTTTAAATCATGTATTGAATATTTCTTTGCTGTGCCCAATGCCATCTTTTACAGTGTGAATGTTTATTCTGTGTCATTATGGTTTGGGGGGTATTTCTTGGTATTATGGCTCAGTTAAAAGATCTTGGACTATGGGGATGTATGAACATCTTTGGAATTGATAAAAAAAAAAACAAAACTATGGGGACTTTTAAAGTTGGGCTGAATGCATTGTATTTTACATCATGTATGGATATCAGTTTATGGGGGCCAGGAGTGGAATGTGGTGGTTTGATTCAGGTGTCCCCCATAAACTTAAGTGTTCTGAATGCTAGGTTCCCAGCTGATGGAGATTTAGGAATTAACACTTTCTGGAGGCAGTGTATTGTTGGGGGCAGGCTTATGGCTGTTATAGCCAGTTTCCCCTTGCCAGTGTTTGCCATACTCTCCTGTTGCTATTGTCCACTTTATGTTGGCCAGGGGGTGATGTCCACCCTCTGCTCATGCTATTCTTTTCCCCTGCCATCATGGGGCTTCCCCTTGAGCCTGTAAGCCAAATTTTGTGGTTTATGCACATGTATGTGCCCTTGCATTTCCCCTGTGTTCATCTATGGTAGGGGGTGTGCTTGCCTATGCTGGCCAGAACAGAATGTTGGGGTGTCCCACCTGCTAGTTCTTTTGCTTATTTTTTTATTTATTATTTTATTCATTTGAGAGGGAGAAAAAGAGAAAGAGAATGGATGCACCAGGGTCCCTAGCCACAGCAAACAAATTCCACACGCATGGCCACCTTGTGCCTCTGGCTTACGTGGGATCTGGGGAATTGAATCTGGGTCCTTACGCTTCACAGGCAAGCACCTTAATTGCTAAGCCATCTCTTCAGCTCTCTCCTGTTCTACTATTTGAAATGGAGTCTCTTACTGATATGGGAGCTTGGTAACTTTTTTTTTTTTTTTCCGAGGTAGGGTCTCACTCTAGCTCAGGCTGACCTGGAATTCACTCTGCATTCTCAGGGTGGCCTTGAACTCATGGCGATCCTCCTACCTCTGCCTCCCAAGTGCTGGGATTAAAGGCGTGCATCACCACACCCGGCAGGAGCTTGGTACTTTTTGCCAGCCCAGGCCATTCCCTGTTCTCTGACCCCTCTTGCTCCAATTTACAGACTGGGTTACAGGTGTTCATGCGGGTTCTGGAGATTGAACTCTGGCCATTTCAAAGCCCCTCAGGGCCTCATGCACGTGGGAAGTGCATCTACCCACTGAGCCATCTTTTGGCTTCTCATTGCATTTTTGTATCAGAGAACACACGGGATCATATCATCACCCAACCTACCCTTTAGATTTCTCCTGTTAACTCAAAAGTAGAGCAAGCATCTCCCAGTGAATGCGAAAAGCCCGAAGGTCCTTCGACCTCTCCCAGTCCAGGGAGTATCACTCATTCCTATGGATGAGCGGTGTATTTATATATGTACAAAGGCAAGACAGCCCATGGAATTTGGGCATCAAGACCAAATCATCAAGCTTGCACAGTAACTGAGAGGTCAAGGAACTGTTCCAGGGGATATACAGTTCAGGGCATGGACGAATGCTGGGGGTTGACATCTCCTCCACCAGAGGCCCAGCCTGCTCCCCGCCCCGATTCCCCAGGGACCCAAGCCCGCCCGCACCTGCCGTCGCCACGCCTCGGCGCCACCACGCATGCGTGCCGGGCTGGCGCAGGCCCAGTGGCCGAGCGCCGCGGCCGCGGGAGGGAAGGCGGAGGATGCGCTGATCTCCGCGGGTCGCTTCTGCAGCGCCCCTCGCAGGTGCTTCGGGTCGAGCCGGGATCGCCCCCTAACCGGTGCCCGCTCCCCGCGCGTCCCCCGCCCCTGGGCGCGGTCGGGCTCCGCAGGCGGACGCCTGGCTGCCCTGGGAGGGGGGGGGTTTGTGTACGGTTGCCATGGGGACGGGGCGGGAGCGCGGGAGGGCCGGGTGAGGATGCTGTGCTGGACCAGCGGAGGAGCGGGCGTCGCGGGGAGTGGGGGTGTCGCGGTCCGCGCGGGAGGTGAGGCGTCCCCCCGTGGGCTCGCTGGGGACCCCCTTCTGCAGCCGCCCGTTTTCCTGCCCCTGATGGAGTTCTGGGGTGACACCCTGCATGCTGTCGGGGCGTAGGGCGCAGACTCTTGTTTCTGTACACTGAGCTGTAAGACGGTTACCTGGTATTTAGTAATAGAAGCTCAGGAATATTTGCTGAAGGACAGTGTGGTAGACCGAGGGACTTGGCCAGGCAGTTGACCTAGCAAAGGTCACTCAGATTGTGCTTGGGGAACACACAGAGCCTAAGTAAAGTGTGTGTGGAATGTTTTTTTTTCTTCTCTCCACACGTTAGAATACATCGTTTTTGCACATGATGCCTTTTATTGTGCTTTCTCGTCAGCATCACAGCGGGCCTTCCATCCCACCTTGACTTGAAAAATTATTTTAACTTGGAGAAAAGCAAGCGAACTATTTGTGTCCCATTTTGTGAATCTATAACTGGCTGATTACTTGTCGGTGTTGATTTGGCACAGCTGTTACTCAGTAAAATACTTAATAAAAATTCTGTTTCATAACTCCCCCTTTGAAAATTAAAATTTATGCCATGCATGAAAACACCGAGTGAATGTCATTCTCTCGCATTTTTTTTTGAGTTCAGTTTTTCACTCATAGGAGAATTTGTTTTTCTGTATCCTCTTATCACATAGCACCTGGACAGTAGTCACTAATATTTGCGAAGGGCTGAGAATTACTTGGGATACTTTATGTAATTCTCAAAGCAGTCCTAAGGAAAATTATTATATCTAGAAGAAATCACAAGTTCAGAGGTGTTCACAGCCTTGCCCAAGGGTACAGAGCTGAAAATTGTCAGAAGACTTAGCCTTGATCCCAGGATCGGAGCCCTTTTCCACCGTCAGTTTGTGTGAACACCAAAGTAATTCGGTTATGGAAAAAGTCCTGAGTCCCTGATTGGCTGGGAAAGAGCATGCAGGTGGCAGACACTGATTGCATCATGCTTGTACTCAGTTCTGCATTTACAAGAAGGAGCTGGTTCAAGTGGCTGCTAGCAGCAATGGTAAATGATGACCCTGAACTTTCTCTCAAACCAATAAGAAATGTTTTCTCTTTAAAAAACTATTTTATTTATTTATTTGACAGAGAGAAAGAGGCAGATAGAGAGTGGGAGAGAGAGAGAGAGAATGGGCATGCAAGGACCTCCAGCCACTGCAAACAAACTCCAGATGCATGTGCCACCTTGTGCATCTGGCTTACATGGGTACTGGGGAATTGAACCTAGGATCTTACACCTCACAGGCAAGCATCTTAACTGCTAAGCTGTCACTCCAGCCCCAGAAATGTTTTCTTTTGTGTATGTGTGTGGTGTGTGTGCATGTCCACATGTGTGTGGGTACCTGAAGAGGCCAGAGGTTGAACTCAGGTGTCTTCCTCAGTTGCTCTCCATTTTATTGACTGAGGCAGGATCTCTCACTTGAACCCAGAGCTTGTCAGTTCTGGTAACCTAGCTAAGTCATCTTGCCTTGGGGATTTTCTGCCCCCACCTTGCAAGGGCTGGAATTACAGACAGGCCACCATGACCCCCAGCATTTTATGTGGATGCTAGGAATCCAGCCTCAGGTTCTCACACTTGAATGGCAAGCACTTTATCCACTAAGCCATTAATTTCCCCAATCTCCAGAAATCAATATACATATATATGTTATTCAGTTTGAAGTTTCCTCCTGCTGGTGGTGGCTTTCTTCTCATGGTCCTGTGGACACCATCGTCTTGGGATGTTCTCTCCATTCCATTTCATTTCATTTTTATTTTATTTATTGAGAGAGAGAATGGATATGGGCATGCCAGCATCTCCAGCCAATGCAAAAAAAAAAAAAAAGGCCCAGACGCATGTGCCACCATGTGCATCTGGCTTATGTGGGTTCTGGGGAATTGAATCTAGGTGCTTAGGCTTCACAGGCAAGCATCTTAGCCACTAAGCCATCTCTCCATCCCTCCCTCCCTTCCAGAGTTCCCTTCTCCAGCTTGCGTCTCTCTGACTCTTGTATGCGTTCACACTGTGAGCTTCTTCTGTCCTCTTCTTGTCTGCTCACAGTCCAGACATTGGCCATCCTCCCCACTCACCTCGATGTCACTCTCACCCCTGAATCTCAGGTTTTCACAGCATTTATGAAGTCCCGCTCCATGCTGGGCAAATGGAAATAAAGTCAATAAAGGGAAAGGGTGGGGGTAAATTTAAACTCATTACCTGCATCAGATTTCCTTTGAAATAAAGTCCAGTGTGCTTTCAGAATCTCCATGACAGATATTAAAAAAGCCACGTGGCTTGCCTATGGAAGTCCCTTAGCTCAAGTCTATACTTGCAAATAGAATCCAGTGATTATGCAGGTGTTGACCTTCAGCAATGCCTCCTGTGGAAGGTTAGGGTTCGGAGCTTAAGGGTGCCAGCATCGGTCACACAGGCACTTCTGACGCAGTGGGAAGGTGATCAGACCAGCTGGAGAGCTTATGAAATCTGGACTAAGGTTACTAAACTCGGGCTATAAGGGTGGAAGTGGCATATCCAGGAAAGGCTCCTTGAAGAAATGACCACAAATTATTAGGAACTGACTGATTTTATCACTTCTAGTCGCTTTCCTTTTTTCTGCCCATCTTTGTCAGATCAGATTGTCTCTCAGATTGGCAATTTGCTTCTCAGCTTTGGTTTCTTGACCTGCCATATGTAGTTCTGTCTCTGGTCCACCTCTGGTTTTCAATCTCAGAGCTCTGTCTTATCCACACCCCTCTTGCATGTGGGTTAAAAGAAAATTTTTTTTAATTCATTGGCAAGGAGAGAGGGAGGAAGCAAAGGGGAGCAGAGAGAGAGAGATTGATTATGGGTGCACAATCGGACCTCTTGTCCCTGCAGATGAACTCTGGACACATGCAGCACTTTGTGGGTCTGGCTTTATGTGGGTATTGGGGAATCCAGCCGAGGACTGCGGGTTTTGCAAGCATGTGCCTTTAACTGCAGAGTCATCTCTGCGTCCCCTCACATGGGTTCTTGCTATGCCTCCGTGCCTCACTCACACTCACGGGAGTGACTTCCTCTTCTGTAGACCCGACACCAGCCACTGCCATTTGCTCCAAGTTGGCCTGTTTTCCAGAGCCTAGCTGAAGCACTGCGTCTCCCCAGTGTTCTCTCTCAATCAGAAATCTCTTCCTCCTTTCAATACCATATTGAAATCATCTGGGTACAAGTAAGGCTGATACTCAGTGGCCACCCACCAAGAAGGCTCCTCCTGGGAACATACTGAGGTGTCTCTGTGTTGGTAGGTAAGGAGTTGGTTGCAACCCATGGTCTCCCAGTGCCCTGCTTCCCTCCGCTCCCTCTAAGTGGATAAGAACTTACCTATCAGCTCTGGACGCATTTCCTAGCTTTTCCTCTTACCAGAATTGTCAGGGGAATTTGCAGATGATGTCTTCAAGCATACTTGGCACAGAGCTCGGTATTAACATGAATGTTTAGTGTTAGCCAGCTTGCTCAGAGCAAAGACAGTGTGTTAGCCTTCACTGTGTTCCCAGAGATCCAAGCAGAGAGCTTTGTGCATAACAAACAGCTGATTAATCCCAGCAGAAGGAGTTGTTCCACTGTCAGGAAAATTTTGTAAAATGGTACTATTGTGTTATGGTTCTAGGATACCTTGCTGTTAGGAGAAAGGCTTTCCTTTTTGAAAATATTTTTATTTTTATTTATTTATTTGAGACAGAGAAAGAGGCAGAGAGAGAGAGAGAGAGAGAGAGAGAGAGAGAGAGAGAGAGAGAGACAGGCAGGCAGGCAGACAGACAGACATAGAAAGAGAGAATGGGTGCATCAGGGCCTCCAGCTGTTGCAAATGAACTCCAGATGCATGTGCCACCTTGTGCATCTGGCTTATGTGGATCCTGGGGAATCAAACTGAAGTCCTTTGGCTTTGCAGGCAAGCGCCTTAACCACTAAGCCATCTCTTCAGCCCTAGGCTTTCTTTTAAAGAAACTATTTATTTATTTGATAGAGGAAGAGTGGGAGAGAGAGAGAGGGGATGGGTATTCTAGGACATCTCACCACTATAAAAGAACTCCAGATGTATGCACTACTTTGTGCATCTGGCTTTATATGGGTACCGAGAAATTGAACCCAGGTTGACAGGCTTTGCAAGCGCCTTTAAACATTGAGCCATCTTCCCAGTCCAGGAGATAGGATTTCAAACTCTCAGTGATTATTTTTCAGATTGATAAAACTGTTCATTCATAATAATTTGTAACTTATCCAATATGAAGAAAAATATCCTCTTCCCCAAAAGAACCAGGACTGTACCTAGTTCATTTGGATTGCTAAACATTTTCAAGTTTGAATGATATGTTAACGTTGGTGTAATAACCAAAGATGGACAGTGCAAATTGTATGTTATTGTATCAGTTTCTTACCACTTAACTGTTAAAGTGAGATTTGGGAGGAGACAGAGAAAGAATGTTAGAGAAAATTGTAAAAATTTACAAATAAAGCTGGCTGTGGCAGCACACTTCTTTATGCCCAGCACTTGGGCAGCAGAAGAAGCAGGATAGCCATGAGTGCCAGACCACCCTGAGACTGCATACTAAAATTCATGTCAGCCCAGGCTAGAGCGAGACCCTACCTCAAAAAAAAAATTACAAACAAAAGATTTTAAAGCCCATTTACCTAACAGTGTCTCTAGCAATATTTGGTCAGTTTAACTTCCTGTATACCTGGATAATTCACAAAATTCTTGGGGTGTGGCCTGAGTAAATGTTCCATTACTCTGTGAAAGTATGTATTTCTCAATGTGAACTGAAAGATAGCCAGGGAGAACTTTGGGTCAAGAACGAGAGTTCTTTATTACTCCCTAGAGCATTTTGTCTAATCCTTATTAGATTTTCAGACTCCCTTTGGACATTGCTAGACTTATTCATGCTGTGTGAGGCCAAACAAGCAGAAAACCTGATTTAGTCTCTGGGGGGGGAAAAAAAAAGCCTTTCGCTGAATAGTAACTTCTTGCTAAGCCACATTATTTCTTATGTTTTTTTTTTCTTCTTTTGGATTTGCTGGGAATCAAACCCAGGGCCTCACACATGCTAAATACACATTCTCTCACTGAGTTATTCTCCCAGCCTTGCAGTAAGTCTTTCAAAAATAAATCAGGGGCTGGAGAGATGGCTTAGCAGTTAGGCGCTTGCCTGTGAAGCCTAAGGACCCCAGTTTGAGGCTCGATTCCCCAGGACCCACGTGAGCCTGATGCACAAAGTGACGCATGCATCTGGAGTTCATTTACAGTGGCTGGAGGCCCTGGCACACCCATTCTTTCTCTCTCTGTCTGTCACTCTCAAATGAATAAAAAAAAAAAAAATTTATAGTCAGAAAATCTTAAGTTACATGTTATGTTGTAAATTTCTATGATGTATCCAAAATAATATCCATAAATATCTTTGTAGACATCTCAAACATTTTCTCTATTTTAATTTAATTTTTAGTATTATTTTTACTTTTGATAGAAAGAGGCAGAGAGAGAAAGAATGGGCATGCCAGGGTCTTTCAGCCATTGTGCACGAACTCCAGGCATGTATGCCCTCTTGTGGGCATGTGTGTCATTGCACTCTTGCGTCTGGCTATGTAGGACCTGCAGATTTGAACATGCATTCTTAGGCTTTGCAGGCAAGCGCTTTAACCACTAAGCCATGTCTCCAGCCCCATTTTCCCTATTTTTAAATAAATACATTGGATATTTAATTTCTTTTTCATTTAAAAAATTATTTTTGTTTATTTTTACTTATTTATTTGAAAGTGATGGACAGAGAGAGAGAGAAAGAGGCAGATAGAGAGACACAGAGAGAATGGGCATGCTAGGGCCTATGGCCACTGTAAACAAACACCACATGTGTGTGTCCCTTGTGCATCTAGCTTATGTGGGTCTTGGAGAATCGAGCCTCAAACCAGGGTCCTTAGGATTCACGGCAAGTGCCTAACTGCTAAGCCATCTCTCCAGCCCACATTGAATATTTTTTAAAATTTGTTTATTTTTATTTACTTATTTGAGAGTGACAGACAGAGAGAGAAAGAGGCAGATAGAGAGAGAATGGGCACACCAGGGTCTCCAGCCACTGCAAACAAACTCCAGACGCATGCTCCCCGTTGTTCATCTGGCTAACGTGGGTCCCTGGAATCGAGCCTCGAACCAGGGTCCTTAGGCTTCACAGGCAAGCGCCTAACTGCTAAGCCATCTCTCCAGGCCCACATTGAATATTTTTAAAGATGTAGTCATGTCAGAAATATTAGAAGTAAAGTGCAGTGGGCCTTCCATAGTTTGTTATACTTCTAGAGACCTTCTTAAATTCAAAACCCTGTATCAAAACTTTCTAAAATAGTATTGCTTATGCAGTTTTTTTTTTTTTTTTTTAGTTTTCATATAACACCTGGTCTTTCACATGAGAAGAATGACTTACTACTCGTAGTTTTCTTTTTCGTCTTTAACTCAGAAACTCTTGGGGTGGGGCCTGGGCAGGACTACAGCAGATGTGTGTTATTATGTAGAAACCGAAGGTGTAAAGGCTCAGAATATAATAGATACTCTTTATTTGTATGAGGGAACACCTGTTTATTCTACTTACATAAGCGGCAGTTTTTGGTTTCTTTATACGTGTCACAAAATGTTTGCGTTTTTGCAGAAGCCATTCTAAAATTGTATAGTTGATGTATGAATAATTTATAGAGGCTTCTGTCTTTCTAGAGACACGTTGGTGTAGGATTAGAGCTTTTGTTTTTAAGAAGTGAATACCTTAATAGTATATACTAATTAGAATTGAGGTTTTAAGCATCTGGGCTATTTTCTTTGTTTTTTCAAGTTTTTAAAACTTATTTTACTTGTGAGAAAGAGAGAGAGAATGGGTACACCAGGGCCTCCAGCCACTGCATACGAACTCCAGATGTGTGTATGCATGCACCCCCTTGTGCAGGCTTACCTGGGTTCTGGAGAGTCGAACCAGGATCCTTTGGCTTTGCAGGCAAATGCCTTAACTGCTAAGCCATCTCTCTCTCTCTCTCTCTCTCTCTCTCTCTCTCTCTCTCTCTCTTTTGGTTTTTCGAAGTGGGGTTTCACTCTAGCCCAGGCTGACCTGGAATTCACTATGTAGTCTCAGGGTGGCCTTGAACTCACGGCGATCTTCCTACCTCTGTCTCCCAAGTGCTGGGATTAAAGTTGTGTGCCACCACACCTGGCCCAGCCAACTTTTTTATAAAATAGTTTTATTTATTTGTGAGAGAGGGGACCTAATGCTATTACAAAGTAAACTCCAAATACATGCTCCACTTTGTGCATCTGGCTTTATGTGGGTACTGGGCAATGAAACCTGGGCCCTCAGGCTTTGTACTCAAGCACCAATAACTGTTGAGCCATCTCCCTAGCCCCATGGAACATGCATGATTTTAACTGTGAGAAAGATAGGCTTGGAAAGGAATATGTGATACTAAGATTTGTTATTAATTTAACTAAGACACTATCTCAAATTGATGGCGATTTGAATCAGTTCATTTAAAAATAAACTGGGGCTGGAGAGATGGCTTAGTGGTTAAGCGCTTGCCTGTGAAGCCTAAGGACCCCGGTTCGAGGCTCGGTTCCCCAGGTCCCACGTTAGCCAGATGCACAAGGGGGCGCATGCGTCTGGAGTTCATTTGCAGAGGCTGGAAGCCCTGGCGCGCCCATTCTCTCTCTCTCCCTCTATCTGTCTTTCTCTTTGTGTCTGTCACCCTCAAATAAATAAATAAATAAATAAATAAAAATTAAAAAGATAAATAAATAAAATAAAATGAATGGGCTGGTGAGATGGCTTAGCAGTTAAGTGCTTGCCTGTGAAGCCTAAGGACCCGGTTCAAGGCTTGATTCCCCAGGACCCATGTAAGACAGATGCACAAGGTGGTGCATGCATCTGGAGTTCGTTTGCAGTGGCTGGAGGCCCTGGTGCGCCCATACTGTCTCTCTCTCTGTGTGTCTGTCACTCTCAAATAAGTAAATAAAAATAAACAAAAAGAAAAGGACAAATATGGGGGGTTGAACCATTCTCAGGTGTTTGTTGTCAAAACAAATGCAGTTCGGAAGGAGGCTTATCTGTTTAAACTTTGACTTTATGCTATCACTTTGTGTTGAGGACAGTGAGGAATAAGAGGAAACTTTAGTTAATAAAGGGTTAATACAAAAGCTGGGGAGATGGCTCAGTGGATAAAGTACTTACCGCCCAAGGATGAGGCCCTGAGTTTGGATCCCAGAATGCATTTCACCCGCTAGGCATCATGGTGAATGCCCGTCATCCCAACACTGGGGAGGGGAAGGCGGGATTTCTGGACTCACTAGCTAGCTAATCTAACTGAATTCGTAGATGTAGGCTCAGTGAGAGACCCTGTGTCAAAGAGTGAAAAAGCTGAGAGTGACTGAGGAAGACACCCAGTGTGAACCTCTGGCTTCTACATGCATGCACACATGTGTCCCCATACAAATGTGGATATACCCATGCACACATACCACACACACACACACCACATGCACACTAAAAAAAAATGTTTCAAGAGAAACTTCCAGTGCCTGATGTCACTTTCATCTTGGGCTTTTGGCTCTCAAACAGCACAACCCGTGTTTTTTAAAAATATGTTTTATTTATTTATTTGAGAGAGAAAAGAGAGAGAGAGAGAGAGAATGGGCATGCCAGGCCCTCTAGCCACTGCAAACGAACTCCAGATGCATATGCCCCCATGTGTATCTGGCTTATGTTTGGGACCTAGAGAATCAAATCCGGATCCTTTGGCTTTGCAGGCAAACACGTTAGTGGTTAGCTAAACCATCTCTCCAGCCCCAGCCCGTATTTTTGAAAGCTCTTCTCTCATCTTTACCCTCCTGGGTTTTTAAGTTAAAATTGTTTATGATGTTTACAAGCTTATTAGAGGGGTGATTTAGCATATGCCTGAGTGCCTGCCTTTCTAAAGCACTGGAGAATGAATGTTCACTGTACCATATTCTCTACAGGCTGCCCATCTGGGGAACATTTTCCTTTTGGAGGAAAGATGCTGTCTTCAAATGATAAAAAGTTAGAGAAACTGGGTCCCTTTTACCGACCTTCGCTGTCCAGGCAGAAGACCAGTGCAGAAATCATAAGTGAAGCACGGAATGCATTAAGAACAGTTAAAACCCAAAGACCATTCACACCTTGGGAAGATCAAAGAAAACTCTTCGGACCTGCCTCATCAAGAACACCCGAGAGCAGGCCTCCTTCCTCCTTCAGGTAGTGAGACTTCACTGTGGTGGGAGATTTCATTGTCCCTCAATCCTGCTGCGCCCTTCCTTCCTCCCTCATCCCTTGCCAATCATTCCCTGATATCTCTACTGTCTATGTAATTTGGCTTTTTCCAGGATGGCATAGGAATTGTACAGGAAGTAGCCCATCTGATTGCCTTTTTAAAAAAAAATTTTTTTTAGTTATTTATTTGCAAGGGGAGAGAGAGAGGGCATGCCAGAGCCTGTAGCCTCTGCAAAGAAACTCCAGAAGCACGGGCCACTTTGTGCATCTGGTTTTACATGGGTACTGGGGAATCGAACTTAGTCGTTAAGTTCTGCAGGCCAGTACCTTAACTGCCAAGCCATCTCTCCAGCCTGCTTTTTTTTTTTTTAATTTAATTTATTAGTTTTCTTTTCAGCAAATACAGGCAGTTTGGTACCATTGTTTAGGTTCATCCATGATCTACCCCCTCCCAATGGACTGTCCTTGTTGATGTAAATGGATCGTGCATTGTGGAGTTTGTCCACAGTTATTGGTACGATAAATGACTCTGCATATCATGACCCAACATGTGGCTCTGACATCCTTTCCGCCCCCTCTTCCGCAAAATTTCCCTGAGCCATGTTGGGTTCATTTTTGGTCTGCTTCAGTGCTGAGGTGTTGGGGGCCTCTGAGGCTCTGGCTCTCTGATTTGGTAGGAGTTGATTGTTCTCTGTGTTGAGTCTCCTTCCCCTTTGTGCTGGTATCCGGTTCATCAGGAAAACATCACCCTTGCTTGTTTTGCCAATTTTCCTTAGTTTCAGTCAGGCCCCTTTTGAGGTATGATGGGGCAGCTCTCTCCTTAGGATCTGCATTTATCTGAAAAAGAGAAGCAGATTCTCCAATGGAGAGTAAGTTATTACCCGGAAAATTGAGACAGCACTTACTTTTTTGATAGAGAGTTTAATAGGTGTAGGCCCTCTTGTACCCCGTGATTGATGGTAGCTTGATATTGGAGAGAGGGCTTATGTTTGGATATGGTTCTGACTTGTTTCCCAGCTCCAGCTATGGGTCCCGTACCACTGAGGGGATCAGTTAGCCAAATCAAGAGCAGTTGGTACCTCACCATGGTTGTGTGCCACTATTGCACTTGTGTGGGCATCACACCAGGTTATTTGTTGCTAAGTAGGTCAGGCTGTGAGTTGCTTGGACAGATATTGGTCATTTCCCCCAGTCGCCCATGTAGCACCTTTTAGCACTAGACACGCTGACTGTCTGGGGACTGACTCTCTCCTGGCTTCCAGCCATGCCATTTCATTTTACATGTCAGCTGCATATGGAGTCCTCAGCAATAGGGTCTTACCACTAACCTTTGGTGGGTCATCAAGTACTCTGACAGAAGTCTGTCATTCTTTTAGGAAATCTTGTAGGTTTCTCTGATCAAAAGCTCATTGTGGATGATAGCCCCATGCTGGTAGTGGGGGTTACAGGTCAGTGCCCACTAGGAAAATGAGGAAAATATTAACTAATATACAAGAGTTAGAGAGGAGAGAGTGGGGGGGGGAAGGGAGGGAGGGATGATGTAGAAGATTTAGGTTAGACTTGATCCTACCCTCTCCAGTGTCGTGTGGTTCAGGTGTTTCCTGTAAGGGTCTAGTGAAGGTTCAGCCATTATTCTACTTCTTTTTGGTTTTTTTGAGGTAGGGTCTCACTCTGGTCTAGACTGACCTGGAATTCAATTTATAGCCTCAGAGCGGCCTCCAACTCACATCGATCCTCCTACCTCTGCCTCCTGCGTGCTGGGATTAAAGGCATGTGCCAACACGCCTGGCTGGCTCACCTTTTAAATTGAGTTTCGTATGTTCCAAAAAGTCACAATAACTCTTTTGAGTATTTTGAATGGCATTCCTTTATCCTATACATCTTTTGCAATTTTTTTCATGAAATTTCTTATTGGTTTGACTGTCTTTGTAGAGGAGACGCGTGTGTGTGTGTGTGTGTGAGAGAGAGAGAGATTGTACATGCACACGTGTGTGGAGGCCAGAGGGCAATCTCAGATGCTATTCCTCAAGAACACTAACTACCTTTTCTGAGAAAGGGTCTCTCACTGACCTGACGCTTACCAATTAGGCCAGACGGGCTGGCCAGCCAGCCCCAGGGATCCTGTCTCTGCCTCCACGGTGCTGAGATTACAAGTGCATACTGTTATGCCTGACCTTTTTTTCTGTTCATTTTTATTTATTTGAGAGTGACAAAGATAGAAAGAGGCAGATAGATAGATAGAGAGAGAGAGAATGGGCGTGCCAGGGCTTCCAGCCACTGCAAACGAACTCCAGACACGTGCGCCCCCTTGTGCATCTGGTAATGTGGGTCCTGGAGAATCGAGCCTTGAACCTGGGTCCTTAGGCTTCACAGGCAAGCGCTTAACTGCTAAGCCATCTCTCCAGCCCATGCCTGACATTTTTACATGGTTTCTAGGGATTGAACTCAGGTACTCATGCTTGCAAGGCCAGCATTTTACCAACTGGCCTCTTCGTAGCCTTAGGTCAGACATCTATTTTTCTAATGTATTTCGAGAAAGAGAGAGAGAGAGAACGGGCACGCCACTGTGAACAAACTGCAGACACGTGTGCCCCTTGTGCGCATGTGCAACATTGCACGCTTGTGTCACTGTGCGTCTGGATTATGTGGGACCTGGAGATTTGAACATGAATTCTTCGGCTTCATGGGCAAGTGCTTTAACCGCTGGGTCATCTCTCCAGCCCCAGACATCTTTAATTTATGCAAAGTCTAGCTGATCAATTCTTTCTTCCATGGATCTTGACTTTAGTGTCATGACTAAAAGTCATCACCGTCTGTGCATTAGCTAGACGTTCTCCTCTATTATCTTGTGGAAGTTTCATATTTTGAGTCTCACGTTTAGGTCTGAGATTGAATTAGACTTTTTTTTTTTTTTTGGTATTTTCAAGGTAGGGTCTCACTCTAGCCCAGGCTGACCTGGAATTCACACTGTAGTTCCAGGCTGGCCTCAAACTCACAATAATCCTCCTACCTCTGCTTCCCCAGTGCTGGGATTAAAGGTGTGCACCACCACACCCAGCTAGACGTAATTTTTTTTTTTTTTTTTTTGGTTTTTCGAGGTAGGGTCTCACTCTGGCTCAGGCTGACCTGGAATTCACTATGTAGTCTCAGGGTGGCCTCGAACTCTCAGCAATCCTCCTACCTCTGCCTCCTGAGTGCTGGGATTAAAGGAGTGCGCCACCACGCCCGGCAAGACATAATTTTTATATAAGGTATAAAGTCTGTGTTCTCTGTCTGTCTCTCAGATGTCTAATTATCTTCTCACCATCTGTTGAAAAGAAAAGGCATAAAGTCCTTGACTTACAATGATTCTGTTTATGATCTTTTACTTTCTGGTGGCATGAAAGGGATACACATTCAGTAGAAAATAGACTTTGATTTTTTGTTTTGGAAGGGGTAGGGTTTGAGGTAGGGTCTCGCTCTGGCCCAGGCTGACCTGAAATTCACTATGTAGTCTCAGGGTGGCCTCAAACCAGCATTGATCCTCCTCCCTTTGCCTCCGGTGTGCTTGGATTAAAGGTGTGCACCACCACTCCTGGCTGGAATTTTATTTATTAATTTTTTTATATGTTTAAGTTTTTATTTTTTTGACAGAAATAAAGAGGCAGAAAGAGGGAAAAATAGAGAGAATGGGCACGCCTGGGCCTCTAACTGCTGCAAACAAACTCCAAATGTGTGTGCCACCTTGTGCATCTGGCTTATGTGGGTCCTGAGGAATCAAGTGGAGGTCCTTTGGCTTTGCAGGCAAGCACCTTAATGGATAAGCCATCCTCCAGCCCTTGAATTTTTTTTTTTTTGTATTTCTGAGGTAGGGTCTTCCTCTTGCCTAGGCTGATTTGGAACTCATTCTCTAGTTCCAGGCTGGTCTTGAAATCCTCCTACCTCTGCCTCCCAAGTGCTGGGATTAAAGATGTGAGCCATCACACCCTGTTAGACTTTGATTTTTAATTTTTAATCTTTTCCTGGACTAGCCATGTGCAGGGGGATGTGCTCTAGTGATGCTGGGTAGCAACAAGCTACAACTTTCAGTCACCCATGGGTTACAAGGGAAAATTACCCACTCTATTGTTTGCTGCTTTCTTTCTAATATTTATTTTTATTTTATTTTACAGAGAGAGAAAGAGACAGACAGACAAACACACAGAGAGAGAATTGGTGTGACAGGACCTCAGCCACTATAATCAAACTCCAGATGCTTGTACCACCTAGTGGGCATGTGCGACCTTGCGCTTGCCTCACCTTTGTGTATCTGGCTTACTTGGGATCTAGAAAGTGAAACATGGGTCCTTAGGCTTTGCAGGCAAATGCCTTAACCACTAAGCCATCTCTCCATCCCTGTTTGCTATTTTCTTTTTTTGTTTGTTTATTTTTATTTATTTATTTGAGAGCGGCAGACAGAGAGAGAAAGAGGCAGAGAGAGAGGAAGGAGAGTGGGTGCACCAGGGCTTCCAGCCACTGCAAACGAACTCCAGATGTGTGTGCCCCCTTGTGCATCTGGCTAATGTGGGTCCTGGGGAATCGAGCCTTGAACCGGGGTCCTTAGGCTTCCCAGGCAAGTGCTTAACCACTAAGCCATCTCTCCAGCCCCTGTTTGCTATTTTTTAAGCTCTGATATGCATAGGTTTGATGCATTAAGTATATTTTTGACTTAAAGTGTCCAAGTTACAATAGACTTGTTGCCTTTGTCCCTTTGCCAAGGACCAGTTGACCATATGTTTATCAATTTGTTTCTGGGTTTTCCAGTATGTCCTGCTCACTTATTTGTTCTTTCACTTGCGTCACACTGTCTCTGTCACCAGGACTTTTGGTATGTTTTCACACTGGTAATTTTCTGGCTTTGTTCTTCACCAAGGTGACTGTTCTGGGTGTTTTCCTCACCTTGTGGACTTTAGAGACAGCTTGTTGATACTCACGAGACAGCCTGCTGGCATTCAGTAGAGATGGTATTGAATCTGTGATCTTGTGGGAAACAACGGAAATCTTCCCAGTCATCACGTCTTCTTATCCATGAGAGTGGAAGGTCTGTCCAGTTCTTTAGTTCTTCTCTTTTTTGTTTTTTGTTTTTGAGGTGGAGTCTTGCTCTGGCCCAGGATGACCTGGAATTCACTATGTAGTCTCAGGGTGGCCTCAAACTCATGGTGATCCACTTACGGCTCTTAGTGGGAAAATTTCAAGTTCTCATCATAAAGCCTGATGTTAGCTGGAATGTTTTTGTGGGTGTTCATTACCAACTTGGAGAAAAGCCCTTTATTCCTAGGTTGCTAAGAGTTTATCCTGAATGGGAGTTGACTTTTATCAAACTCTTTTATTACATCCTGTGATATGATCATAACAGTTTTTCTTCTTTAATTTAAACAAATTGATAAACATATAGTCAACTGGTCCTTGGTATCAGATTATGTTAATTTATTTTCAAAATGCTTGTTTTTGAAATTGTTATTTGTGTGTGTGTATGGGCACTTATGTATCATGACTGTACCACTTTACATTCCACTCTACATAGGTGCTAGGGAATCACATCCGGGCCAACAGGCTTTTCAAACAAGTGCCTTTAACCACTGAGTCATCTCTACACCCCTACTTATGTTTTAAAATATTGTGTGTGTATATGTATGTATGTCATCTTTCCAGCCTCCCACTTGTTTTTTTTTTTGTTTGTTTGTTTGACTTTTTTCTGATTTATTTTTATTTGTTTAATTATTAGAGACAGAGAGAGGGAGAGAGAGAGAGGAAGAGAAAGAGAGAGTGTGAGAATGGGCACGCCAGGACCTATAGCCACTGCAGACGAACTCCAGGTGCATGTGCCACCGTGTGCAACTGGCTCACATGGGACCTGAAGAATTGAACCTGGGATTTTAGGCTTTGCAGGCAAGCACCTTAACTGCTAAGCCATCTCTCCAGCCCTTGTTTGACTTTTGATTAAGCTTCTTAAAGATAATTTTAGACCTTGCTGGAAAGTTACTTTGAAAAGAGATGGTTAAAAGTAGTTATCACACTTGCTCTTTAAAAGTGACATGAAAAAACTTTAAAAAAATCACTATAGGGCTGGAGAGATGGCTTAGTGGTTAAGGCACTTGCCTGTGAAGCCTAAGGACTAAGGTTTTATTCTCCAGACCCATCTCTGGCACGCGTCTCAGTCCTCTACAGCTGGTGAGTGCTTTCTGGTTTTTTAAAAAAATTATTATAACTGCCAGTGTTATGAAATGAACTTGGCCAAAAATATTTGAAATCAGAACCTACAACTTGTATTTTAAAAGTATATGTGTTCCCTCCCTCCCTCTCTCTCTTTCTCTCCATATACATATGTACATGGAGAGAGAGAATGAAAGATTTATTGCCAGGCATGGCTTAGACTGGAATAAGGAAAATGGAAAAAGAGACATCTTAGAGAGAGGGAGCAAGAGATGGAGAGCAAGGTCTCATAGTTAAGGGAACATTTGCTAAAAAAGTTGGTAAAGACCTATTTGGTAACTTTTTGTATTTAGGATGCTTATCCTTAGATTACTTTGCCTGTAATTCTCCATTCTAATAACCAACAGTAGGCTGGGAAGATGGCTAAGTAGTTAAAGGAACTTTCTGGCAAAGGCTGTTGGCCCAAGTTCAGTTCTCCAGTACCCCCATATAGCCAGATACCCAAAGTGGTGCGCATGAAGTCTGAAGTCTGAAGTATGCAGTGGAAATAGGCCCTGGCTGTCCATATTCTCATTTTTTCTCTCTCTGCACAAATAAATAAATACAACTATAAAAAGCGAAAATAACTACTCTCTTACAGTGAATAGAATAGTCAGTCAGTAGAGGCATGTCCATGTAGATCAAGAAGAAATTTTGTTCCTGGGTATATTGCCATCAAAATAAACCCATTTCTGTTTCCTAAACTTACTAAACCCAATTAGGTAAGCCCCAAATACTCTTAATCAATTTTTATTTTAATTTATTTTTTAGAGAGAGCAAGAAAGAGAGAATTGGTACACCAGGGCCTCAGACACTGAAATGGAACTCTAGACACTTGCACCACCTAGTGGGCATATGTGGCCTTGCACTTGCCTCACCTTTGCATCAGGCTTATGGCTGGTCTGGAGAGTAGAACGCGGTCCTTAGGCCTTGCGGGCAAATGTCTTAACTGCTGAGCCATCTCTCCTGCCCCTCAATTTTTTATTGATATACAGAACAAACAGAGGTTCAGGAGAGTATAGCTCAATGCATATATATATAAACAAAACACTAAGCAGCCAACATTCTGAAAGGTGAAGTAGCTATTACCTTTGCTATTGAGACCATTTGGGGGGTCAAGACCCTCCCCAGTACTGCCTCCCCAGGGCCACTACCATGCTGCCTTTAACAGACAAGACTCCTTTGGGCTGTTTTCAATATTTTACAAGAGGAGAGCTCAAAGTACTGGGCAAATGAAACACAACTTGACATATTTCAAAAAGAGCCACAAGGACTTATACATACCTCGGGGTTGGGGAGAATCCAGGATATGAAGAAAAAGTGCAGAGAAAATGTTAACAAGTGTTTTCTTTCACTCTTTCTGAAATGCATGGTGACATTGCAGCAGCTAGTCACAATGCTGTGATTGACCAGAGTGCTCAGAACACCTGTGGAGAAAATTGCAGGCGCGGAAATATACATGTGGCTGACATCAACACGGGCCTGGGAGAAGTTTTAATACTTGCTTTCTGGCTTTCAAAGGTGTTGGACTCTTTGTGTGTGTTGTTTTACGAATTACATCACAAGCAACTTTCTGAAGTGGGACGTCAGTGACCCCTTCCCGGTCTTCATGGAGGGTGGAAGAGACCCGACCTTCTGTCTGGGGATCTGAGGAATGAAGGCCATAAGGAGATATGTTATGACCAGCCACGCCCCTTAAGTATCGATGAGTTGCATCTTCTTAGATTGGCTTGATCAGTATGGATAGTCTGTGCGTCTTACTTCAGTGCACTCCAGGGTTTCATCAGCCAGAAGGCCTCTTAAAATCTGGCCTGGCCAGTGCTTTTGATTGTCCTCAAGTCACTGGTGATAAGGCAGCGGGATTGCCATGAGTGCATAAGTGAGTCTGCAGCCAGCCTGAGCTACAGTGAGATCCTGTCTCAAAAGAAAAAAAAAAAAATCATGTCACTGGTTAGTGTTGTGAAACAAAACCCGGGGGATATAAAGTTCTCAAATAAAAAATTTAAACTTATTTGCATGATTTCTGAAATTATGTGAAATTTATAAGGCAAAGAGCCAAAGGAAAATTTATTTAAAAAATTTCACTGTCTTTTTTTCCCCCTACAAAAGGCATTTTGCTGCACAAGTACGTTTTGTAGAATCAGCGTGGAGAAGTTGCTGGGCTGAGATTGCAGCAGCTGAGTGAGAGAGTGCTTGCCCAGCATTGATGAGGCCCAGGTCCCATCCTCAGCTCTTACTGGGGATGAATGAAAGAAGAGAGGGAAGAAGGGGATAAGAAGGTATAAAATGAGAGAGGAAGGAAAGTAGAGGAGGAAATTGCAGTTGGCGGTTTTCTCTTGTAGGGTTAAACATGTTTTACATATATGTATCATGTTGTAGTCCAGTGAGATACCTGTTCACATGGGATAAATAATCTATAAAGGACAGTAATAGAATTGAACTAACTTTTCTTTTTAAAATATTTTACTTTTATTTATTTATTTGAGAGTGAGAGAAAGAGGTAGGATCTTGCTCTCATTCAGGCTGACCTGGAATTCACTTTATTTTTTATTTTTTATTTTTTTAATTTATTTATTTGAGAGCGACAGACACAGAGAGAAAGACAGGTAGAGGGAGAGAGAGAGAATGGGCGCGCCAGGGCTTCCAGCCTCTGCAAACGAACTCCAGACGCATGCGCCCCCTTGTGCATCTGGCTAACATGGGACCTGGGGAACCGAGCCTCGAACCGGGGTCCTTAGGCTTCACAGGCAAGCGCTTAACCGCTACGCCATCTCTCTAGCCCTGACCTGGAATTCACTATGTAATCTCAGGGTGGCCTCAAAGTCATGGCATTCCTCCTACCTCTGCCTCCCAAGTGCTGGGATTAAAGGTGTGTGGGGCTGGAGAGATGGCATAGGGGTTAAGTGCTTGCCCGGGAAGCATAAGGGCCCTGGTTCGAAGCTCGATTCCCCAGGACCCATGTTAGCCACATGCACAAGGGTCGCATGTATCTGGAGTTCCTTTGCAGCTGCTGGACGCCCTGGCACACCCATTCTTTCTCTCTCTCTCTCTGCCTCTTCCTCTCTGTGTCTGTCTCTCTCAAATAAATAATAAACAAAAAATTTTTAAAAAGACATGTGCCACCATGCCCAGCTTTACAAAGTAAACTTTATACTGACCTTAGCATTGAGGTTATTATACATGTATATTTTATCTTTCATAATAATACATGAAGCACTTTCCTGTATTACATTTTTTGCTTTTCTATTATTAGTTTCATGGCTAAAGCAAAATAATTATTTTGCAATAAATTGAGGAGACTAAAAAGTAAAGGGACTGCTCACTAAATTAATACGGTGCATTTAATCAAACAAATGAGTGTGACCTCCTCAGAACTCTGTGTCTTTACTCCCTCAAGTCTAGGACTAGGGCTAGGGCCCTGGCTTGGGAAGGAGTTCAAATGAACTGGGGGGCTTGGCAGTTAAAGGCCCTTGCTTACGAAGCGTGATGGCCTGGGTTCGAGTTCTCCAAGTGGCCCATGCATCTGGAGTTTGCAGCAGCAGGAGGCCCTGATGTGCTCACACTCACCGTCTGTGTCTCTCTCTGTCTTTCTCTCCAAAATAAATACAATTTTTTTTAAAAAAAGAAACTGTGTGTGGGGGGGTCCCAATTCTCAGATACCCTGCACCGGAGGGTGCTCCTGCCCGCCTCCCAGTTCCCTGGTCCTAAAGGAGGAGATACACTCCCCCTCGCACTTGAGCCAAGCCACACCTGAAACCACAGAGGAGATGGGAGCCGAGCAAGAGTCCTGCTTCCATGCTCTTCCTGATAATCAGCGCCAGGTACAGGAGACAGACCCTGAGGACATTCAGCACCTGCCAAAGCAGGGATCCAGAGGCTCCTAAGAGCTCATCACTGAAGTAGACTTAAAACCCATCCACTACGGCTCAGGGAATTTTGTGGAAGAGGGGCAGAAAGACTGTAAGAGCCACAGGTTGAGACTTCATGCTCAAGGCATTCCCTCCCCCTCAAAAATAACTGTCTACTGCTCCCACAACACATAAACAACCCCATAGGCAATACCTGCACCCCCACTGAGGAGTGTCCCCAACAGAATGGGGACAGGGACGAGGGAAAAGAGGGTACTAACACATGATGTATCCATATGAAATATGCTGTTAATAATAATAAGCGGGGCTGGAGAGATGGCTTAGCAGTTAAGCGCTTACCTGTGAAGCCTAAGGACCCCAGTTCGAGGCTCGATTCTCCAGGACCCACGTTAGCCAGATGCACAAGGGGGCACACGCGTCTGGAGTTCGTTTGCAGTGGCTGGAGGCCCTGGCGTGCCCATTGTGTCTCCCTCTCTCTCTCTCTCTCTCTCTCTCTCTCTCTCTCTCTCTCTCTCTCTCCCTCCCTCTTTCTTTCTCTGTCACTCTCAAATAAATAAAAATGAACAAAAGAAAATTAAAAATAATAATAATAAGCATAAAAAGTTTGACCACCATTTTAGAGTAAGGAGCCAGCTCATTACCTGAGGCAGCAAGATTTTACCTACTTAGATGTTAACACCTGGATTTGGACTTTCCAGCCTCGAGCTGTGAGCCAATAAATTTGTTCTTTATAATTGAATAAAAGAAGAAATGAGGAGAACAGAATGCAAAATTGCGCTGCGATTGTGGCTGTTTATAGGCAGTATCTGGGAAGATTAGGGAAGGGCAGATTTAAAGCAGTTGATTTGCTTGAGTGATGGGATTACGGGTGATTAAAGCAGCATTTCTGGTTTGTTTGTTTGTTTTTAAGAAAAGAAAAGAAAGGAACTAGGGGGTTGGAGAGATGGATGAGCAGTTAGGACGCTTGCCTGCAAAACCTAACCACTCAAGTTCGATTCCCCAGTACCCATGTAAAGCCAAATGCACAAATGGCACATGCATCTGGAGTTCATTTGCAGTGCCTGGAGGCCCTGGCAGGCCCATTCTCTCTGCTTGCAAATAAATAAATACAAATATTTTTAATGCCAGTTGTAGTTATTTATTTATGTATTGTGAGAGATAGGGAGGAAGGGGGAGAAAGAGGAAGAGGCATATAGAGAGAAAATGGACATACCAGGGTCTCTAGCCACCACAAACATACTCCAGATGCATGTGCCACCCTGTGCATCTGCCTTACGTGGGTCCCTAGGCTTTGCAAGTGCCTTAGCCACTAAGCTTTATCTCCAGGCCAATAAAAATAGTTTTTAAAGTAGGAACTGGGCACCAGCTCTGCATGGGGGTGGGGGTGGGGGGCTGGCCTGCACTGAGCTTCACGTTAGTGTCCATGTGGGAAGGATCTCTTTACTCAGATCAGCTGAATAAACTCAAGGAATAAAGTCTGCTTACCTTCACGGAGTTAGTAAGTAGACTCCACTTTTCCCTAAGTCTAAGTGCTGATTGTCTTATATAACCTTTTTCTGTGTCTCTAAAATGTTTTTCTAAAGTCATGAGTCTAACTTTTATTTTATTTTGGCTTATAAACTGATTCCTGGTACAAATGAACAGGGGGAAAGAAATATTTTGAAGACTGTCATCATTATTGCAATAAATTGTTGACAGAAGTCTGTGGCCTATCAGTATATGTAAGAAAGTATTTGATTTTATTTTTAAAATAGTTGTATTTATTTATTTACAAAGAGAGAAAGAGGGAACAAGCATGAGAATGGGTGCACCAAGGGCTGTTGCCACTGAAAACAAACTCCAGATGCATGTGTCACTTTGTACATCTGGCTTTTCGTGCATGCTGGGGGATCTGGGCCATCAGGCTTTGCAATCAAGTGCCTTTAACCACTGAGATCTCTCCAGCCTGAAAATTAGTATTTTAGAGGAGTAGCATAAGAAATAGATGATCTCACCCATTTTTTTTAAAATTGTGACATGGATTTCATGCTAGACTTTTAAAAATTATTTTTAAATTAAATTTCCGTTTATTTATTTATTTTTTGAGGTAGAGTTTCACTCTAGCTCAGGCTGACCTGGAATTCACTACGTAGTCTCAGGGTGGCCTTGAACTCAAGGCAATCCTCCTACCTCTGCCTCCTGAGTGCTGGGATTAAAGGCGTGTGCCACCACGCCCGGCTCTTTATTTATGTATTGAGAGAGAGAGGTACAGTGTATGGAATGCAAGGGTCTTCACCACTGCAAACAAGCTTCAGATGCATGTGCCATTTTGTGCATCTGGCTTTACGTGAGTACTGAGTAATTGAGCCTTGGCCAGAAGGCTTTGCAAACAAGCACTTTTAACCTCTAAGCCATCTCCCCAGCCCCTCTTACTAGATTTAAAAAAAAAATTTTCTGTTTTATATTTATTTATTTATTTGAAAGTGATAGACAGAGAAAGAGGCAGAGAGAGACTGAGAGAGAATGGGCATGCCAGAGCCTCCAGCCACTGTAAACGAACTCCAGACATGTGTGCCCCCTTGTGCATCTGGCTAACGTGGGTCCTGGGGAATCGAGCCTCAAACTGGGGTCCTGAGGCTTCACAGGCAAGCGCTTCACCGCTAAGCCATCTTCCCAGCCCTCACTAGATTTTTTAAAAGGATTTGTTGATTAACTTATTGGCTAGAGATTGGCAAAAGCCAGTCATTTCATACATTGTGGAGGTTATTTGAGGAACTCTAGCTTAATTGTGACTGACCAGAGTGCTGAAAGTAGCCTCATGGCCACGCTTTCCTGAACAAATAACACTGTTCATGGAGGCAGCAATGACAGGGAGATCGGTCACACTGAAATGGGGGCTTGTCCCACTGCATCTTAAGAGGACACATTGCCAGTCACACTGAAACACTGGGGCTTATGGCATTGTATCTCACAAGGACACATCGCCGTACAGAGGTTAGGCCACAGGGAGCTATGGATGTCAAAGAACTTGCTATAAAGAAGTTTTTAAGGAGAGCCAGGCATGATGGCTTATGCTTGAAATCCCAGCTCCTAGGAGGTTGAGGCAAGAGGTGGCTGGGAGCTTGAGGCCAGCATGGGCTGCACCATGAGTTCCAGGTCAGCCAGGGATGCAGAGTGAGACTTTGCCTTCAAGAGAGCGAGTAAACAAACTCAGGAGGCCAAGATGAAAAGACTGTATGACACAGTGTATATAAAAAAAAATCTACAATAGGGGCTGGAGAGATGGCTCAGTGGTTAAGGGCCCTTGTCTGCAAAGCCTAATGACCTGGGTTTGATTCCTAGTACCCATGTAAAGCTGGATACACAGTGGTGCATGCACCTGGAGTTCTTTTGCAGCAGTTGGAGGCCCTGGTGCGCCCATTCTCTCTTCTATCTCTCTCTGATTGCAAATAAATAAATACATAAAAACTTGTAAAAAAAAATCTTTAAAAAAACACTACAGTAAAAAACAGGCTGGGGAGATGGCTTATTGGTTAAGACACTTGCCTGCAAAGCCAAAGAACCTCGGTTTGATTCCCCAGGATCCACATAAGCCAGATGCACAAGGTGGTGCTTGCGTCTGGAGTTCGTTTGCAGTGGCTGGACGTCCTGGCACGCCCATTCTCTCTCTTTGCCTCTCTTCCTCTCTCAAATAAATAAATAAAAATAAAAATATTTTAAAAAAAGCCAGGTGTGGTGGCACACACATTTAATCCCAGCACTTGGGAAGCAGAGGTAGCAGGATTGCTGTAAGATCAAGCCTGGGATTACAGAGTGAGTCCAGGTCATCCTGGGCAACAGTGAAACCCTGCCTCCAAAAACAAAAACAAAAAAGTCTTTAAGGGGTTAGAATTTTACCTTTTCTAAAGGGTATCTGCACAGAATTCTTTTTTGAGGTAGGTTTCACTCTAGTCCACGCTGACCTGGAATTCACTATGGAGTCTCAGGGTGGCCTGGAACTCATGGTGATCCTCCTACCTCTGCCTCCCGAGTGTTGGGATTAAAGATGTGCACCACCACGCCTGGCTCAGAATTCTTAATATACAAAAAAGGTTTATATCATAAGTATGACAACTTCTTGCTTTTATGTGTTGTGACTTTTTGATCTAAATGGTTCTAAAATGTTGGTGTCACTTACAAATGTCTCTGTGGTGCCCAGGATATGTAAAGGTAGCTTAGTGCTCACCATCTTGACTTACTTAGGAGCCCAAAAGTGCTCAGTTCTCTTTGTCGTCTGAGACAGGATCACCTTCTGTAACCTTTACTGGCCTGGAACTTACTATGTAGTCCACTCTGGCCTCAAACGTGCAAACCGTCTGTCTCACTCTGCCTCCCGAGTGCTGGAATTATAGGCGTGAACCACCACACCTAGTTCAATGAATGTTTTCTGAAGTAAATTACAAAGCATGTTGCATTTATCATACTTAATTTTACAGTCTCTCATGCTGGCAGACAGACATTAACTGTATAAGTAATCTACTTGATCGACTATGTTAAGCAGCGTCACAGAATCTCACGCTAGCCCAGGCTGACCTGGAATTCATTATGTAGTCTCAGGGTGGCCTCAAACTCACAGTGATCCTCCTACCTCTGCCTCCCGAGTGCTGGGATTAAAGGTGTGCACCACCATGCCGGGCCCCAGACTGTCCTTTTTTTATGAGAGAGAAAGAGAAAAAAAAATGGTGCACCAGGGCTTCCTGTAATTGACCTCCAGATGTGTACACTGCCTTGTGTACATGTGCGGTCTTGTGCTTGTGTGACCTTCTGTGTCTGGCTTACATGGGATCTGAGGAAATGAACATGGATCCTTAGGCTTCACAGACAAGCACCTTAACTGCTAAGCCATCTCTCCAGCCCCAAACCAAAATTTATACATAGGCATATACCATATCACATTAAGTAAGACGGGCCAATGAGATGACAGAACCAGGGACTGCAATGAAGCCATGAAGAAGGCGTGGACAGAAAGCGGTCAGCTCCAGGTTAGCAGTGAGCCTTGCTTGAGAGACAGAAGCTCATAATCATTGTTTTTTGCAATCTCTTTGCAGAAACCAAAAGCCCCAGCATCTCCAGCCCCCGAGGAGCATGCCTGCCTCTCCTTTCCGAAGCCCCCACTGGACCCTGCAAAGATCCGAAAAATAAGCAGCTCCCGCGCACGCTTGTTCCGGGCCGCCTCGCAGGGACCTCTTCTGCCCGACAGATGCCTTCCCGCCACCCAGCGTAAGGCCCCAGCATCCTCCGCACCCCAGCCACAGGCGTGCTGCTTGAATTTGCATGCAAAAGCCGTTTTTATGTGATTTTCCCAGACTCAGAGCTAAGCCTTAGTTATTGTTGGGCAAAAACTGACTAAGAAAAGTGTGTATATATTTCTTGTAGGTGTTGGCGAAGAATATCTAAATGTCACTGTTGGTGAAACATTACTCAGTAGGAAAGGAATATTAGAATGTTTTCAAGTGAATCGGTTATGTATATCAGAAAGAAATAACTTTTAGAGTTTAAAAAGCTGTTAATTGCATTAGAAATTAGTGAAAGTTATGAGATTTTCATACTGTATACTTACCTTTATCATTATTTTTTTATTATTTTATTTTTTGTTATTTTTATTTATTTATTTGAGAGCAACAGATAAAGAGGCAGAGAGAGAGAGAGAGAGAAAGAGAGAGAGAGAGAGAGAATGGGTGCACCAGGGCCTCCAGCCACTGCAAATGAACTCCAGACGTGTGTGCCTCCTTGTGCATCTGGCTAACGTGGGTCCTGGAGAATGGAGCCTCGAACCGGGGTCCTTAGGCTTCACAGGCAAGCGCTTAACCACTAAGACATCTCTCCAGCCCCTAAGCTTTATCTTTAGTAACTTTCTTTTTTTTAAAAAAAAAATATTTATTTGAGATACACACAGAGACAGAGAGAGAGAAAGAGAGAGAGAGAAAGAGAATGGGCACATCAGGGCCTCCTGCTGCTAGAGAGAAACTCCAGATGCCTGTGCCACTTTTGCGTACCTTGCTTTATGTGGGTACTGGGGAATTGAACCTGAGCTATCTGGCTCTGTAAGCAAGTCCATTTAACCACTGAGACATCTCCCTAGCCCTGTCATTAATAGCCTTCTAATCCCCTGGAAATATGTAAGCAAAAAAAAAAAAAAAAAAAAGAATGGGTTGTTTCCTCCACAGGAATGTGCCTAGGCTGGGAAACAAGGCTAAAGATGTCACGTTCTAAGGAATGCCAGGGTGGAGTCACCTTACGTACAAGCACATTAAAGGATTCCAGAGTTTACAAAGGAGACATTAGTGGGGTGATGGTCACACCAGGCTTTTAAAAAAAAAATTAAAAATATTAAGTAGGACAGAGGTAATCTGAGGGTACACTCACATGAGATTTCACTTCAGGTGTGACAATATGTACAATAAATTCATTTCTTACTGTATGTGGCTAAAAAAAAAAAGTTGGAGAGGCACTTCAGTGAGACTTGACAGTACTGGGTCACCCCCAGCTGGGATCACTGAAGAGGGATTGGGTACGGCCATATAGGCAGTTCAAAGATAGATCCCATCAGGGGTACAAGCCTCCAGCTGACCATCATATTTTCAATTTTAGTTTGTGAACATTATTTAAAAAGCAGCAGAACGTCATTAGAAGGATCCAGATTTATGACTTCCTGTGAGAAATCAGATGTAGCAACCCCAGGGCCACATTCCACTGGAGAACGACTGGAGCCTGGTAGCGCCCCCCTCTGTAACCTGAAGTATGATCTGGAGTTCACAGGGCCCCCCTCCCTTAGTCATTGTTCCACTGGCTCCCCGGTAGTCAGGGATGAAGTGTGGGAGACACTGTCACATGCCACACAGTGGGCTTTCCCTTGATGTCCTACTTGTCTCTGTTCTAACACAGTCACACAATGTGATGCTTTCTGAACCCCCACGAGGTGCCAGTCTCCATTGTAGGCCAACAGAGACCTGTCCTCAAGGAAGGGAAAGCGGGTGACAGAACAAATAAAGGAAACCATTGATATTCTGACAAATGCTGAGAAGGATAAAGAAGATAACGGGGCAGAGAGCGACTGGAAAGCATACTTTATTTATTTACTTACATTAATTAACTTGAGAGAGGTGTGTCAGGACCCTCTGCCACTGCTAATGAACGTCAGACGCGTGTGTCACTTTGTGCATCTGACTTTACCCAAGTGCTGGGACATTGAACCCTTGGCCAGCAGACCTTGCAAGCAAGCTCCGGAAGCCACTGACCCATTTCCCTAGCCCAGAATTTGCTTTGAGCCCAGAGGCTTTTGAAGGCGTGTTGGAGGAGGTGACGTCTAAGTTGAAATGTGCCCCGCGGGAATAAGGCAGCCAGGGACAGTTGCGTGGTCAGTGTGCAGACCAAAGGACAAGAAGGTAGGGGTGGGGGCACGGAGGGGGATGAGGCTGAAGGAGCCAGCAGGACCCTGGAACATGGACAGTGGACCCGATTTGGTTCTGCCAGCAGTAAGAAGCCAGCGAGGGGTTTCCTCAAGACGGAGACCACACGGTTTGTTTCCAGCCCAACAGCGTTTCACTATGGAAGCTCTGTGCAAGAATCCCCTGAGGAATTTGTTGAACTACAGAAATGATCTTGAAAATATCATATTTCTGAGGAACTTTCCGAACATTCTACCACTGGTATCCAATGTCAGGCAGTCAGATGAGAAGGGACTGGAAATGACCCATTAAGATGAGAGGGGAGAGAGACTGGAGCGCCAAGTCATTTCTTAGGATGAATGCTCTTTTTTTTTTTTAATGGTAAGGTCTCACGCTAGACCATACTGACCTGGAACTCACTCTGTGGTCCCAGGCTGGCCCTGAACTCACAGTGACCCTCCTACCTCTGCCTTCCAAGTGCTGGGATTAAAGGGGTGTACCACCACACTGGGCTTGAGTGCTCTTTTTTTTTAATGACTTGCCTGGTGTGGTGATGTACCCCTTTAATCCCAGCACTTGGGAGGCAGAGGTAGGAAGATTGCTATGTGAGTTCAAGGCCAGCCTGAGACTATACAGATCGACCTGCGCTAGAGTGAGACCCTACCTCAAAAAAATGACTTATTTGCAAAGAAGAGATAGAGAAATATTGTGTGTATATGTGTGTATGTATGTATGAGAGAGAGAGAATGAGAATGGGTACGCCAGGGCTTCTTGCTGCTACAAACAAAATTCAGACACATGTGCCATAATGTGCATCTGGCTTTCTGCAGGTAACTGGGGGAATTGAACCCAGGCCAGCAGGCTTTGAAGGCAAGTGCCTTTAACTGCTGAGCCATCTCCCCAGCCCGTGACAAATGCTCTTGATGCTGAGCTTGCATGTAACTGTCTGCTGCTTACATTTAAAACTCCTTCTGCCTGCTGTTGGTTCCCATCAATGTGGGGGTAGCTGTTGAAGTAAGGGTAATTGTAGAGACAGATGTCTTCCCACTGTCTTCAAGCTCAGTGCCCCACCCCAGGGCCTTGGCTGTCTCCCTCCTTGGCATCTGGCCATGGCTTACAGGGCACTGTGCCCTCAATTTCCAGCATGGAGACCAACTATTTCTTCTCTGTAGTTCTTTACCCTCCCTGTTAACACTGGATCCCTGACGCCTGTGTCTGCACTTAGGAAATACAGGCAATAAAAATTCATTGTTATTTTAAAAGCATACATTAATTTTTTAAAAAAACACACCAAAGCTGTCTTGCCCAGGAACCCCTGTCATTTATGTAGGAGCTCTCCTTTAATTTCTAAGAGACTGTATTGTGTAGAAAAGGTGCTTTGTTGGGTCACCACCAGGCCTCAAAGCCAGCAGTGCCTGGAGACCTAGGGTGCGCCTTTCCCTGGGTGTGAAGTTGTTTGTAGCTGGCACCCCTCCCCAGTGGGTGGGGCCCAGGGTGGGGTGGCAGGTTCAGAATCCCTAAGCTTTGAGCTGACAACAGGTTTGAGGCTGCCAGTGGCCCTGTGGCTAACACCTCCCTAGCTATTCAAGCCAGAGGCCTCCGGGGCAGACACCACCGTCTCCTCCCCACAGTTTCCATCACCAAGCCCTCACTGGCTTCCTAACGATGGATTGAATCTGCAGTCATCTTTCCCACTGCCGTGGTTACCTCTTTCCTCTTCCCTGTCGTCAGAGCTGGGGTGGGGGGGGGGTCTGCAGGTGGACTTCAGAGCTGCCAGCAAAGCCTGGGGAGGCTGAGCCCCCACTGCTCGTGGATGTGAGCAGGTGCGTCACCCCTTCATCTCTGAGGACCGTGAAAATGGCAGGAAGGAAATCCATCAGACCACGTCATCCCTAGCTGAAAACCCCTCAGAGGCTCCGTTATGCCTTTAGGAGGGTTTGCCAAACCGAGTTCCAGGGAATTCCAGGGAACGCTGCTGGCAAAATGTTTGTAGCTGTTCTCTGGAAATGGGTCTAGTATTCTGTCCAGGTCAGGGACATTGCTGCTCCTGGCCCTTGGAGCAGTTGGGAGCATGGTAGATGGGGATGAGAGAATCCTGCTTAATTTTCACTCAAACCTGCCTCACTGGAATCTCTCTTGGGAAACACAGTTTGAGAAACAGTAGCCTGTAGTGGAAGGGTCAGATAGCACGTATGTTAGGCCTGTGGTCCATTCAGTCTCTGTCTAACCTCTTCAACTCTGCCGTTATGATGTGGGAGCCGCCGTTGTTGATTTATGGCCACTGAAATTTGAACCAAAATGTAATTTTCACTTGTCATAAAATATTATTCCTTTGAGTTCCCCTCAGCCATCCAAACATATAAAAGGCCATCTTTACTTTGGAGGTTATATGAAAGCAGGAGGCATGCCAGATTTGCCGGGCCATAACTCTGGTCCAGAAGGGAGTGCTGTAATTTCTCTGCCTGCACAGCTCTGTTGTGACCTAGCCCGGGCCTAAAGTTCTGGGCCTTTCTCTCATGTCTCCTTCTCTTGCCCCCTAGCAGTCAATGCAAATATCCGCTGCTTTTCTCTTATACTGTACTGAAAGTAGCAACTTAGGGGAGGAATTATGAATGCATCATGGTTGGGAACGCGTGGCTTCCGGACCATCTTAAGATCTGTGGTGGCAGGAACATGAGGTGACCGGCTCCCCTCTCAGCAGATCAGAGTAGCAGGGCCAGGCTATCGACCTCAAAACCTGCTACCAACAACCCACTGCTTCCGGCTAGGCCCCCATCCCCCCCTCAAGGCTTCACGGTCTCCCAAAACAGTGCCACCACCTAGGAACCCAGTATTCAAACACATAAGCCTATGGGGGCATGCCCCATTTAAACCATACAGTATGCCAGCAGTAGGGAGCCCTCTGCAGTTTCCAGCCCGTCCTGCCTTGTCAAGCCTCAGGCAGATCCACGGTGTCACTTGCTAGACTCAGTGCAAAAGTCACACGTGGAGGCTCTCAGCCAAGCGTGGTGGCGCACGCCTTTAATCCCGGCACTCGGGAGGGAGAGGTAGGAGGACCGCCATGAGTTTGAGGTCACCGTGCGACTCCATAGCAAATTCCAGGTCAGCCTGGGCTAGAGGCTCTACCTCCAGAAACAACAAACAAACAAAAAGACTTCAAGATGGCAGTGGCAAAGCATTGAACCAAGTGTGGGCCTGCCTCCCCGCACAGCCTGCGTACTGGCTCTGACTCTTTGCCTCCTGTTTACCTTTCTGGATGCTTCTCAGGCTGCATCTCGTGGACGAATCTCCCAGAACTCGTAACCCCAAAAAACCTCTATCCTTCCATTCTGGCCTCCTTGCTACCTGCATTTATCTTGATACCTCGCCTCTTTCTCTCCCCTACCAAACTGAACGACTTCAGTGGGCACCATGCTTAATTCTGTTGATATCCTAAGAGCCTAACACAGGTGTTGATATGTGGCTATGACAGAAAGGGTCTGAGCGACAGAGCTGCCCCCGCATCGTAATGCTATAGGTAGCTGCCGTCTTTTTTTGACATTTACTCCAGACCCATGATAGAATTAGTTCACTGTGCTGTGCGTATGTACCAGGGAGACACTGAGCATGATTACACATTTGGATTTTTGTTGTTTCTTTTTTATTTTTATGTGTGCATGTATGTGGATGTATGTGCATGCGTGTGGAGGTCTGTGTTCCCGCCAGGGTGGTCCAGGAGTGGCTTTATGTGAGTGTTGGGGAACCGAACCCAGCCTGGCCAACTTGGCAAGCAAGTACCTTTCTGTACTTAGCCAGCTCCCTAGACCCAGGTTTTGGTGTTTTGAAGCAGGTTCCCACTATGCAGCTCCAGCTGGCTTCCAACTCACTAGGTAGACCAGGCAGTCCATGTGTGTGCACGTGGAAACCTTGAGTGTGGTTCAGGAACACCCTTCACGCTCATTTGAGGCTGGATCTGTCATTGCCCTAGAGCTTGCCAATATGCTAGATTGGCTGGCCAGGGAGTCTACCTCCCCAACACTGGGATTAAAGTCACCCACCATGATGTCCAGCAGTTTTGGTTCTGGGGGTCAAACTTATGTCCTAGTGCTTGTTAAAACTGAGCTATATCCCCAGCCTTTCCTTAAGAGCTTTAAAAGTTTAGTGTTTTGAAAGCAGGGAACTGAGTCAGAGGGTTGTAAAGGTAGTTTTGTTATTGTTAGCTTTTTAGTTTCTAAGGAAACCTTGAGTCATTTTGGAAAAATTTATAAGCACTATTTTACTTTGTATAAAGCTCATTTCACCCAACCCCCCTCACCCCCCATACAATGAGGGGATGTACACTCTCTTTCCCTTTGGCAAATGTTTTACCTCAGCCACTCTGGTGCTTTGGATGCTCTTCCTGTCTGTTTGCAGCTATGCATATTGTATGTAAGTCTCAGAATTTATGTTCAGAAACTCAGTACACTTTAAAATTTATTTTATTTTATTTTAGACAGAATGAGCAAGTGAGAGAGAGAGAACTGGTGCACCAGGGCCTCAGCCATGGAAATTGAACTCCAGATGCTTGTGCCACCTGGTGGGCATGTGCAGCCTTGCGCTTGCCTCACCTTTGTGCATCTGGCTTACATGGAATCTGGAGAGTAGAACACGGGTCTTTAGACTTTGCAGGCAAGCGCCTTAACTGCTAACCTTCTTTCCATTCCTCAGTACACTTTTTTTAATTGACAACTTCCATACTTATGGACAATAAGCCATGATACTTCCCTCCCCTCCCCCATCTTTCCCTTCACAACTCTGCTCTCCATTATATTCCCTTCCCCTCTCCATTAGTCTCTCTTTTATTTTGATGTCATCATCTTTTCCTCCTATTATGAGGGTCTTGTGAAGGGACTCCTAGGCACTGCGAGGTCATGGATAGCTAGGCTAATTTCTGTCTGGACAGTTGCATTCTAAGGAGTCCTACCATTCCTTTGGCTCTTACATTCTTTCCACCACCTCTTCTGCAATGGACCCTGAGCCTTGGAGGGTGTCATAGAGATGTTTTGGTGCTGAGCACGCCTCTGTCACTTCTTCCCAGTCCTATGGTGCCTTTTGAGTCATCTCAGTGGTCACCACCATCTGGAAAGAGAATTTGCATGTTATCCTTATGCAGGGGCCATACTAATCTTCTCTGTATTGTTCCAGTTTTACTAGATGTGCTGCCGAAGCAAGAACTTCAGTACACTTTTTATTTCAGTGGCAGGTCTTCTTACAAGTCTAGCCTATGCGTCTGTCTCTTCTGGGCTTCCCATCTCTACCCACACCCCAACGGCTCTCCTGCTCTTCCTCTACCGCAGGCACATCCCTACCTCAGCTGGTCACCCTGCTGCAAGCACCATTCCCCCTCTCAAGGTACCAGGTACTTACCATTTCTGACCTATAGGCCCCTTTGTTTAAACTTGCCATCTGACCTCCTTTCTGATTCCCTTTACCTTTCTCCACTTTTGTGCTTTTGCTTTTGCAGTCACACTTAGATCATGTTCCTGAATTACTGGCATATCCTATCTATTACTTTATAAAAAGACCTACATGATGTAAGCCCTGTATGTGAGGGGTCTCTGGGTTGTCACTGAAACACTCCAAGTACCTAGAACAGTGCTTCACATAGGAAGGTCCTCTAATTATTTTGATTTTGATTTTAATTTTGATAAAGGGTCTCATGTAGCTCAGGCTGGCCTTGAACTCATTATGTAACTGAGGATGACCTTGAACTTGTGATCCTTCTGCCTCTACCTCCCAAGTCCTGGGATTACATGCCATGCCTGACCAATGAATTATTTTTAAATGAAAAACTACTAACATCATATTCAGAGAGTGTTGTTGTTATCAGACATGGAAGTACATAAGTAAATCTAAATTCTAGATCTTCAGGTAGATTCCAAGCCAATAAAGTTACTATCCTCTTAATTTTTACCTGCAGAATTGATGATACCAAGTTTAAAATTGTGATGGGTTTTTATATACATTCAGAGAGGCGTTAGTTGTACAACCAATAGATTGATTACAAGCAATGTATGATGTATAAGTTATGTAATTTTATAGATTAAAAATCTCAAAACATTGACAGGTAGTGACTCCTAAAGTAAGGAAAGCTTTGAGAAAAATATTTCTTTAATATTACAGCCAAGAAGACAGTGGAATCCAAAGAAACCATTACGATGGGGAACTCTACAATGAAAATAAATGGGGTTTGTTCAACAGCATCAAGTACTGCTGGCCCCTTAAGAAGTCTCCCACTGCAACTGACTTACGATGGAAGCTTCAGAGAAATCAGAGAGCAAGAAGCATTCAGAGACTCATCTTCACCATCTGCTGTCAGAAGTGGAGGGTCAGTATTCTTCATATTGAATTTTTGCAGTAGGGTAACTATGTTATATGCTGGTTCTCTATCTGATATAGGTGGTTGGTTTGTCCTTTTCCTTTTATATACATACAGTTTAAGTTATCCCATAAGTAGGAGAGAGATTTTTCTTATTGTTGGATGGAGTTGATTTTTATATCATTCTCTATCAGGACCTTTTTTTAGAAAAAAATCTTTAAAAAAAAATCTTCTAGGGTTGGAGAGATAGATTAGTGGTTAAGCGCTTGTCTGTGAAGCCTAAGGACCCCGGTTCTAGGCTCGATTCCCCAGGACCCACGTTAGCCAGATGCACAGGGGCGCACGTGTCTGGAGTTCGTTTGCAGTGGCTGGAGGCCCTGGCGCACCCATTCTCTCTGTCTCTCTATCTGCCTCTTTCTCTCTCTGTCTGTCATTCTCAAATAAATAAATAAATAAACCTTCTATTTAAAAATATTTTTTTTTATTTATTTGAGAGAGAGAAAAAAGGGAAAGAGGGAGGGGAAGAGAGAGAGAAATAGAGAGAGAGAGAATGGATGTGGCAGGGCCTCCAGCCACTGCAAACAAACTTCAGATGCATGCACCATTTTTTGCATCTGCTTTATATGAGTCTTGGGAAATCAAACCTGGGCCCTTTGGTTATGCAGGCAAGCCCTTAACTGCTAAGCCATCTCTCCAGCCCAAGATGTTTTATTTTTATTTATTTATCAGAGAGAGGGAGAGAGAGGGAAAGAGACAGAGAGAGAATGGATGCATCAGGGCCTCCAGCCATTGCAAACAAACTCTAGCCACATGTGCCACTTTGTGCATCTGGCTTTATGTGGGTTCTGAGGAATTGGGTCATTAGGCTTCATAAGAAAGCACCTTAACTGATAAACCATCTCTCCAGCCCCCTCGAGACTGTTTTTATGCAGAACTGACAAAATGATGCTCCACGAGGCTGTCAGACAAAGTTTGGTGTGGGCCATTTCAGCAGCCCCTGAGTGGTGTGTGCGCATATTCTTGGTGCATTGTTTGGGATTCTTGTCTGACCCGGGAGCTCCCATGACCTTCCTTTGGGTTTGTTCACTGTTGTAAACTCTGTAAGAATAGACACTTAATTTATTCCCCAGTAGAAACTTGGACTAAATATTTGTTGTGCAAACTAGTGGTTAAAGGAGAGTCTTGTGGATTTCAGTTATGTGTGGCATCCTCTACTAACCCCTCAAGCACTAATGATTGGAAATTTATTTATTTCATGCTATATTTATAGATAGGGCTTCCCAGAGAAATACTTTTTCTGTCATATTAAGGTTTTCTGTCATATTAAGGGTTTATGGAGAAACAAGCATTCTCTGCATGGACCCTGTTCATTCTTAGCCTAGTGTTTTGCTAAAAAATAAAATAAAATAAAATAAAATAAAATAAAATAAAATAAAATAAAATAAAATAAAATAAAATAAAATAAAATAAAATAAAATAAAACCAACCTTGGAATAATTAGAGCCTTGAGCAGCCGATGGAGCAGGGAGAGCTGTTTCTCAGCCCCAGCCAGTAGTGATGCTAAGATAAGCAGAAGAAGGCCTCACACTGGGCAGGGTCACTTAGTTAAAGATATTTTTTTTCTAGACTTTCCATTGCGTCATCATGGACAACTGCCCAGTTCCAATTTGCTTAACAAGATTAAATTCCATGGGCCATTTTTGGGGCCCACGTCCTTGCTGCTCTCACTGCAGAGTTCGGGTCTGACTGGCCGGTGCACACGAACCGCCGTCAACTTTTCCCTGAGGTAGCCACTTGGCAGTTTGTTAGTTTAGCTGAGCTGACCTCGTCTGCTGTCTCACACGGAATTTATATGAGGCAACCTAGCCGTCCTCATGATGTCACTTTGCATTCAGAACATTTTTCAAATTAGGGGAGAAATGAAACGTCTCCTTAAGTGGAAGAGAACCACTTCAAATTGGGACTCTGGGAGTTGAACACAAAACATCAAACAGGCCATTGCAGACGAATCTTTTCCAGTTGGTGAGTAAGAATGGGCCGTGGACCTCAGTGCTTTGGCACAAAAGGCAGCGTTCCTTTAGTCCTGAAGTAGAAAGGGCGCATTTATCCTGCTGCACCCATCCTTGCAGTAATGAAAGTTGACGAGAGGACCCAGACAAGAGCCATTTAATTTGTTTATTTACTTTTGCAAAGGTTTAGATGTTGCAGAACAATCTGACATGCAGAGTTCATTATGCCCTCCTTGTTCTGGGACAACAAGGGCACTTTCAGTGACATATTTTATCTTGCAATCAGCAAGGGACAAACCTATTAGGGATGGAAGCACTCCTTTCCACCCATCCGAAACACCTTTTTGTGTTGTGTAATGATTGCGTCCAGTTTGCCACGCACCCTGGCAAGCTTAGCTTCAAATGCCATTTCTGCTTCATGACTCTTTCATCATTGGGTGGAATTTCGTTGAAGCGAAGCCAGACAAAAAGTTTAGACAGTAGGGTTAAAACAAATGAGCAAATGGAAACTCTTAGCAAGCTCTTCTCTCATTAATGACATTTGCGAATCAGTCAGAGACACTTGATAATTGTTTCTTGTAAACATCTAAGTGACTGTAATTCCAAGAAATGGTCCTTGCTCCGTGGTGGAGTTTTCCCTGTTTTGATGTGGGTGCCCTCCCCTCAACTCACAGTTTTTCATCTCAAAACCATCAAGTGGGCAATGATTTCTTGCCAGTGGGCTAGGCTGGCAGGAGAAAGTGGGCAAGGGGGTGGAGATTGACAGTGGGCTGAGAAGGAATGTGAGCAGAAGGATGGTGGAAAGGGGCAGAGCAGATGAGGGCACACTCCAGCGCAGTGGGGTTGAGGGGTGCGGGGGGTCCTGACACACTGATTCACCTCTGGGTTGAGTGCTTCTCTGGCTGGGGAGAGAAAAGGGCATTTTATGTCAGGCAATGTGCATTGATCTGTAAACCCCCTTACCTAAAAAATGTGGGTAATTCAGACATGGTATGCCCTGGAGTTTAACTTTATGCCTGTTATGATAGAAAAAAAGCCAGGCAGCACTGCAAACAAGAAACGGAGGGTGACATAGCTTCCCAAAAGAGAAGACGCTACCAAGCAAGCACCTGAAGGGCCGTCAGCTCCGTCTGTGCGCCAGTTATGACCATCTCTGTGCGTCCATCTAGAACTTCGCTTGAGGCCTTACCCACACTCCATTATCTCTCTGTATTGCCACATAGATCGAAAACAATAAAGCTGCCATTTAGTAAAAGTATGTGTACCTAGCTCCAGCCATCCTTCATCCATCTGTTGGTCCAGTCTGATGAAGCCCTTTGTCTGTGTGCTTAAATACCTCTTAAGCTGTGTAAATGCTGGTCCAATTGTCAGTTTGGAAAGGTGGCCTGCATTGGCACACCCCAGGCACGTCTAATGCTGTGGAGAGTCCAGACTGTTCCCTAGGTGCCAGGATCTCTGGAGTCAGGTCCTGGTGTCTGTTCAGCCCCTTGATTCTGCTGTGTGTCCTCTGTAAGTCTCCCGACACTCTCAGGGGCTCCCTTTTGTAACCCATAAAATAGAAATGAAGGCTTCTCTCCCACCTCCTCCCAACCTCAACTGAAGTTTGTGGGGGTGGCCATTATGGCTTGAAAGCCTTACGTGGAAGCTATCAGGGGTCTTTAGTATGTATGGTTGGAATAGAAGGTAACAGCTGAGGTGGTGTAATCCCAATCAGGAATTCAAGGCCATCCTTGGTTACATAATGAGTTGAAGGCAAGCTTGGGAGACCCTGACTTAAAAATGTATGGGGGTGGGGGAAGAGAAGGAGGAAGAGGAAAAGGAAAGGAAGGAAGAGATAAAGGAAGGGAGGGAAGGGAAAGGGAAAGAGAAAAGAAAGGAAAGCAAGGCTACCTTCTGGTTAAAGAGAAAACACTCTGAAGAAATCCAAATAAAGTAGCAAATAATTAATAATGAGAAATGAATATCCAAACAGGAAAAAAAATGACTCCAGGCCCAACTATTTTTAAAGAAACCTGTATTTTATTTCTGAGAGACAGAGAAAGGGAGAAGGAGGTAGAGAGAGAGAGAGAGAGACAGAGAGAGAATGGCCACGCCAGGCCTCTCAGCCACTGTGAACAAACTCCAGACGCATGCATCCTCTTGTGTGCATGTACAACATTGCACACATGCATCACTTGCATCTGACTATATGTGGGACCTGGAGATTCAAACAGGACTTCTTAGGCTTCACAGGTAAGCGCCTTAACCGCCAAGCCATCTCTTCAGCCCACCAAACCCAATTATTAAACATGGTGCAGATTGTAGCCTCCCTGCATGGTGGTCCAAGCCTGCTCACGCTGTAGAGCAGATGCTGGGGCTGCTTGGCTGAGCACTGATCCTGCCCATCCTCCCAGGGCTGGCAGTGTGCCAAATCCTTCAGTGCCTGGCTGTGGCAGCTGCTTTAGAAGTGGGCACATGGTCTAAGCCAGGAGGTCGTGACTGATCCCCTAGCTTTCACCGAGACCACTGAGGAAAGTGGTCTTTCTTCAGGCTCAGGAGGTGGGAAGGTGATGTGTTCTCAAGACAGTTGGATGATGGCCTTTTCCCTGTCCTGTGGAGAGACTCTGAGAGATAGATAAACAAACAGCCAAGGATAGAGACAGCAATCAAGTTCAAGGATATGATTAAACCCCTAGATGTACTTAGGCCTGAAGCCACCATATCAACAGTGTGGGCTGCGCTGGCTATTTTGGGAACCAAGTGTTCTTTTGGCTCTTTTCTTTCTTATTTTATTTTATTTTTGAGAGTGAAAGAGAAAAAAAATGGACACACCAGGGCCTTTCAGCCATTGTGAATGAACTCCAGATGCATATGAGAGAGAGCAAGAAAGCAAGAGGGAGAGAGAGTTGGTGAGCTAGGGCCTTCAGCCACTGCAGTGGAACTTCAGAGGTGTGTGCCACCCTGTGTGAATTCATGACCTTGTGTGCTGGCTTACATAGGTGCTGGGGAGTCGAATATGGGTCCTTAGGCTCTGCAGGCAAGTGCCTTAACTGCTAAGCCATCTCTCCAGCTCCTTCCTTTCACAGGGATACTTTATGGTACTTCAGATTAGGATTTTATATGGAACACTAGGCAAGTCTAGGGGCTGGAGAGATGACTCAATGGTCAAAGGCTCTTGCTTGAAAAGCCTGATAGCCTGGGTTTGATCCCCCAGTACCCATGTAAAGTCAGATGCACAAATTGGCACATGCATATGGAGTTCGTTTGCAGTGGTAAGAGGCCTTGGTTTATACATTCTCATTTTCTCTCTGTTTCTCTCTTCTCTCCTTGCAAATAAATACATAAAATATTTTTAAAGTTTAGCTAATTTTCAGACTGTGAAATCTAGATGAAAATAAGGGAGTAATTTGAGAGTTGATACAACCCATCTAGGGTCCTCCATTCAAGATAAAGATCAAGAAACGACTGGAAGTGGGTGGCTGAGGGTGACACACACCCTTTATTGCCTGTGTGAGGGGGTCGTGGTGAGAAGAGAGACAGTAGTGGGAAAAGGAGTTTGAGAGATTAAAATGGTGAGGGGGCTTTCCTGAAAGTCACAGTTGCCTGCTCCACACATACAAGGGAATGCCCATTCCTGAATCAATAAAAATAATGGATTTAACAATCGAGAGTTCAAGATAGCTAAAGTTTAACATCCAAAACATCCCAGTTCTCTTCCGCTAGATCCTACTCAGCTTTGACAAGATAAATACTATTAGGATAAGAAGTAACCTGGCACTCAAGCTTAGCTACAAAAGAACATTAAAACAAAAAAAGATAAAGAAGGCCGATCATGAGGTAGTGCCCTTCAGAAACAATGGGAAGCAATGAAACCATTTCCCATTGTCTCATAGGAAGTATGGCTGATGTGATTGTCCTCTTTAAAAAAGGAGGAAGAAAAGAGCTCTTCTTTGGGGTTACAAGGATGAAAATTAGAGATTATAAATCCACACTAGAAGATCAAAATAAACTTATAGTACTCAAAAAAGAAATCAAAGACTAATGTATAAATGTGGAAAAGGGAAGCCACATTGGAGATTTTAAAAATTAGAAGAAAACAGCTGGAAATGCATTGAGACATAGTAGACTGAGTACATGAAATCATATAGAAATAAATGAGTAATAATAAAGCTATGAAAACAAAAGATATTGAGACACACACAGAGAGAGAGAGAGATTGGATATAAGGAGAAAACTTGTACCCTTAAACCAGGTGCCTTAAATCCACACTTGGGAGGCTGAGGTTGGAGGATCCCTGTGAGTTCCCGGTCAGCCCGGTCTAGAGTGAGATTTTACCTTTATCAGCGACAATAACAATAAAAACAAAAATCTTTTGCTTCCAAAAAAGAATGCCCTCCTTTCTCTTCATCCATTTCTCTTTCTAGCAGCTTCTTACTTGGAATGGGGTGCTGAGCACTCCTTCATAAGATTTTAATGCCCACAGCAGCTCATGGAGAGCTGAAGGGATCAGAACAAACAGAAGGAAAGAAAGAAGATCATTAAGGTGTAATAGAAGACAGTTTTCTGGAATAAATCCTTAAATCTGAAGCTCAGATGGACACATGGTGTCCCAGAAAAATTTGGTATGGAATAATCCACACTAAGACGCTCCCACTAGAACAAGACCCTGTATACAAGACATGCTGGATAATTGTAGATGGGGTGAATGAATGTGTGAAGCAAGAACCCAGAGGCTACTCGGGCCTAGCAAGCAAGCCACACAACAAGGGTAAAAGGCAAGCTGATCTCCGGCTTTATCACAGCATTGCATAGTGCCCACAAGAGTGGACTGATGTTGACAAAGTTCGGGACGTTAAAAAGGAATGAAAGGCTTTGGTAAAAGTTTTCTTGGTATTGGCTTTTCCTCTTGCACTGAACAACTATGGAAGTGATGTTGATGGAACAGAACCGCTAACAGTGAAGACAGTATGTGACCCAAGCCTGTACTCTAGAAGTGTGAATATTAATCTCTTCACTTTTGTAATAACGAATAGAGGGTTGGAAAGATGGCTTAGCAGTTAAAACGCTTGGCTGCAAATCAAAAGGACCCAGGACCCAGGTTTAATTCTCCAGGTTCCATGTAAGCCAGATGCACATGGTGACACATGCATTTGGAGTTCATTTGCAGTGGCTAGAGGCCCTAGTGTGCCCATTCTCTCTCTCTCTCTCTCCCCCTCTTTCCCTCTCTCCTTCCTTCCCTCCCTCCCTCTCTCTGTCTCTAGTAAATAAATAAAATAAATAAGTAATAATGAATAGATTTTTTAGTTTAAAAAAGTCATTTCAACATCCTAATGTTTTCCATTATTTTTTCCCCCTAACTTTAGAGAGAGCTTTTAGAAACTATTCTCTCTTGGGAAGACCCACTCATCTGAAGTTCTACAGTTCCTCCAGCTTCACCTCAATTTCTGTTTCTCTGTTAAATTCAAGCAAATTTTATACTTATCCTTTTTCATTAAATAACATGTGTACCGTGATTCCATTTCTATGTATCCACTCCCTGACCCTCCCTCCCAAGTCACCTTCTGTACTTCCATTTTTCTGCTTTTTCTTCTGTAAACTATGCCTAAAATGATGCCACTATATGTTAATGATGTTTATTTCTGATTGGTGGGATCTGGGGTGAGATTCTTTTTTTAAATCAACTTTGTACTTTCTTATATTACTTGATCTTTTAAAAATAATAAATATGTCATTTAAAAAAACAATGAAGTCTCTATTATTTTAAGAAAGAAGGGCAGGGGCTGGGGAAATGGCTTAGCTATTAAGGCTAAAAGAAGCCTAAGGACCCCAGTTTGATTCCCCAGGACCCACATCAGCCAGATGCACAAGGGGACGCATGTATCTGGAGCTCATTTGCAATGGCTAGAGGCCCTGGTGTGCCCATTCTCTCTATCTGCCTCTTTCTCTCTCTCAAATAAATAAAATATTTTTAAAAAGAAAGAAAGAAAGAAGGGTAGGGAGCTGGAGAGATGGCTTAGCAGTTAAGGCACATGCTTATGAAGCCTAAGGACCCAGGTTTGATTTTCCAGGTCCCACATAAGCCATTTGCACATAGTGGTGCATGCGTCTTGAGTTCGTTTGCAGTGGCTAGAGGCCCTGGAGCGCCCATTCTCACACACACACACTCTCTACTTCACCCCTCTCTCTGTCTCTAATAAATAAATTAAATAAATCTTTAAAAAAAGGAAAGAAGGGCAGGGGCTGGAGAGATTGCTTAGTGCTTCAGGTGTTTGCCTGTGATGCCTAAGGACCTAGGTTCAATTCCCCAGTACCCACGAACTGCACAAAGTGGCATATGCATCTGGAGTTTGTTTGTGGTGATTAGATGCCCTGACATGCCCATTCTCATTCATTCTCTCTCTCTCAAATAAAGATTTTTTAAAACTTGGACAAAATTAAAGACAGTATGGCTATAATTTGGAAAAGATAGGAATTGGGCAGCCTGCATTTGTCGTGATCTACCTTGCTTGAGAGTTTCCTGTACGCACAGCTGAGGGTGAGAGATCCAGGAACGGTGCCTGTCTCTGGCAGTTCCAAGCATGCCAGGCCTGCTCAAGCGGAAGCCACTGGATCATAGCACCAGCATCCCTTGGCTGCTTGTTCAGAGAAATGCAGAACTCCAGGCCCCTACCTGCTGAATGAGAATTGGCACTATTATGACGACTGCAGGGATCTGAATTTCAACGTGAGCTCTGTAATAGATCTAAGGCTAGAGGGATGGAGAACTGAAAGGAGGCATCTGGAGAGGGCAGAAGGCAAGAGAGAATCAGGTTCCTGGAGGAGGGGTCTGCGCCTCGTGAGGGCTGGCTTTCTTCAGGAGAAGCATCAGCCGGAGGTGGGATTTGACATGGTGGGGGTCTGCAGGATCCCAAGACTATACCATGCAGCTGAGTGTGTATTCGGAGGATGAGATGTATGACAGATGGTCTTTCATATCTCCCCCAGGCATATGGGTTCATTGTTTAAAGGGCACCAGTGAGACGTTTGCAGCAGGAGAGTGTCAATGTGACAGATGACTTGCAAGGATGATGAAGGAGACCACTGGGACACCCTGAAGTAGTCCTGGAGCAGGTCTTGTGTGAGGCAGAGAATGCTCCAGGACATGGGAATGAGAAGCCAGCAAGGCTTCGGTCACCATGTCAGCTATTGCCTTTGCGAAGTCCTAGCTGCCCCACTGAGGACTTAGCGGGGCTTCTCACGTGAGGTGCCCTTGCAACCTACGGCACTAGAAACCGGGGACTTTTATGTCAAGGGAACATATCATTAATGTCATTAAACTAGCAGTTATCTATAAAGCAATATCTACTCAAGTTTACGTACAGAGAACTTGCTCATGTCCTGAAATGCGAGGGCTACAGAGCAGAGCCCTGGGGAAAAACATACTGAACAATTTGCTCTCATCAGGACTCCAACGTAGAGGCAGGACAGAGCTCAGAGAACTGTGGAGTTAGGGAGCCAAAGTCCTGATTATACTGTGCCTAAGGCCCACCCTGCCTGGCCACTTTTAGGCTGTATGAACCAATAAATTCTACCATCACTTAAGTCCTCTAGAACCAGGTTTTCATCTGCACATCGCTATCCTAGCTATTGAAATGGTGTTTCTTTCGGCCTCTAAGAAAAATTTCTTAGAAGAGCTTGGAGGACTAATGTCCAGAATTGTTTTATTTGGGTACATAAAAAAAAACATTGTAAAAATTTTCATAATGCTATTTAATAACATGGACCAGGAAGCTAGGAAGAACAATTATGCTGGATGACTGAATCAAGATCTGAAAACATCTGATGGGCAGGAACTAACTGCCAAGAGCAACATGAATTTAATAAGATTGAGCAAAAGTCCGACCAGGGCGGAGACATCTGCCCTAGCTGCACGTATGAGGAGAGAATCAGCAGGTCCTGGGGTGTAGCCGCCAAAACTGCTGTGTGGCTTTTGGCTCATCATTTAAAATATATTCTCTTAGGCTGGAGAGATGGCTTAGTGGTTAAGCGCTTGCCTGTGAAGCCTAAGGACCCCGGTTCGAGGCTCAGTTCCCCAGGACCCACGTTAGCCAGATGCACAAGGGGGCGCACGCGTCTGGAGTTCGTTTGCAGTGGCTGGAAGCCCTGGCGCGCCCATTCTCTCTCTCTCCCTCTGTCTTTCTCTCTGTGTCTGTCGCTCTCAAATAAATAAATAAAAAATGGACAATATATATATATATATATATACATATATATATATATATATATATTCTCTTTCTGGGTATGGCTGTACACGTCTTTAATCCCAGCACTTGGGAGGCAGAGGTAGGAGGATTGCTATGAGTTCCAGGCTAGCCTGAGACTACATAGTGAATTCCAGGTCAGCCTGGGCTTGAGTGAGACCTTACCTTGTAAACTATATATATGTATACATACATACATACATACATACATACATATTTTTGTCCTCAGACCATACCATGAGCTCAGTGCAGGGGTCCCTTTTAAGGACACTCAGAAAGTGACCCTTGCTTAGAGTAAATGAATAGGCCAGCAGAAGTGTGAAAACATAGCCTTTTTTTTAGTGTACGTGTGGTTGTGTGTATTTGGTGTGTACATGTACATGTGTGTACAGATGTGCGTACAAGCCTGCACAGGCCAGGGAAGAACATTGGACAGCCTCTTTTAGCACTCTTTTGCCTTATTTGCTTGAGACAGAGTCTGTTGTTGAAACTGCAGCTGCTGGTTTTTCTGGTCAGACTGGCTGACCCAGCGACTGCCCCGTCTCTGTGCATGGGGGTTACAGGCATGCCTGACCATGTCTGGCTTTGTGCCAGGTGCTGGCGATTGAACTCAGGTCCTCAGTATCGCACAGCAAGTGCCGTTACATACTGGGACGTTTTCCCAGCCCCATGATAACATCTATGGGGAGCAAGCAGCAGGAGGACCAGAGGACTCTGTTGGTGACACTAGTGATGACACCAGGGGTGACAGTAAATGTTTCTTGAGGACTTCCATGTGCCTGTGGCCGAGCATTCAGACCTCACGGCAGTCTGATGGTGGGGGCACCGTAACTTACCGCCCCCCTCATAGCTTAGTTAAAAACCTTCCTGTGGTCACACAGCAGTCAGTGCTGAAACCATGGAGGTAGGCCACAGGAGGTGGCTTTCATGGAGGAGGGCAGCGGACAGCATCTTTCTATTTCTTTTCTTTTCTTTTTTTTTTTGAGGCAAGCCCAACAGACTGGCCTTTATTTATTTATTTATTTTTAATGAGAGAGAATTGGAGCCACCAGGGTCTCCAGCCACTGTCATCAGACTCCAGATGCATGTGTCACCTTGTGCACATGTACGACCTTGTACACATGTCACCTTGTGATATCTGGCTTATGTGGGGTCTGGGGAGTAGAACATGGGTCCTTAGGCTTCACAGGCAAGCACTTTCACTGCTAAGCCATCTCTCCAGGAGGGCAGCAACTTTAATGAAGGATTGTCATGAGGATAAAGATTTGTTATATGCAGTTGCAATTTGTAGAAAACATCATTGAGATTAGGTTCTGTTGACAGAATGAGTCATCTGTTCAGAGAAGAAGAGACTTCCTCCTCCCTCCTTCTTACCCTTTCTTTTCTTGAGACAGTACATGTGTCCTAGGCTGGCCTTGAACTCACCTTCCTCCTATTTCACCACCATGAGCGGGCCACTATGGTTGGCTTTGATTCTTGTCTGCTTGGTGTCCTTCTTCCCTGCTCACTCCCGTGGGACTTCCATATGTGCACTCCATAGCAATGTCTCTGGCTTACCCCGGTAAACAGGACTTCCCTCTTCAGTCCCCAGCTTTTGTGACCTATTGGTCAGGCCCTCTTCCAACAGCTGTGGACTACATGAAGGTGTGTGTTTTTTCTCTCCTTTAGACATGGTCCTCCCCATGATCACCCAATCAAGCCTTGTTCCAACCCAGCTCTCCAGAGTTGACATGCTACTGACCATTCTGGCCCCAGGTCCACCTTAATCTTCAGTAGAGGCTCTTTCTGGTTTCTGTATCTTTGTGGGTGCTCCATTTATCACCAGAAACTCAGTCAAGCCAGTACTTGGGAGGCTGAGGCCAGCCTGGAACTACAGGATGGATTCCAGGACAGCCTGGGCTACAATGAGACCCTACCTTGAAGAAAACAAATCAAAACAAAACAAAAGAGACGGGGCTAGGGAGCTGGCTCAGCAGTTAAGGTGCTTTCTTGCAAAGCCTGTGGGACTGCATTTGATTGCCAGTACCCATTTAAAGTCAGACACACAAAGTGGCATATGTGTCTGGATTTTGTATGCAGTGGCAGGAGGCCCTGGTGTGCTCATGTTTGCTCACTCTCTCTCTCCCTTTATTGTACTCTCCTTGTCTCTCTCTCTCTCTCACACACACACAAATAAATAAAATTAAAATTAAATAAAAAAGAAAGAAACACAACAAGGGAAATCCCACACTGCTTGACCTCTCACACCGCCCGTCCCCTCCCCATTTCTGCTGGTGGGAGGCGGGCTGTCCCATCTCTCAGATCTACACTTGGTTCCCCAGATGCCTGAACGTCACCATCACATCCTATCAGCTTTCCATTTTGGAATCCCTCGTTTCTTTTGCCTGTTTCTAGCCCCACTGTCATCCTCCAAAGATTAGTCCCTGTTACCCCTCACATCTCCTCATAACTCTTGTCCTTGCAGAACCCCAAGTCTCACCCCTCCCTTGCATAAGAAGCTGTGACGTTTTCTTATGCCCGTCATGCAGGGTTTGCTGCCCAGGGTTTGCTGCCCAACCTTTCAGGCAGCAGTTCCAGGTTCTGCCCAGTAAAACCAGTACCTATCCCCTAATCTTTCTGCTCGCAGCTGTCTGGTCTCAGATGTCAGGCTCCCTCATCCTCTTTCTTCACTGATGCTGCTTGTCTTCTGAGACTGGTATTGTCACTTGCTAAGTAAGTGTTTCATCCTTGAAAACCCACCTTGTCCTCCACTTGTCCCAGTCGCTTCTCTCTACTTCTAATGAACTTCTCCCCGTGGAAAAATAGTTGCTCAAAGTAGATTTCACCTTTCTCAGAGAAACACCTTCCACGTTCATCTCCGCTGAACCTCCCCCCGTCAGTGCTGCTGACTCAGAGAGAAAGAAGAGCCATTCTGAAAAATGTGCTCAGTCTTCCCAGTGTCCAGTCCCTGGATTGGTCAGGAGCAGAGCCCTTGCTTTGAGATGAGGAAAGCAGAGCCATGTAACTTTCCCAAGGCCACCAAAGCTGCAGTTGTGGACCAGGCAGGCAGGTCCCCGAGCTCATGCCCGCCCCATCATGACCACCACGTGTGGTGTCAGTCAGTCCTGAGCCTGTGTCTTCTTGAGAACCAGCAGGACACAGCGCTGCTCAGCTTTTCTCCAGCTGAAGGAGCCATCTAGACCATCTTTTCTAGAACTGAGGTTATACATATGTGGTATTTAGGGAGGCCACTTCGCCCCTGGCCATGGACCAGAGACTTTGGAAGGCCATGAGTTGAAAGCAATCTTGCCAGATTCTAAGTGTTGTTTAGAGCAGAATTATGTGTGTATATATATATGTGTGTGTGTGTGTGTGTGTGTGTGTGTGTGTGTGTGTGTATAAGTCTCACCTCTATTCTCAAATTTTCCATGTTATTTCTAGGAGTGATAAATACAGGAATCTCCTTGACTTTACACACTGTTGAAGTTGGGTCTTTGTTTATATATAGGGTGTTTTGTTTGTTTGTTTGTTTTTTTATCTCACTCCATAGCTGAGGATGGCCTCAAACTTCTGATTTATCTGTCTCTACCTCCTGAGTGATGGAATTATGGGAATGTACCACCATGCTCAGCTCCTGTTGAGGTTTTAATATTTTTCTTTTTCCTAGGATTATGTTCCTGTTTGAAGGACCCATTCCCCTCACTGTTTGTCTTATTGGTTAGGAGCATCTTGCTGTTAGGTCTGGTTTTTATGGTGTGCAAAAATAATTATTTCAGAAAATTACACATTTAAAACACTTATCCAAATCCTTTTCCTATTTTATAACAAAAGAAAGTACCATGTATTTAAAAAAAAATAGGCCAGGTATGGTAGTGCACACCTTTAATCCCAGCACTCAAGAGGCTGAGGTAGCAGGATTTTGTGAGTTCAAGGCCAGCCTGGGGCTCTAGAGTGAGTTCCAGGTCATCCTGAGCGAGTGTGAGACCCTGCCTTGAAAAAGAAATATAAATAAATAAATAAATAAAAATAAAAATGAACAGGGCTGGAGAGATGTCTCAGCAGTTAAGGTACTTGCCCATAAAGCCTAACAACCCATGTTTGATTTCCTAGTACCCACGTAAAGCTAGATGCACAGTGGCACATGTGTCCAGTGTTTATTTGCAGTGGTTAGAGGCTCTGGCATGTCCATTCTCTGTATCCTTCTCTCTCTCTCTGCTTGTAAATAAAAAATATTTTTAAAAATATATATAAAAGTGGCTAGAGAGATGACTTGGTGGTTAAGGTGTTTGCCTGCAAAGCCAAAGGACCTCGGTTTAATTCCCCAGGACCCATATAAACCAGATACACAAGGTGGTGCATTCATCTGGAGTTCGTTTGCAGTGGCTGGAGGCCTGGCATACCCATTCTCTTGCTCTCTCTCTCTGTCTGCCTCTTTCCCTCTTTTGCTCTCAAATAAATAAAACACACACACACACACACACACACACACGAACATGTTCATAGAAAAAGGAAAGTATTGTATTTTAAGAAACTAAAGTTCAGAGCAGTAGTAAGTGCTGGGACGAAGCCCTGGGCCCTGGGCTGTTCACTGGGGTCTCCCTGCACAGGAAGCAGCAGTGTGGACATATGTCATGTAATGGTCCCAGGTGGCCACGTTCACATGTTTTGCAGTCAGGTTCACATTGCTTGTAGAAATCACCCAACCGAGAGCAGCCTGTGGGAAAAGAAGGTTTATTTTGGCTTACAGATTGAGGGGAAGCTCCATGATGGCCGGGGAAACGATGGCATGAGCAGAGGGTGGACATCACCCCCTTGGCTAACATCAGGTGGACAAAAATAACAGGAGAGTGTGCCCAACACTGGCAAAGGGAAACTGGCTATAATACCCATAACCCACCCCCCACAACACACTGCCTGTAGGAGGTGTTACTTCCCAAATCTCCATCAGCTGGGAACCTAGTATTCAGAACACCTGAGTTTATGGGGGACACCTGAATCAAACCAGCACACATGCAGATATGTATTTTTTCAAAATTGGAACAAGTACATTGGATTGCCATAAAGAAGTTCGGTTGTACATCTTGCATTTGTATCCTGCCAATGCTTCTTACCTTGGAATGTCATACAAATATTTAAAAGTTAACACTTTCAGCATCAGCACTGGTAAGAAAGGAGTTTTATCTTCCAGAGGAAATCGCTAATGTTAAATATTTAACTTGAAGAAACCCAGCTGGGTGTGGGAGCACACACCTTTTATCCCAGCACCCAGGAAAGGCTGAGGTAGGGGGACCTCTGTGAGTTTGAGGCCCGCTTGGGACTACACAATGAATTCCAGGTCAGCTTGAGCTAGAGTGAGACCCTACCTTGACAGAAACAAAAACAAAAAGAAATCCAAGCATATAAACCTGCCGATAGCCAGTCACCACTCTTATTTGAAACACAAAATGTTTGACAGAGACTGCCTAAATGCACCTTCCATTTTTTTTTAACATTTACAATATTTCTAAGTAAACATTTTTATTATGATAATTAATTGAATTTCTTTAAAACGGGAACAGGACAGACTGTGATGTAGTGGAAAGAACAGTAGATTGGAAACTATGAGGCCTGCATTCCAGCATTGACCCAGTGGTGTGACCCCAGGACACATCTGGCTGGCCTATTTAGGGCAGTTTTCCATGTCTATAGAGTTGGGAGTAAGGTCTCTTCCAGCAAGGTTGGGCTTCAGCAAGCCATCAAGAGTTCTTTCTTACTGTAACAGTGACCTCTTGTGGTCCAAATTCTTAACCGTTGTCTCCCCAAAGTCAACTCTGGAGTCCTTGGTTCTTTCTAGTAATATTTCATGCTATTAAATCAATCTGACTTGTTTTTCAAAGATAAATCTTAGTTCAAGTCAAAGGTTGAGTAATACACCGAACCCTATCTTCTAAGCAATTCTCTGAGGTTTCTTCAGAAGTGCTATGTACACAGCGTCTCAGTTAGAAAAATAAAGTACTTTGATGCACGTGCCAATGACTTATGTGATCTACTTCCTCCAGGTATCCCGGGAAGCAGAGAGCCCGTGCCTCCCTGCGTTCTAGCAGCTTGGACCCAAGCAGGCTGGAAACAGGAGCAGGTGAGATGCTTACGCCCCTTGGGGTCCTCCACACTCCCTCATCTCCACTGGTAGGAAGAACAGATGAACGGAGATGCCTGATGGTGTAGGTCTTTCTAATAGTCATACTTCATACTGTTAAGCCAATATGACTTGTTTTTCAAAGATCAATCTTATTGATAGTCAAAGATTGGTTAAAGCACGACTCAAGTACCAAACTCCATCTTATGAACCATTCCTTGTGCAAAACCTTGAGGAATTGTGTCCAAGGTAGTGAGAGGTCAACATTTATTATATAAGATTGTATTATTTCACAAAAGTGTCACCAATAAACAGATCTGGTGTCTTCAACATTGAGGACAGTCTTAATTATTTACAGAAGCTGCAGAGTGAATACATCTTGTCTTCAAAGCTTAAACTCAATCATTACAGCCAAGAGTGGTGGCTCATGCCTAAAATTCCAGTGCTTGGGAGTCTGAGCCAAGAGGTGTAAGACCAGTTTGAACTACATAGTGAGCTCAGGGCCAACCTGTGCTATGTAAGACTCTGTCTCAAAAATAGATAGGGCTGGAGAGCTAAAAGTGCCTGCTTGCAAAGCTTAGAGGTCCAGGTTCAGTTCCCCAGTTCATATGTAAAGCCAGATGCACAAAGTGGTATGTGTGTCCGGAGTTTGCTTACAGTGGCAAGAGGCCCTGGCACACCCATATTCTACCCGCCCTCTTTCTATTCCCCACCCTCTCTCTCTGCTTGCAAATAGATAAATAAATATTTTAAAAAATAAATCAGGGCTGGAGAGATGGCTTAGCGGTTAAGCGCTTGCCTGTGAAGCTTAAGGACCCCAGTTCGAGGCTCGGTTCCCCAGGTCCCACGTTAGCCAGATGCACAAGGGGGCGCACACGTCTGGAGTTCGTTTGCAGAGGCTGGAAGCCCTGGCGCGCCCATTCTCTCTCTCTCCCTCTATCTGTCTTTCTCTCTGTGTCTGTCGTTCTCAAATAAATAAATTTTAAAAAAAATACATCATTGCCCATTTAAACTCTACTAACTATATTAAGATAGCCCTTTGAGGGTTTTATATTGTTTGATAAAATATACAGTAATGTAAATTACAGACTAGAAATGATATAAAATAAACCCATACAATGGAATATGGCAGCTAGAAAAGTGAACCAGTGAACATTTGTAATACTGAGTGAAATGAATACAAACATAATATTAGAGCTGGAGAAATGGCTTAGTGGTTAAGGCGCTTGCTGTGAAACCTAAGGACCCAGGTTTGATTCCCTAGGGCCCAAATAAGCCAGATGCACAAGGTGGCACATGCATGTGGAGTTAATTTGCAGAGGCCGGAGGCCCTGTGGCACCCACTCTCTCTCTGTCTCTCTACCTGCCTCGTTGTCTCTCTCTCTCTAATAAATAAATGAAATAAAATAAAACATAATAGATGAAAAAGTAGGCTATAAAAAAACAAGGACATATCTGATGGGCCAAGGATCTGTGTGGTGAACCTGTAGAGTCAAGCATGGTAACAGTAACTGCCCAGCTGAGGGTGGTGGTGACCCCCAGAGGGCAGGTGGAAGAGGGTAGTGGTTGGAGGCATCAACCATGTCTGCAAGATTTTATCCCTTTAAGATAAGGAGAGCTGGGCATGCCACCACATGTCTTTAATCCCAGCACTCGGGAGGCAGAGGTAGGAGGATCGCCATGAGTTTCAGGCCACCCTGAGACTACATAGTAAATCCAGATCAGCCTGGGCTAGAGCGAGAACCTACCTTGAAAAAAATAAATAAGAAAGGAGAAGTCACAAAAATGGCACAATGTTATTACTGGATGAAACTGGTTGCTTATATTCTTTATATATTTTCATCCACATAAAATCTTATGTCTGATGTGGTAAACTGAAATCTCAGCACATAGAAGGCCGAGGCCAGGAGATTATAAATTAAAGGCTACACTGGGCTTCATGGTGAGACCTTGTCACAACAGAAATTAAAATAAATTATGACACCCAATAACACTGGGTTAAAAAATGTTATCTTCAGTGTTGGAGAGATGGCTCAGCAGTTAAGGTACTTGCCTGCAAAGCATAATGACTGGGCTTTGGTTCCCTAGGACACACATAAAGCCAGATGCATAAAGTGGCACATACAACTGGAGTTTGTTTGTAGTGCCTAGGGAAGCTGGCGTGTCCATTCTCTCCGTCTCTCTTCTCTCTGCTTGCAAATAAATAAATAAATAATAATTTTTTTTTGAGGCAAGCCCAACAGACTGGCTTTTTTATTCAAAAAGAGAATTGGTGTACCAGGGCCTCTAGCCACTGCAATCAAACTACAGATGTGTGTGCCCCTTGTGTGTATGTGTGACATTGCATGCTTGTGCCACTGGGCGTCTGGCTTATGTGGGACCTGGAGAGTTGAACACATGTCCTTAGGCTTTGCAGGCAAGCGTCCCTAACTGCTAAGCCATCTTTCCAACCCTAAACAACGGTTTTAAAAATGTTATTTCAAACTAGTTTCTTATCAGTAAAATGACTTTGTGGTCATTGTGAATTTATCCAGTACTTAGAAAAATGTTCGATATTCTGATTTCCAACTTAATGTCATTGCTGAGGGTTTTATACTCTCATGCTAAAACCATCAGCCAGTCCTAATACTGTGTCAGGCTTTTGTGTCCAAAATTCAAAGCTGTGGTGAACAACTCTAAGTGCCACCAGGACAGCAATATCTTTAGAAACAGGCAAGAAATTTTTGCTTGACTTACTCAATTTCTTATTGAATCATAATTTTGTTTTTGTTTTAGTTTTTCGATGTATGGTCTCGCTCTAGCCCAGGCATTTTTATATTTAGCAAACTATGAACATAGATGAAGGCACTTTCTAAAATATTAACTTGTTTCCCAAAATAGACAACCTGTGTATGTTTTAAAACTCCTGATTGCTCCTATGAATTCTAACATTCCATGTGACAACTTTTTTTCGTACCTGGTCCTCCTTGAGAGGTTGTGGACCCCTCACCCATCCGGGATAGACTGGGTGCCTGGGGAGGTAGTCCAGGATGGGAGTCCGAGGACGGCCTCTAAGGAAGAGTGTACATGCCTGGTGCTCAGTTGGCGTCTTGGATTTGAGAACTGCCGGTGTGAGATGGAATCATGATCTGAATGGTTTAATATAAATTCTGTTTCTCACCAATGTTACCTTCTAGTCCACTGGAATGCAGTAGGGTAGAATAGCAAGGGCTTTGGAGCCATGTTACTCTGGGCAGATAATATTTTAGATATTTTATTTATTTATTTGAGAGAAAGAGACAGAGAGATAGAGAATGGGCAGGCCAGGGCCTCTAGCCACTGCAAACAAACTCCAGAGACATATGCCACCTTGTGCATTTGGCTTTACGTGGGTACTGGGGAATTGAACCTGGGTCCTTTGGCTTTTCCAGCAAGCGCCTTCAGTGCTAAACCATCTCTGCAGCCCAGGGCAGATAATTTAATCTCCTAGATTCCACAGTAATCAGAAAAATGGGAAAAAGTGAGGCACCTCCTCATAATGTCATTGCAGAAATGAACTGGAGGCCTGCCACATCCCAGGTGTGTGGATTTATTTTTGAGGCAAGTCTAACAGACTGCCTACTTTCTTTACGAGAGAAAAAGAGAATTGGTATGCCAGGGCCTCCAGCCACTGTAATCAAGCTCCAAACACATGCACCACTTTGTGCAACCTTGTTCGCCTCTGTCACTGTGTGTGTCTGGCTGGTGTGGGACCTGGAGAGTCAAACATAGATCCTCAGGCTTCACAGGCAAGCACCTTTAACCGCTGAGCCATCTCTCTAGCCTGTTTGCTTTTCTTTTCTTTTTCTTTTTTTCTGTTTGTTTTTCATAACCTTCAAGGCTAATATTCTCCATCTGGCTGCTAAAGAAACTGGGGCTTGGCAAGGATCTGAAACTAGACCATGGTCACCCAGTGCCTCTACAAAGGTATATGGGTGGGGATGCCCAGACATTTCCCACTACCCCGCAGGAAATCACTTGCATTATGTTACTTTCTCAGTATGGTGTGAACATTTTATTTGTGATAGGAAAGTATTTCATTCAGCATTTTCAGTCTATTTATCTAGAGTTATCTATTGAACATTGCAGAGGAATACGTTAAAGTAAAAAAAAATCTGAAATCATTTTCCTTCACTGATAATCATCAACATTTAGAAAATGTAATGCTTTATGAAAGCATTGCTCTTAAGTTCTGTTTCTTTGTATTATCATTTGAGTTTTATTTGGGTTGATGTAATTAAAAGTGCTAGAGCTCTGATTGGAATTAGTTGGGTTAGGGAAGCATGTAAAATTTATTTCTGTATCATTAATTTTAGTGCTAAATAGAAAAGGATTTTAACTCTGTCCTGTTACAAGTCCTTTTTCTCATAACATTTTTCCCTCCCCTGGGTTTCTTTTTCAGTCTCAAAAGCTGATGTGCAAGAAAAGGATACGGAAATAGAAGTTGACGAAGTCTTTTGGAAAACAAGGATTGTACCGATTCTGCATGAATTAGAAAAGGGTAAAAAAAAAAAAAACACTTCATGTTTTAAATCAACAATACCTGGGAGGATGAGAGTGATGCTTGCAAAAAAAAAAAAAAAAAAATCAGTTCCTACAGAAAACCAGATGCAAAACGTGGCAAAAAGCATCTGGTGTTCCTTTACAGTTTGCAGGAGACGTGTGTGTGTGTGTGTGTGTGTGTGTGTGTGTGTGTTGGTGCAAAGAATAAAACGAACACAATGGCCGGGCGTGGTGGCGCACGCCTTTAATCCCAGCACTCAGGAGGCAGAGGCAGGAGGATCACCGTGAGTTTGAGGCCAGCCTGAGACTACAAAGTGAATTCCAGGTCAGCCTGGACTAGAGCGAGAGCCTACCTCGAAAAACCAAATATATATATTGGTATTCATGTATTTGTTCCCTATTGCCCTGATATTTTTGGTATATATTGACTATCATTTCTGCGGACATGTTTACTGACAACTGTTGCCATCTATTTCTTTACCCAATAATGTGTATACTAAACATTATATATAAAGCAAATTATTAGTGAGTAAAATCATACTTTGTACCAAGAATGGCATCTTCTAAAATTCTCATAGCACAAATTCATGAGCACTTCCTCTGCTCAAGTAAATGCTGGTTCAACCTCTCTTAGGAGACTGTTCCCATTCTAGAAAGTGAAAGATGAAAACAGACATCAGGTCTCTGGAACGGAATCACAGTTCCAGCAGCGCCCTGACTTTTTTTCCCTGTTACTTTTTTTTTTTTCCCCAAGGTAGGGTCTCACTCTAGCCCAGGCTGACCTGGAATTCACTATGTAGGCTCAGGGTGGCCTCGAACTCATGGCGACCCTCCTACCTCTGCATCGAGTACTAGGATTAAAGGTGTGCATCACCACGCCCAGTTGCCCCTGACTTTCTTGATCCAACCAAGCTTGTTTCCTGCACTTCTGAGGTTGAGTGCATCAGCTGGGGTTGCCACACCAGCATGGAAGTGATATCAGCTATGTCCCATCCAGTCTGGGGTGAAGGCCACCAATGATGGGTCCCTATAAGGGGCATGGGGTGGGGGCTACTTAGGGGAACTCCCCACTTTCCCCACTTTCTCCTTCTTGAAGCTCCCTGAGGATTCCCTTTTGGAGGGCAAACAAGGTTTATGGCTATACAACCCTGAATGCATCCGATCTCATCTGAAAGGCAAAGCAGGCTCTTCTAAACTGAGGTCCTGGCACTTGGTACCTTGCACACAGTAGGTCCTCAGTAGGAGTTGCTGAGGGAGTGCCCCCGGAGGAGCCAAGTAGAGAGTCCTGGCAGTCCTCAACAGGGATATGGTATAGAACCCTTCTTCCTTGACCACCTGTGACTTGCCCCTCCCAGACTATCTGCTGGCCACTGGGCTCTGCTCCCAGTTAAAGGTAGGACAGGGTATGGGTGGGGGGGCGTGTAATTTGGGCAGGCTTTCTGGACTTGGTGTTGCTAAGAACCAGGGCCCTGGTGTTACATGAAATTGTGTACACAAAGAATAGATGAAATTAGATGACCTCCAAAATTCTCCCTGGCCCCAAGTCCTAGGGATATGAACGTAGGGTTTTCCCAATTGGACTTGCTTATTTTCACCCTCTTATCCACAGTGAACTTTGGGCCATTCCTTCAGAAAATGAGTGCAAAAACAAGTGGACACATGAGTCAGAGAAAGGGTTAAAAAACTGGATTATGGGGCCAGAGGGATGGCTTAGTGGTTAAGGTGTTTGCCTGCAAAGCCAAAGGATCCAGGTTCAATTCCCCAGGACCCACGTTAGCCAGATGTACAAGGGGATGCACGCATCTGGAGTTCATTTGCAGTGGCTGGAGGCCTTTGCACACCCATTCTTTTTCTCTTTTTCCCTCTTTCTATGTCAAATAAAAAATAAAATATTTTAAAAAACTGTATAGTGAGGGCTGGAGAGATTGCTTAGTGGTTAAGGTACTTACCTGCGAAGCCTAAGGACCCAGGTTTGACTCTCCAGGTCCCCTGTAAACCAGATGCACAAGGTGGCACATATGTCTGGAGTTCATTTACAGTAGCTAGAGGTCCTGGTGTGCCCATTCTTTCTCTCTTTCTCTCTCCCTCTTTCTCTGTCTCAAATTAAAAAAACAAAAACAAAAACTGTGTTGTGAAATCTTCAGGGAGAGAGAGGCTAATATAATCAACATCATCATCCTGGTACTGGCAATGGAATCCAGAGCCTTCTGCACGTCAGAAGAGCATTCTACCACTGGTCCACATCCTCCACCCCAAAAAGGCCTATACTGAAGGGCAGATCTTCTGCCTCAAGGATTTCAGGAGGATGCCAACACTCTGTCCACCATACTCACCAACAGAGAAATGTTAGCACACCATGAGGTATTTGAGGTTTGAGATACACTAATTCCTGTTTTCAGAAAAAAAAAAATCATTGATCACTGAGATGCTACCACCAGGACTGTAATTCTAGAAGTCAGGATGCAGAGGCAGGAGTATTGTGAGCTCAAGGCCAGTCTGGGTTACGTAGCAAAAGACAGTTTCAAAATCTAAACAAGAGTTAGGTGTTGGGTTAGAGAGATGGCACAGTGGGTAAAGGCACTTGCCTACAAAGCCTAAGGACCCAAGTTTAATACCTCAGTACCCATATATAAAGCCAAATCCACAAAGTGGCACATGCATCTGGAGTTCATTTGCAGTGGCAGAAGGCACTGGTGTATCCATTCTCTCTGTGTGTCTCTCTCCAGATCTTTCCTCTCTCTGGATTTCTCTGTCAAATAAATAAATACATATATATTTTTTTGGTTTTTTGAGGTAGGGTCTCACTCTAGCCCAGGATAACCTGGAATTCACTATGTAGTCTCAGGATGGCCTCAAACTCATGGCAATCCTCCTACCTCTGCCTCCCGAGTGCTGGGATTTAAGGTGTGCACCACCACAACCAGTTTAAATAAATATTTTTTTTAATTGGACTGGAGGGATGGAGAGATTGCTCAGTGGTTAAGGTGCTTGCCGGTAAAGCCTAACAACCTGGGTTTGACTCCCCAGTACCCATGTGAAGCCAGATGTACAAGGTGGCACATGCATCTGGGGTTCACTTGCAATGGCTGGAGGCCCTGGCGCACCCATTCTTTCTGTCTTGCAAATAAATAAATAAAATTTATAAGAAATCAGTTTATGGGTGGAAGGACTTATTTCATTGAGCAGCCCTGGATTACAGTCCATCGTGGTGGGAAAGGTGTAGTGACAGGGAACTGAGCAGTCCACAGACAAGAGCATTGAACGCTGGTGCTCAGCCTGCTTTTCCCTTTCATACAGTGCAGGACCGAGACCCATGGACTGATGCTGCCCACAGTGAGGGTGGATATTCCCACCTCAATTAACCTAATTAAGAGAATCCCTCTCAGGTGACCTTAAGTGTTTCATGTGGGCAATAAGTGTAACCATCACAAGTAGTAAAAATCCAGCCTCCTTGTTCTCCTCCCCAATTCCTCCAATAATACTATCTTATCATGCTTGCTCCAGCATTGTTAGCTACTCTCTATGTTCCCTTCTCTCTGCTCCCTACACACACACACACACACACACACACACACACACACAGAGAGAGAGAGAGAGAGAGCGAGAGAGAGAGAGAGAGAGAGAGAGGGAGAAAGAGAGACCTTTCATTCTAGAACTTTTTGAGAGTAAGTTGCCAACAAGTTCAAGGGCAATCTTTGCTATAGAGTGAGACCTTTTCTTTCTTTCTTTTTTTTTTTCTTTGAGGTAAGCCCAACAGACTGCCCCCCCTTTTTTATTTTGTTTTTTCAAGGTAGGGTCTCATGCTAGTCCAGGCTGACCTGGAACTTACTATGTAGTCTCAGGGTGGCCTTGAGCTCACTGTGATACTCCTATCTCTGCCTCCCGAATGCTGGAATTAAAGGCATGCACCACCACACTCGGCCAGACTGGCCTTTTTTTTTTTTTTTTTAAAGATTTTTTTATTTATTTATGTGAGAGTGACAGAGAGAGAAAGAGGCACATAGAGAGCGAGAGAGAGAATGGGCGCGCCAGGGCTTTCAGCCACTGCAAACGAACTCCAGACGTGTGCGCCCCCTTGTGCATCTGGCTAACGTGGGTCCTGGGGAATTGAGCCTTGAACCAGGGTCCTTAGGCTTCACAGGCAAGCGCTTAACCGCTAAGCCATCTCTCCAGCCCAGACTGGCCTTTTTTAATGCAAGAGAATGAGAGTGGAAGTGAGAGAGAGAGAATTGGCACACCAGGGCCTCCAGCCACTGCAGTGTGACTCCAAGTGTGCCACCCAGTGTGCATGTATGACCTTGTGCACTTGCGGCTCCTTGCAGCTGGTTTACATAGGCCCTGGAGAGTTGAACATGGTTCCTTAGCCTTCACAGGCAAGTGCCTCACCACTGAGCCATGTCTCCAGCCTGTAAAACCCTTTCTTTTTCTTTTCTTTTTTCTTTTTTTTTTTTTCAAGGTATGGTCTCACTTTAGTCCCAGCTGACCTGGAATTCACTATGTAATCTCAGGGTGGCCTCGAACTCACAGTGATCCTCCTACCTCTGCCTCCCAAGTACTGGAATTAAAGGTGTGCACCACCACTCCCAGCTAAGACCCTTTCTTAAGCAAAGCAAAACAAAACCCAAATAGTTTGGCCTGTTTTAGTTGTTGTTTTATAAACAACAATGTTCTCTTGCATATCTGAAAATTGCCATCAATACCATAGGAATCTTGCCTGGATATTGCCAGTCATCTCCATAATTACCTTTATAGAAAACGAAAGCCACATGATTTAACTGTCTGTCCCATCTCTTTAGATCCCGAGACATGTGGGGAGCAGTCATTTGTAGCACAGATGGTGCCACAGATCAGACTTGCCTGGGGTTTCCTCATGCTGAGACCCAGGTTGGGCTTTGGGGCAGGTGTGTCCACAGGTACTGTAATGATGGGTCCCTGTCATGCCTCATGCCAGGAGGCCCTTATCCCTGGTTGGAGACCTAAACTTTGATCAGTTGGGTGGGGTGCCAGGCTCCACTTCTGAAAGGTGCTAGATTTCCCTTTGTAGTTAATGAGACTGTACAGGGAGACGGTAGTTGTAGATTATGTTACTCCTTTACTAGTTAGACTCTTCCCAGCTTTAGCCCACTGAGAATCTTGATAACTCTTATAATATCTGTTGAGACTGTGTGATTTTTCTTTTCTTTTTTTTTAAGACAAGGTCTCACTACGTAGCCTAGGCTGACCTTGAACTTGCCATTCTCTCCACCTCAGACTCCTGTGTTCTGGGATTCTGGGCCTGCACCAAATGTGGCATTTATAACAATTATAGTTAATTGGCTTAGAGGTTTACTTGAGAATACGTTTAATTTTGAGTGGAACCCAAGTAGACTAAAATTTTGTAAGGTGAGAGCTGGGCGTGGTGGAGCACGCCTTTAATCCCAGCACTTGGGAGGCAGAGGTAGGAGGATCACAGTTCGAGGCCACCCTGAGACTACAGAGTGAATTCTAGGCCAGCCTGAGCTAGAGTGAGACCCTACCTTGGAAAAAAAAAAAAATTGAAAGGTGAAGGGTTAGAAAAATAACTCAGGAGCCAGCCAGTGCCTGAGAATAGCCCAGAGCCTGGACTTGGACTTGCGCAGAAACTGGCAGTCACAGAAGAATAAAATACAACAAGAGTGTTTCATACAACAGAGCTAAGGTTTCCCCTTTATTTAAAGTTGATCTAAGTCATTTCCCATCAATTCATTTATTTAAGCGCATAACTGAAAGGCCTTGAAGGTTACTTAACTATTGAAAAAAAAGTTTTTTTTTCTTAGATGTTATTGTTGAAAAGAGCTAAAAATGGCCTGAGTCACTTCCTTCTGCAGGAACACACTTCCCCCATGTCGGTTTCCAAGAGCACATTGTGGTAGGTTGACTCAGGTGTCCCCCATAAACTTAGGTGTTCTGAATGCTAGGTTCCCAGCTGATGGAGATTTGGGAATTAACGCCTCCTGGAGGAGGTGTATTGTTGGGGGCCGGCTGATGGGTGTTATAGCCAGTTTCCCCATGCCGGTGTTTGGCACACTGTCCTGTTGCTATTGTCCACCTTATATTGGCCAGGGGGTGATGTCCACCCTCTGCTCATGCCATCGTTTTCTCCTGCCATGGTGGAGCTTCCCCTCGAGTCTGTAAATCAAAATAAGCCCTTTTTCCCCCAAAGCTGCTCTTGGTTGGGTGATTTCTGCCAGCAATGCAAACCTGACTGCAGCATACAATATGGCATTTATTAAGATTGGTCTCCTACTTTAAAATTTGGGACAGGGGCTGGAGAGATGGCTTAGCGGTTAAGCGCTTGCCTGTGAAGCCTAAGGACCCCGGTTCGAGGCTCGGTTCCCCAGGTCCCACGTTAGCCAGATGCACAGGGGGGCGCACGCATCTGGAGTACGTTTGCAGAGGCTGGAAGCCCTGGCGCGCCCATTCTCTCTCTCTCCCTCTATCTGTCTTTCTCTCTGTGTCTGTCACTCTCAAATAAATAAATAAAAAATTAAAAAAAAAATTTGGGACAGAATTCATCAGATATACTATTTTCAGATAGAATACCTTATTTCTTGGACTTTTTATTTCTCCCATGTTTTCTGTGCTAATTTTCTTCCTTGTATGCCAAAGATTATGGCCCCACTTTCAAAAAATACCTTCCTTAGGATCATGATTATAACATCAAACGTGCTAAATCTTCTTGTTTCCTATGTAACTGAAATGTTTAAAAATTCTCTGTGTTTCTAATAATGGTGGATTTAGTGACATTTTGAGCTTTTGTTCTGTGAGAACTCTTTTCTCAGGTAACAATCATTCTCAGAGGAAAATATTGACCATTGTTTTCATTAGTATATTAGAAAGTGAATATGAGCCAGGCATGGTGGTACACGCCTTTAATCTCAGCACTCAGCACTTGGGAGGCATAGGTAGGAGGATTGCCATGAGTTCAAGGCTACCCTAAGACTACATAGTGAATTCCAGGACAGCCTGAGCTGGAGCAAGATCCTACCTCAAAAAATAAAAAGATAATAATAATCCCAGCACACAGGAGGCAGAGGTAAGAGGATCACTATGAGTTCGAGGTCACTTGAGACTACATAGTGAGTTCCTGGTCAGTCTGGACTAGAGGGAGACCCTACCTTGAAATACAAAAAAAAAAAAAAAAAAAAAAAAGAAGAAGCCAGGCATGGTGGCGCACACCTTTAATCCCAGCACTCAGAAGGCAGAGATAGGAGGAACGCCATGAGTTCGAGGCCACCCTGAGAATACATAGTGAATTCCAGGTCAGCCTGGGCTAGAGCGAGACCCTACCTCGAAAAACAAAAAAAAAGAAAAAAAAAGCAAGAAAGTGAATGTGTATGGAGCTGGAGTCATCTCACTGTACGATGCATGCATGCATGCATGTGTGTCAGGAAGACTGGCTGCTCTCTTAGCATGACATCTCTTCACTGTACTGGATACATACTCCAGCACACAACACTCCTCCATGAAGTAGAAATAGCTGTGAAAGGGGCTATATACTGCATTGGAATCAAGCATCTTTTCTGAAGGAGTTGATACACAGACAAAGACATGGAGGAACAAAATTAGTAAGAGCCAAGGAAAGAGAACATTCTAGGCTAACAGTACCAGTGCCGGAAAGGGCTGAAGGTGGAGATGCTTCCGTGACACGGGGACAGAGCCCCGTGGGGGTGCAAGGCATTGGGAAAGGAGGCCAGTAGAAATCCCACCCTTCCACACGCTCTTGGAAAGACTGTGTATTCTAAGTAGGCTCAGTGGCACCTAGAAGGTGAAAGAGACGAGCAACATCAAGTCGATGGAAGCGAAATGAGAAGGGAAAAGAGAGTTTGGGACTTTGAAGGTGTCTCGTCTTCATTTACGCCGTCCGTGTTTGACGCACTTGAAAACCTGACTTCCCGCCTGTCGTTTTCTCTCTTTGCTGAGGCAGAAGAAAGCGCGGGTGCCTTGTGTGCTGCCTGCGCGCAGCTCCACCGCGCGCTAGAGGAGGCGAGCCTGCTGGGAAGCAAGTTCAAGAGAAGAAGCGCTCTGCTGAAGACTCTCTACAAACTGGTGGACGTCGGCTCAGACTCGCTCAGCCTTAAACTTGCAAAACTCATCCTAGCAGTAAGTTTGTCTTTCTGGTGCTCTAGTGAACTGTCCCACACCCATGCTTGCTTGCTTTCTTCCTGCTTGCTTGCCTGCCTGCCTCCTTCCTTCCTTCCTTCCTTCCTTCCTTCCTTCCTTCCTTCCTTCCTTCCTTCCTTCCTTCCTTCCTTCCTTCCTTCCTTCCTTCCTTCCTTCCTTCCTTCCTTCCTTCTTCTTCTTCTTTTTTCCTGAGGTAGGGTCTCACTGTAGCTCAGGCTGACCTGGAATTCACTATGAAGTCTCAGGGCAGCCTTGAACTCACTACTATCCTCCGACCTCTGCCTCCGGAGTGCTGGGATTAAAGGTGTGCGCCACCATGCCCGGCTTTTTAAAAGCTTATTGTTATTTATTTATTTGAGAGCAACAGAGAGAGAGAATGGGTACACCAGGGCTTCCAGCCACTGCCAGCAAACTCCAGATGTGTGTGCCCCCTTGTGCATCTGGCTAACGTAGGTCCTGGAGAGTCAAGCCTCGAACCGGGGTCCTTAGGTTTCACAGGCAAGTGCTTAACTGCTAAGCCATCTCTCCAGTCCCATGCCTGGCTTTTTACCAATGCTTTCTTTGTAAACATTGTCCCAGAAAAGAGTGGAAATCTATATATTTATTTATAATCTTGAGAAATTATGGCAACCAACTGGCATTCTAGAATTTGACTAGAAAATATGATTATCTAAGGAAGTAAGGCTGAGTGCATAGGGAATGTTCCAACAAATTCTTACATATGGAATGTGCCTAAACACTCTTTGTTATTTATAGGTGTGGGGGAGGAATTGACACGCCAGGGACTCTAGCCATTGCAAATGAACTCCATCCAGATATATGCGTCACCTTGTGCATCTATCTGGCTTACGTAGGTTCTGGGGAATCAAACCTGGGTCCTTAGGCTTCTCAGGCAAGTGCATTAACCACTAAGCCATCTCTTCTAACCACCCTCCCCCCTTTTTTAGAGGCAAAAAGAAAAAGAAAAGGCAGGAAAGCAAAGAAAAAGTAACATTGGCAAATTCATTTGAAGCACTTGTTTAAGGAACGGCGGTGGAGAACAGTGTGGGCCGCTGTAGGCTGTATTCTCTGCCCTGTGGTTGCTACTCAGAGCTTGACTCTGTCATATGATTTAAGAATAATGTAATGTTGGTCCCAGACACAATGTCCAGGTGCTTTATGGACCAGCATGAGAGAGAAAAACAGCTCCATGTGGGAAAGTCGCTGCTGGTCATAGAAGGTTCCTGCAAAGTGTTAGAAGAAAGGTGACCCCAAGTAAAAGTTGAAGTGCTGCCTCACATCAAACAGAACAATGCCATTGTGCGCAGAGAGCGTTGTCGTCACAACCATAAACAGTTGGAACCAAAAGATAAGACATAATCCTGGAATGTTCTAAGAGAGCCGCAAAAACAAATGAATGAAGCTTTGTTTACCTGGTTCCATAAAAGCCAGAGCTTTCTGTTAACAGCCCGTGATCCCTACTGTCTCAGAATGGACAGGACACACTGAAGGAATATTACCAGCAGTGTGATGAACTGTCCACCTTGCCTTATTTTGATAATGAAGCCTTTTGTAAAGCAGAATGTTCAGACTGCATTTTCTGTGTCATTTTGAGTGGAGGCTACATTCTTATTTAGCTGTCGTCTTAAATTATTCCTTCTCCTTTTAGAAATTGGGATATATGACTAAGTCCAGTGTATCTGAGTCTTTGAAACAGTGATTGCAGGCGGGGAGGTGTAGCTCAGTAAATGGAGTACTCACTTAACAGTGACCAAGTTCGGAGTGTGGGGCTGGAGAGATGGCTCAGTGGTTAAGGTGCCTACCTAAGGACTGGAGTTTGATTCCCCAGTACCCACTTAAAGCCAGATGCACAAGATGGCACATGCATCTAGAGTTCATTTGCAGCGGCTGCAGGCCCTGGCACACTCATTCTCATTCTTTCTTTCTCTCTCTCTCTGTCTCTTTCTCTCACTCTCTCTCTTAAATAAATAAATTAATCAATTTTTTTTCTAGGTTTGGCTACCAGCATTGCAAGGGTAAAAAATGAAATAGTAAGTTTGGTATGGTGGTTTGAGTCAGGTGTCCACCATAAAGTTAGGTATTCTGAATGCTAGGTTCCCAGCTGATGGAGATTGGGGAATTAACGCCTCCTGGAGGCAGTGTATTGTTGGGGGCGGGCTTATGGGTGTTATAGCCAGCTTGTCCTTGCCAGTGTTTGACATACTCTCCTGTCACTGTTGTCCCCCTTATATTGGCCAGGGGGTGATGTCCACCCTCTGCTCATGCCATCATTTTCCCCTGCCATCATGGAGCTTCCCCTCAAGTCTGTAAGCCAAAATAAACCTTTTCCCCCACAACCTGCTCGTGGTTGGGTGATTGCTGCCAGCAATGCGAACCCGACTGCAACAGCTTGAGAGATGGCTTAGTGGTCGAGGCACTTGCTTGCAAGCCAATGGACCAGGTTCAAATCCCCAGCACCCCACGTAAAGCCAGATGCACAAAGTGGTGCATGTATCTTGAGTTTGTCTACAGTGGCAGGAGGCCCTGGTGTACCCTTTATTCTTTCTTTCTTTCTTTCTTTCTTTCTTTCTTTCTTTCTTTCTTTCTTTCTTTCTTTCTTTCTTTCTTTCCCACCTTCCTTCCCTTCCCTTCTCCTTCCTTCCTTCCTTCCTTCCTTCCTTCCTTCCTTCCTTTCTTTCTTTCTTTCTTTCTTTCTTTCTTTCTTTCTTTCTTTCTTTCTTTCTTTCTTTCTTTCTCTTCCCTGCTTGTAAATAATAATAAATAAATTTTTAAAAATTAAAAAATAAAATAGTAATTCCTTTCTTGGGCTCTGATGATGTAGCCACCCTGAGCAGGATGCAGGCTGCTAGCCCTCAAGGGTTGCTTGGCCTTTTCATCTGGATTCTAGACACTTAGTTCTATAGCTTGTGGAGAAAAGAGGAAAGAGAAAGAATTCAGTATGAATGCATGGATACATTGTAAGGAGAACTTTATCTTGGTCACTAATGGGATCATACAAATTAAGGCCATGTGGAGCCCAGGGTGGCTATTTTAGGGTGAAAGGCTAAGTGGGTCCACCAGGTAGTGAAGAAGTTCTAAGCTGAATGTTGAGTTGACAAGCCTTCTCCATGGCATTGGCTATTTGCTGCAACCAGGGTAGGTCCAGTTCCCACACAGGGCTGAGTCAGTTGTGTTTTCTGATGAGCTGCAGAAGCACCATGTGAGAAGGGACCTGCAGACCCATCCATCAAGTCCATCTTATTCTTTTTGTTTTTTTTTTCTTTCAAGGTAGGGTCTCTCTCTATAACCCAGACTGACCTGTAATACACTATGTAGTATCAGGGTGGCCTTGAACTCACAGCGCTCCTCCTACCTCTGCCTACTGTGTGCTGGGATTAAAGGCGAATACCACCATGCCCAGCCTTGTGTCCAACTTCTTATCTCCAGTTTTTTTTGTTTGTTTTTTTTTTTGTTGTTGTTTTTGAGGTACGTCTCACCCTGGCCCAGGCTAACCTGGAATTCACTATGGAGTCTCAGGGTGGCCTCAAACTCACATTGATCCTCCTACCTCTGACTCCCGAGTGTTGGGATTACAGGGGTGCACCACCATGCCTGGCCTTATCTCCAGTTTGAATCTCCCTCAACAGACCAGGCAAGATCCTGTTTAACTGAGGCCTTGGGAATGGAGTCTATGTAGATATTCCAAAGACCACATCCTGAGAACTGTGGAATAAAAATAGCAAAGACTGAAGTCATGGAGCTCAGAAGGTTTTTTGCACTTCTCATCTTTCTGCCATTATTTACTCTATCCACCAGTTTAATGCTATAATTCAGTCATTCAAAATTAGTTATAGTTAAAAATAGTTAGCAAACATGTTTGTTCTGATTTCTTACATTCCTTGGTTAAATGGCAATCTTCCAGATAGCTATTTTAATTTTAACCTTTGATTAAAAAAAAATCTTGTTAGGCTGGAGAGATGGCTTAGTGGTTAAGGCATTTGCCAGCAAAGCCAAAGGACCAAGGTTCAACTCCTCAGGACCCACATAAGTCAAACGCACAAGGTGGTGCATGTACCTGGAGTTCATTTGCCGTGGCTGGAGACCCTGACACACCCATTCTCTCTCTATCTGCCTCTTTCTCTCTCCCCAATAAGGATAAAATATTTTAAAATATTATAAAAACATGTCAGTTTATATTAGGGTTATTTAAAAGTACTAACATTTACCTAGTGTAAGTGTGACTATATTTGGGAGAGGAAAAATAGAGCAGAGAGGTAAAAACAGGAAAGAACTGTCTGCTGTTATTATTTATAGTGGGAGCATTAGGAGTGATTTCAAACTTCTTTAATTATTCTTTAATTTGACAAAAAAAGGTTTTTGTTTGGTTTTGTTTTTGAGGTAGGGTCTCACTGTAGCCCAGGCTGACCTGGAATTCACTATGTAGTTTCAAGGTGGCCTCGAACTCATGGTGATCCACCTACTTCTGCCTCCCAAGTGCTGGGATTAAAACTATGTGCCACCACACCTGGCCTAAAAGTACTACTTTTAAAATATATTTTTATTTATTTATTTATGAGTGAGAGAGAAAATGAGAATGGGTGCGCCAGGGCTTCTAGCCGCTGCAAACAAACTCCAGATGCATGTGCCACCTTGAACATCTGGTTTACATGGGTCCTGGGGAGTTGAACCTGGGTCCTTAGGCTTTACAGGCAAGCACCTTAACTGCTAAGCCATCTCTCCAGCCCTAAACTACTATTTTTATTATTTATTTATTTATTTATTTATTTATTTATTTATATTTTGGTTTTTCGAGGTCAGGTCTCACTCTAGCCCAGGCTGACCTGGAATTAACTCTGTAGTCTCAGGGTGGCCTCGAACTCACAGCCATCCTCCTACCTTTGCCTCCCGAGTACTGGGATTAAAGGCGTGTGCCACCACGCCTGGCAAAACTACTATTTTTAATGTAAGAAGCAAACTACCATTCTAGGAGGACCTATTTTGTCAGGAATTCTTCTTAGCACTGGGAGCACAGGTGAATTAAACAACGGCCCTGCCTTCGGGGCTGGTAGCCACACTGGGAGGGCACAGCCAGGTGGGTAGAATGGGCATGGTACAGAGAAAACACTGTATAGAGGAAGAGGATGAAGAGGGGCTGGGAAAGGGCAGATTTGCTTGAGCTACTCTACAGTCCCTTATTCTAAGTTTCCATTTTATTACCTTGTCATGTCTTAAGGTCAAATGTTATAGTTATCCATAGAGAAGTCATAGGAATTTGCTTTGAGTGTGAATTGACCTCAGGTACAGTGGGCCTAAAAGTTGAGGGTGTCTTCTCTAATCTTTCCCTTCCTTCTGTTTCTCTGTTTCTTCCCTCCCTTCTTTTCTTTCTGTTTACTCCATCTCTTCTTCCTTCTCTCTCAATGTGTCCCTCTCTCCCTTCCTCTTTTCCTCCCTTCCTCCCCTGTGTTCTGTTCTGGCAAGGTCTTGGCTTGTAGCCCGGCTGCCCTGGGACTCAGTATGGAACCCAGGATAGCCTCAACTCCTGGGTTTGGTTTGGCCTTGGCCACTTTTCACTAAAATGGAAGGCTAGGGGCTGGGGAGATGGCACGGGGCTAAAGGTGCTTGCTGAGAGCTGAGGTCCTTAGCACCCATGTAAAGTTGGATGCACAGCAGCTCGTGTCTGTAATCCCACTGTGCCAAGAGCCATGGGAGGGGGGATCACAAGAAGTCCAAAACTCACAGGCCAGCTAGTCTGGCCTTCCCAGCAGCAAACAATCACAACCGAGACCCTGTCTCAAACAAGGTAGACAGGGAGGATCAACAGCCCAAGGTTCTCCTCTGGCCCCCACCAGCAAACTGTGGCAGAACGATGTCAACATCATCATCATCATCATCAACACACAGATACACACTAAAGATGTAACCGGGGCTGGAGAGATGACTTAGCTGTTAAGCGCTTGCCTGTGAAGCCTAAGGACCCTGGTTCGAGGCTCGATTCCCCAGGACCCACGTTAGCAAGATGCACAAGGGGACGCACGTGCCTGGAGTTCATTTGCAGTGGCTCGAAGCCCTGGCACGCCCAGTCTCTCTCTCTTTATCTATCTGCCTCTTTCTCTCTCTGTCTGTTGCTCTCAAATAAATAAAAATAAACAAAATTTTTTTTTAAAGAAAGTAACAGAAGACCTTGGAGGTGATATGTGTTATGTTCGTTCATTATGCCGAGTATTTTGTGAGTTGCAGAACACACGCCCCCCCCTCCCCCCCACACACACTAGGAAGAGTCGTAAGTCATGGCTCCAGCCTTAAGGACTCCAGTGTGTTGGAAGACAGTCAGCTAATTCAAAGGTGTCCTCAAATCCTGAGAACTGTTTCCATTGAGATGGGAACTTTTTTTCACCCTATTTTCTTCAAGACATCTTATTTCCCAGGTTTTAAAACCATAGTGTAAGCATCTTCTCATTATTTTCTCAGCTCTCATTTCCCTTTTTGTCTGCCCGAGCGCAGAAGGAATCCCCGCTCTGCGTGTTGGGCCTCTGGCCCATGGACCACCCGCGGCGCGTTACAGCACAGTGCGCTGCAAGGCCCAGGCTGGTTCTGTCTTTATCTGAGGCACAGGCTGCACAGTGGTAAGGTCAGAGGTTCTGGGATTCCCCATGGGAAGGCCCAGAGCACAGCAGGTTGAGCTGCAATGGTGCATTTTGCCCTCCAGCCCACCCACCTATTTTATTTTTTGTCTCCTTCACTGAACAGCCTGGACCTATGCACAATAAGCACTCAGCAAATGTTTGTGAATCTAATGAATCTAATAAATGAATCTTTTCCGGGCGTGGTGGTGCACGCCTTTCATCTAAGAGGTAGGAAGATCGTTGTGAGCTCGAGGCCACCCTGAGACTACATAGTGACTTCCAGGTCAGCCTGAGCTAGAGTGAGACCTTACCTGGAGGGGGATGGGGGGACGGGGAAAAACAAAAATAAGAATGCATCTTTAATAAATAGGTCTGACACAATCTGTTATCTTAAAAAAAAAAACTTACTGAAAACTCAGTAAACAGTATTAGAGATAATTTTGAAGATAGGTTGTTTTTTTTCAAGGTAACATCTCACTCTATTCCAGGCTGACCTTGAATTCACTATGTAGTCTCACTCCTTGAACTCATTGCAATCCTCCTCCCTCTGCCTTCCTGCTGCTGGGTTTAAATGCATGTGCCACCATACCCGACTTTTGGAAGATAGTTAGTTCTTTTTGTTTTTTCTGAGGTAGGGTCTTGCCCAGGCTGACCTGGAATTCACTATATTGTCTCAGGCTGGCCTCTAACTCACAGTGATTCTCCTACCTCCACTTCCCAAGTGCTGGGATTAAAGGTGTGTGCCACCATGCCCGGTGAAGAGGTTTTTTTAATTTTTAATTTATATTTATTTATTTATTTGACAGAGAGAGAGAGAGAGAGAGAGAGGACATGCCAGTTCATCCAGCCACTGCAACGAACTCCAGATGCATGCACCACCTTGTGCATCTGGCTTACATGAGTCCTGGGGAATTGAACCTGGGTCCTTTGGCTTTGTAGACAAGTGCCTTAACCACTAAACTATCCCTCCAGCCCTTAAATCTTTTTTTTGTTTGTTTGTTTTTTGTTTTTTGAGGTAGAGTAACACTCTAGCAAAGAAAGTGTTTTTTTTTTTAAATTTTTATTCATTAGAGACGGGGAGAGAGAGAGAGAATGGGCACACCAGGGCCTCTAGCCACTGCAAACAAACTCCAGATGCATGTGCCACCATGTGTATCTGGCTTACGTGGGACCTGGAGAAGCAAGCCTGGGTCCTTAAGCTTCACAGGTATGTGCTAAGCCATCTCTCCAGCCTAAAAGTTTTTAATAGTCAAATCATGTGACCCCGATGTCATCATCTTTACACAGAAATATTTATGTGTTCAGATGACCTGATTCCCACAAACATATTTTTTACTGGTGCAGTGAGGGCACATGTATTCCTGTGTATAAGTACAGTTTAGTTGTTTTTTTCTAAGCTGTTTTTCTTTTGAAGAGCAGTGTTCAGTTATTCTTTTTGTGCTTAATTTGAATCTTTTTGCCATTTCATAGTTTGTTAGACTATTCCCTACTTCTGAACATTTAAGATATTTTAATACATTAGATGAATGCATACCTAATTTAGACCCTTGATTCAGCTAGTTGCTCTGCACTCTGCTAATTTTTTCCCCCCCCCGAGGGAAGGTCTCATTGTAGCCCAGGCTGACCTGGTATTCACTATACAGTCTCAGGCTGGCCTCAGACTCATGGCTGTCCTCCTACCTCTTCCTCCTGAGTGTGTGAATTAAATGTGAGTGCCACCATGTCTGGCTTACTATGCTTTTTATTTTTTTTATTTGAAAGAGAGAGAGAGAGAAAGAAGGAGAGAGAAAGAGGCAGATAGAGAATGGGCGCTCAGGGCCTCCAACTACTGCAAACGAACTCCAAACAAATGCACCCCCTTGGGCATCTGGGTTATGTGGGTCCTGGGGAGTTCAACCTGGATCCTTTGACTTTGTGGGCAAATGCCTTAAAGGCTAAGCCATCTCTCCAGCCCATTACTCTATTTTTATAAGAGAAAGAACACTTTTTGATTGCTGTGTGTTTAGTTGGCTTAGACATTTTTGTATACTTTGGAAGGTCAACTTCAAACATTAGTGGTTATCATAAAACTTTTCAGAAATAGTCTGAAATGTAAATGGAGATATAATCTAACCAAAAGTATTACTTTTAAATTTTCTTTTCTATACATGGAAGAGGGGGCATATTTCTCCCATTCCTTCACTCCCAGTATGGATCCTGTCTTTTTTTTTTTTTTTGGTTTTTCAAGGTAGGGTCTCACTCTAGTCCAGGCTGACCTGGAGTCTCAAGGTGGCCTCGAACTCATGGTGATCTTCCTACCTCTGTCTCTCTGAGTGCTGGGATTGAAGGCGTGTGCCACCAAGCCCACTGAATTCTTTTCTAAATGAGTTTAACCTGAAATATGGATATCCATCTTCCTTTACTTTGTGTTTTGCTTTTCATTATTCATTTTTATTTATTTGAGAGAGATATAGAGATAAAGAGATGGAGAGGGAAAGAAAGAGAATGGATGCTCCAGGGCCTCCAGCCACTGCAAATGAACTCCAGAAGCATGCACTACCTGTGCATCTGGCTTACGTGGGTCCTGGGAAGTCAAATCTGGGTTCTTAGGTTTTATAGGCAAGCATCTTAACTGCTAAGCCATCTCTCCAGCCATTACTTTTGTGTTTTAAAGCAATGTTCCATCTAATTAAATTTACGAACGTTGTCCCTATCTGTTCCTTTCTCGTTAGCTTTTTTGAAAGTAACTAATAACTTTAAATACAAACCATTTCACAGTGACAAGTAAATACTTATATTGAAATACTGTTACTCTAAAGATCATCCACATTATATTTAGGATAGTTCAGTTAATTAAATATTGCAGCTCCACATATGTGGCCTAAACTTTTCAAATGTTTCTTTTTTTTCAGTATTTTTATATATTTATTTGTGATCACACACAATCACACACATGGGGGGGGAGAGAAAGAAAATGGGCATACCAGGGTATCTTGCCATTGCAGCTGAACTCCAGATGCATGTGCCACTTTGTGCAACTGGCTTTAACTGGGTACTGGGCTCTCAAACCCGAACCAGAGGCTTTGCAAGCAAGTGCCATTAACTATCCAGCCATCTCCCCAGCCCGCCCTCAGAGATATTTCTTTAGAGCTTTCAGTGAAGTTTCAAATACTCCTGATGAAATTTTAATGAGGGTGCTTGTGATTTTAAAAACCTGGCATGTCTTATTTCATCTGCAATAGAAATGGTTTTTCTTCCCTTGCAGCTGAAAGTGAGCAGAAACAATCTTCTTAATGTCTGCAAGCTTATATTTAAAATCAGTCGGGATGAGAAGAATGATGCTCTGATTCACAGTGATGACATTCTGGGTGAGTGTCCCACAGCACTGCATTGGGCAAAAGCTGTACTGGAGCACAAGTGAAAAGTTTGGAGAGGAAAACGAGAAGTGAGAGAGAGGAATGGGGCCACTTTCTTTTCTGTGCAGTGAGGAAGTTCTGGGGCTGCCTTCTGCTGCTCTCCTTGTCTCCGGGTTCCACTCAGCCCATCATCTGGAGTCTAGTGTGACAGGTTGAGCTTTGTTTTGTTCTTGTAATGTCTAGCAACATATGTCTTGGCAAAGTGCTATGTAAAAACTTATCTTCTACCCAGGGATAGCCTATTGGAAAAAATACACACACACACACACACACACACACACACACACACACACACACCCCCCTCTAGTCTGGTGTATGCCTGTAGTCCTAGCTACTTGGGAAGCTGAGGCCAGAGGATTGCTTGAGTCCAGTTCTGGGCAGCAGCGTACTATGCTGACCTGATGTCTGCACTAAGTTTGGCATCAATACAGTGACCTTCTGGGAGTGGGAGATCACCTGGATGCCTAAGGAGGGGGTGAACAGATCCAGGTTGGAAGTGAAGCAGGTTAAAGCTCCCATGCTGATCAGACAAAAACACACCTACAAGTTTGATGCGATCCAAAGTTCTCGTCTCTTGATAGATATAGCAGGGATGAGTAGAATAGGGGTGAATGGCATCTGTAACTGTTACAGAAATCTCACATCAAAACATTTCAGAGATATGGCTGCAGATGTTTTATACATTCTAACTACCTAGCTATTAATGCCTAATTCTAAACATACCCCTAGATACTGAAGAAACTTGCATAACCACCTAAGTAAAAATCTTAAGAATTAACATTGTTCACACACCAAGAAGACAGCATGGGAAACACTACATCCTTTTTGGGAAACAGGACAAATGATCTCTGCATCTTTTTTTTTTTTTTTTAATTTCAGCAGACAAGGTCAAAACTAGGGCTAAGAGAAATATCTAACATTGAATCAGTTAACTGAGACTTATAGGCTGAAAATGAAGAATCTGGCAAGTAAGTGGCCATTTTGACATTGTTATAACATACGAGATATACATCATAAACTCCTGTCACCTTGATGTTTCCTAAAACCAAATAGCTGCATATTTGTGTGAACATTGCTATTATTGTTTTTAGACAAGATCTCACTATATAGCCCAGCCAAGCCCAAGCTGGCCTTAAGCTCAATGTGCTTCTCCTGCCTTAGCCTCCCAGGTGCTGGAATTACATTTATGTGCCACCAGGCCTAGCTACAGTTGTTTTGGGGGACAGTGGCTATCACGTTCAAATTATCCCCTCCCTTAACAATTGAGATACCTTTAAAGTTCCTGTCACGATATATTTTCCATTAATAGAGCAACAAAACATTCTTCAAGAAGTGTTGAAATTTAACTCTTAGATTGTTTTAATTATTAGTATTTTATAATAACTTGGACATTTTTAAAAAAAATTTTATTTATTTATTTGAGAGCGACAGACAAAGAGAGAAAGACAGATTGAGGGAGAGAGAGAGAATGGGTGCGCCAGGGCTTCCAGCCTTTGCAAACAAACTCCAGACGTGTGCGCCCCCTTGTGCATCTGGCTAACGTGGGACCTGGGGAACCGAGCCTTGAACCGGGGTCCTTAGGTTTCATAGGCAAGCGCTTAACCACTAAGCCATCTCTCCAGCCCAACTTGGACATTTTTATAAGTGAAAATAAAGACTGGTAAATATTAGTAAGAGGGCTAGGACCATAGAGGCAAGAGATTAATTAAAAGAATACTTTCTTACTTTGTATATAAATAACCTCATCTTATTTTAAGTCAGCTTTATTTTTACCAATATTTATTTATTTATTTGAGACAGAGAGAGAATAGATGCACCAGGGCTTCCAGCTGCTGCAAACGAACTCCAGATGCAGGTATCACCTGTGCATCTGGCTTACATGGGTACTGGAGAATTGAACCGGGGTCCTTGGGCTTCACAGGCAAAAGCTTTAACCACTAAGCTACCTCCCCAGCCCAAATAACCCCATTCTTTTGCTGTCCTCAGTACTACAGGGATTTGTCATGGTGACAAACAAATTTTCTTGACTTGATTAACCTTTAACAAGTATTTGCATTGTAGCTTTGGGTGAACATCTCTGACAAGCTGTATGTGAACATCACATTTGGTATTTCTGTCTGATTGTGGCACTTAGACATTGACAGAAATCCATCTTTTTGGCAGCATCGTTATTAGAGGTGCTGAGAAGTGAAGACCTGCAAACAAACACTGAAGCCTTCTTGTACTGCGTGGGGGCTCTCAAGTTCATTTCCGGAAATCCAAGATTTCTTCACGAAATGATCAGCAAAGGGGCTGTGGAAATACTGATGAATCTGGTAAAGCAAATGAACGACAGCACTGAGAAATGTGGCACATGTTTGCCTAATTCGGGCCACTTGTTAGTCCAGGTAAGTATTTTCTGTGAAAAGGTTAGCTGCATAAAATTAGTTTTCTAGCAGTTACCATTTGAAAGAATTAACAGATGAGAAACCTCTGTACCAGGTGGGGCCCAAGGCCTCAGGGTTCAAGAGCCACAACCCCTGTCCCACCTCTGCCCAGTGCATGCATGCCCTGGCATGGCTTCTTCATGGCTGTTGGCACAGCCCTCCACATAGTTGGCAGACAACTGTTTCCACTGCCCTACAAAGAAACCAGGTGCACATGCTTGCAATCCTAGCTAGTACTTGGGAGATGGAGGCAAGAGACTTGGGACCTCAAGGTCACACTTGGCTACAGAGTGAGACCAAGGGTTAAATGAGATCCTGTCTCAAACAAACAAAAATATCCAGCAAGCAAAGAGACAAACTAAAACAACTTCCATAATGTGTAAGGCCAAGGTTATACTTATATTTTTCTCTTTTGTGAGTAACATAACAGTTTGAAAACTTTGCTTTAATCTATATCTGTCCTAAAAAAAAAAAAAAAAAAAAAAAAAAAACCTTTGAAATCCAGCAAGGTAGTTTTCAACTAATGGCCTTCCAAAGACACTGGTCCACTCTCCCTGGGTCATGGCCAGGGGCGAAGCTGCCTCCACAAATACTGCAGAGTGTAACTTTAATTCTAGAGAAGAAAAAAAAAAAAATGTAGCTAGATCCATAGGATGGAGAAAAGCTTGCAGGGATGTTTCCTGTGGGTTCTGAGGGAGAGACAGGCTTCGAATTCACTGCCACTGTGTGTGTGGCCATGGCGGGGTGGGCATGAGCGTGGGGCCCGCCTGCCTGGGTTCAAATCCTATGTCTAGAGTTTTCAGCTTTCTGGCCTTGGGCAAGTTACTTGGTTTTGGTTTTCCCCATCTTAAAGCAGGGGCGTGGCTTCTGCTCAGTACAGTGACTGGAACATTCGGAGGACTTGGTAGATTGTCAGAACTGTTTTTCTTTTTTTTTTTTTAATTTTTTAAAATTTATTTATTTGAGAGCGACAGACACAGAGAGAAAGACAGGTAGAGGGAGAGAGAGAGAATGGGCGCGCCAGGGCTTCCAGCCTCTGCAAATGAACTCCAGACGCGTGCGCCCCCTTGTGCATCTGGCTAACGTGGGACCTGGGGAACCGAGCCTCGAACCGGGGTCCTTAGGCTTCACAGGTAAGCGCTTAACCACTAAGCCATCTCTCCAGCCCAGAACTGTTTTTCTTTCTCCTTTGAGTCCCAAGCGTTAATAGGAGCTGTTCCATGTGGGATGAACATAGAAGGCATTTCCTTAGCTATCTAGTGAGTTTGAGGTTACATGAAAGCCTGTCTGAAATAAAGTAGAAGAAGAAAGAAGAAAGGAAAGAAGAGAGGGAGGGAAAAAGGAAGGCAGGCAGGTCTGAGCCAGGGCTTGTGGTGCAGGCTTATCACCTTAGCTACTCACAAAGCTGAGGCAGGAGGAGCCCATGTTCAAAGGCCTGCCTGGGCTAGAGTGAGTTCAAAGCCAACCTCAGCAACTGAGAAAGACTCTGTTTCAAAATAGAGAGTCAGAAGAGGGCTTGGGACATAACTTAGTAGTAGAAGGGTTGCCTAGCATGTGCGAGTCCCTGAGTTCAATCCCCAGCACTGAAAGAAAAAAAAGGGAGGGAGGGAGGGAGAAAGGGAGGAAAGGAAGGAGGGTAGGGCTGGATGGGAGGAGAAGGATGGAAGGCAGACCTGAAAAAGTTCCACTTCTCTGCAAAACAGTTACATGTTATGGTCAGAATTTGAGCAGGCAGATGCAGACAGGCCTGGCCTGGGGGTTGTTTTTGATACTGGCTGCTGAGGTCCAGGCTTCTGTCAGCAGTGATGAACAGATGTTAATGATACGTGGAGAGCTGTCTTAGGCTATGTGGCTAAGGCCAAGCTCTGAGACCACAGGAACTCAGGTAACAAAACCAGACGCAATTCATATGACCAGAGCAGGAAAAAAAAATTTGTTCTCTTAGAATTTTATTACTGCTCACAAGACAGATTAAATTTCACAGTCAAATTATTTTCACCAAGGTTGCTTTGGGTCTCAGTTTTTTTCATAGGCAATTTTACTTTTAATAGCATTTGTATGTCAAATAGTATCTTGGTATAATAACTCAAGGGATTTGAAATGTGTTTGTCAGTGAATGAGGATTGATTGCACATGTAGAATGTTGCAAGCCACCAGGAAAGGATGTTAAAAGTTAAATTGAGGGCTTAGTGGTTAAGGCACATGTCTGCAAAACCAAAGGACCCAGGTTTCATTCCCCAGGACCCATAAAAGCCAGATGCACAAGGTGGCACATGTGTCTGGAGTTTGTTTGCAGTGGCTGGAGTCCCTGGCACACCCATTCTTTCTCTATCTGCCTCTTTCTCTCTCTCTCTCAAATAAAATTTTAAAAGTTAAAAAGTTAAATTTACACACTGTAAGATTCTTAAGATATTTATAATGATTATTAATTTTAGATTTTGGTCTGAAGAAGATTGTAAAAATCTCTTTTGGTCATAAACGATGCAAAATTCTATTGCCTTGATATTGTTTTGGTCAAGGAGGTTTAGGAAACATTTTCTTGCATTAAGATTTTGATTCATTCAGACTTTTTCTTTATTGATAAATTATTTCTGATTATGTAGTGATTATAATTCTTTTCAAAATTTATTTATTTGTAAGTAGAGAGAGATAGAGAGAAGAGAGACAGACAGAATGGGCATGCCTCTACCCACTGCAAATGAACTCCAGATTCATGTGCCACTTTGTGCATCTGGTTTTATGTGGGTACTAGGGAATTGAACCTGGGTTGTTAGGCTTTATAGGCAAGGGCCTTAACTACTAAGCCATCTCTCTAGCCTGATGATAATTCTTTTTAAAATGTAGGCAAGTATTAAGACAAGTATAAAAATCACCTAACTCAGGCACAGTAGTGAACATTGGTCATTCTAGCACTTGAGAGGCTAAGGCTGGAGGATCATGGGCTCAAGGCCAGCCTGGGCCACATAGCAAGACCCTATCTCAAAAAAAAAAGAAAGAAAAAGGCACCTGAAATATTTTTAGTTTAAGGTACCCTGACATACCTCCAACACTTTGGAAAAATCTGTATACACATCTATTTAGATATAGCTTTATATATAATTGTATATAATTCTCCATTTTTATTATAGACTTTGTATTTTAAAAATATTTTATTTTTCTTTATTTATTTGAGAGAGAAATATATGCAGAGAGAGAGAGAGAATGGGCGCACCAGGGCCTCCAGCCACTGCAAAGGAACTCCAGATGCCTGTGCCCCCTTGTGCATCTGGCTTACATGGGTCCTGGGGACTCAAACCTGAGTCATTTGGCTTTGCAGGCAAGTGCCTTAACACTAAGGCATTTCTCCAGACCTAGAATCTGTATTTTTAATAGTGAGGTTTTTTTTTTTTTTCCTGCCATCTCCTTCTCTTTTTGTTTCTCCTAGTCCTGTATTCAGTCAGCTAATGCTGTCCACACAGATATGTTTAGCAATTGTTTTGAGGCATGGTTAGTCTGGATCACTCTATCTCAGGCTGACCTAGAAGTCACTCTGAGGGCCAGGCTGGCCTTGAACTCAGGACAGTCTCCTACATCAGTCTCCTGAGTGCTGGAATTAGAGGCATGAGCCACGATACCAAGCATGTGTAAGTACTTTTTAATATAATCATGGGTTTAAAAAAATGGATCAGCGAAACAATTCTTGCATTGACTCTATAGACTTATTTTATTTTTTAAATAGATGTGATAAGGATATACTACCAAGTCTTAACCTTCCCCATATTGAAATATATATGCCACCTTAGTTTTAAAAATATTTTTATTTCTGGCAGGAGGGATGGCTTAGCAGTTAAGGTGCTTGCCTGTGAAGCCCAAGGACCCAGATTCGATGCCTCAGTAACCACGTAAACCAGATGCACAAGGAAACCCTGATGCCTCCATTCTCTCTAATAAATAAATTAAAAATTGATTTATTTTATTATTTATTTTTGAGAGAGAGAGCAAGCAAGAGTGAATGGGTGCATCATGCCCTTCAACCATTGCAAATGAACTCCAGACATGTGTGCCCCTTTGTGTGCATGTATGACATTGCACCCTTGCATCACTGTGCATCTGGCTACGTGGGACCTGGAGATTCGAACTTGCATTTTTAGGCTTCACAGGCAAGCACTTAACCACTTAAGCCATTTATTTCTCCAGCCCTAAAAATATTTTTTAAAATTTATTTGAGAGACTCTGTGTGTATGGGTGTGCTAGGGCCTCTAGCTGCTGTAAACCAACTCCAGACAAATATGCTACTTTGTGTATCTGGGGAATCAAACCCTAGCTGACAGCCTTTGCAAGCAAGTATTTTTAACTGCTGGGCCATCTCCCTAATGTGGTTTAAAAAAAGGTTGTTTTTCTTTTGTGACATGGACTTTGTAACCCATCTAGCTTCAAAAATCATGATCTTTCTGCCTCACCCTCCTGAGTACTGGGGTTACAGTTATATACCTCCACATCTGGCCCCACTGTAAAAAAATTTGTAACTACATATAGCATTCTTGTCTGCTTGAAAAAGCTCTTTCAAACTTGCTAGTATATCACTTTATATTATATGAATAAAATCAGTTGCTATAAAGGAGCACTGATTGTTACTATGACCAAATATCTGTCAAGTCGGGAAAGGGCATGTTGCAGTCACCTTCTGGATGCTATCACAAAGCACCTGAGCAAAAGCACCTCATAGGAGGAAAGAGTTCATTTTGGTTTACACACTCAAGGGGAAACTCCATGATGGCAAGAGAAAAAGTGGCATGAGCCAGAGGCTGGACATCACCTCCTAGCCAACATCAGGTAGAAATAGCAGCAAGATAGTGTGGCAAACACTGGCAAGGAGAAGCCAGCTATAACCCATAAGCCCATCTCCAATAACACACCTCCAACCAGGTTCCAAATCTCAAATTGCCATAAACTGGGGACCTAGCATTCAGAACACAAAAGTTTATAGGAGACACCTGAATCAAACCACCACAGTGTCCTCTAGCTAGGTTTTGTGGTGCTGGCCTGTAAATACTAGAGGCTGATGCAGATGGTTTGTGAGTTCAAGGCTAGCCTGCAAACTTGGGGTGGTGGCACACTCTTATAATCCCAGCGCTCCCTGGCAGGAAGGTTGGGACTCCAAAGCCATCCTCATCTACATACTGACTCTGAGGCCCAAGGTACATGAGACCCTGCCTCAAAAAAAACCAACCAGGGCCAGACAGATTGCTTAGTGTTTAAGGTGCTTGTCTGCAAAGGCTAAGGACCCAGGTTTGATTCTCCATACCCACGTAAGCCAGATGCACAAGGTGGCTTATGCGTCTGGAGTTCATTTGCAAAGGCTAGAGGCCCTGGCATGCCCATTCTCTCTCTCTCTACCCCCCACCCTCTCTTTCTCTTTCTCTCTCTCCCCCCTCTTTTTTTCTTTTCTTCCTTCCTTCTTTCTTTCTCCCTCCTTCCCTCCCTCCTTCCCTCCCCCTCCCTTCCTTCCTTCCTTCCTTCCTTCCTTCCTTCCTTCCTTCCTTCCTTCCTTCCCTTCCCTCCCTCCCTCCCTCCCTCCCTCCCTCCCTCCCTTCCTTCCTTCCTTCCTTTCTTTTTGTTTTTCTTGAGGCAGGGTCTCACTCTAGCTTAGGCTGACCAGGAATTCACTATGTAGTCTCAGGGTGGCCTTGAACTCATGAGGATCTTCTTACCTCTGTCTCCTGAGTACTGGGATTAAAGGTATGCACCATGTCTGGTTTCTCTCCCTCTTTCTGTATCTCTTAAATAAATAAAAAATAAAATAAAATATTTTTTAAAAAATTAAAAAGAAAACCAACAAACAAAACCAACCTGGGCTACATGGCAAAACCCTGTCTCAAAAATGAAAAGGAAGAAATGAGGCTCTGACTGATGTACCAGTAAGCACCAGAAATGGGGTCTCTGATGGATGTTCTAATAAGCTCTCAGCATTGCTTCCTCTGTCCCTCTGCTTTTTCTTCCCTCTCCCTCCTCCCCAGTTCAGCATCCTGGGGAGCGTGGGGGGTAAACTGACTCAGTCAGTCTGAGAATTCACCCCTTTTCCTCTAGGGGGCGCTGTAGAACTGCCTTCATGCGGCCTCCCTCCCCGCAGGTCCCTTAGACATTACCTCCAGAGCCTTCCTCCCAACCTGCTAGGATCAGACTGTGGGCAGAGCCCCCTGTTTGAACCACATCCAGCATGCCACACCCCTGACCAGCCAGAGAAAGGGGAGCTTCTTGTTGCTGCCCCTCAGACTGTACCCAGGCTGTGCTTATTGGCTGTCTCTGTGTCAGCTGTCATTGGGTATGTGTCAGCAGATTTAGGCAGGAAGGAAACAGGGTTTTTATCAAGGCTTTGTCATTGCAGATTCCCCTAAACTGGAGTTTCTCATATTTAATTTAGCAAAAAGAGAGAATGGGTGTGGTGGCCCATGCTAATCCCTCCACTTGGAAATACTGAGGCAGGAAGATCGTAAGTTTAAGGTCAGCCTGGGCAACATAGCAAGATCTCTCAAACAAATAACTTTAAAAAAAATCATGAAAAAATCCAGGCATGGTGGTGCACATCTTTAGTCCCAGCACTTGGGAGGCAGAGGTAGCAGGAGTACTCTGAGTTCGAGGCCAGCCTGGGACGATAGAGAGAGTTCCATGTCAGCCTGGATTTGAGTGAGACCCTGCCTTAAAACAAACAAAATCATGAAATAAAAGCTGTTTTGTATGATATGAATGATAAAATGTGAGCAACACGAAAGCTGCAAGAATGATGAGGATCTCTGCTCAGTGTGTCTGTCAGAGACTGGCTTTTCACCAGCCAGTCTGTAGAACTGCCTGTTCACTCACATCAGTGAGTCTGTAGAACTGTCTGTTCATACCAGTCAGTCTGTAGAACCACCTGTTCACTCACACTAGCCAGTCTATAGAACCTCCTGTTCACCAGCAAGTCTGCAGAATTGCCTATACAGCCACTGTGTAGAACCACTTGTTCACACCAGCCAGTCTGTAGAACCACCTGTTCACTCACACCACTCATACCAGCAAGTCTGTAAAACCACCTCTTCATACCAGCCAGTCTGTAGAACCTCCTGTTAATACCAACCAGTCTATAGAACTGCCTGTTCATACCAACAAGTCTGTAGAACCTCCTGATGACACCAGCCAGTCTAAAGAACTGCCTGTTCATTCACGTACACTATACCTCAGCCTGAACTCCTCACTGTATGTACACTACACCTCAGCCAGAACTCCTCACTGCACGTACACTACACCTCAGCCTGAACTCCTTACTGCACGTACACTACACCTCAGCCTGACCTCCTCACTGCACGTACATTACACCTCAGCCTGAACTCCTCACTGCACGTACACTACACCTCAGCCTGACCTCCTCACTGCATGTACAGTACACCTCAGCCAGAACTCCTCACTGCATATACACTACACCTCAGCCAGAACTCCTCACTGCACGTACATTACACCTCAGCCTGAACTCCTCACTGCATGTACACTACACCTCAGCCGGAACTCCTCACTGCACATATACTACACCTCAGCCTGAACTCTTCACTGCACATATACTACACTTCAGCCAGAACTCCTCACTGCAAGTACACTACACCTCATCCAGAACTCCTCACTGCACATACACCACACCTCAGCCAGAACTCCTCACTGCACATATAATACACCTCAGCCTGAACTCCTCACTGCACGTACACTACACCTCAGCCTGACCTCCTCACTGCACGTACATTACACCTCAGCCTGAACTCCTCACTGCACGTACAGTACACCCCAGCCTAAGCACCTCACTGCACGTACACTATACCTCAGCCTGACCTCCTCACTGCATGTACATGACACCTCAGCCAGAACTCCTCACTGCACGTACACCACTACTCAGCCTGAACTCCTCACTGCACGTACACCACTACTCAGCCTGAACTCCTCACTGCACGTACACTACACCTCAGCCTGAACTCCTCACTGCATGTACAGTACACCTCAGCCTGAACTCCTCACTGCATATACATTACACCTCAGCCTGAACTCCTCACTGCACATATACTACACCTCAGCCTGAACTCCTCACTGCACATACATTACACCACAGCCTGAACTCCTCACTGCACGTACACTACACCTCAGCCTGACCTCCTCACTGCACGTACACTACACCTCAGCCTGAACTCCTCACTGCACATACATTACACCACAGCCTGAACTCCTCACTGCACGTACACTACACCTCAGCCTGACCTCCTCACTGCACGTACACTACACCTCAGCCTGAACTCCTCACTGCACGTACACTACACCTCAGCCTGAACTCCTCACTGCATGTACAGTACACCTCAGCCTGAACTCCTCACTGCACGTACATTACACCTCAGCCTGAACTCCTCACTGCATGTACAGTACACCTCAGCCAGAACTCCTCACTGCATATACACTACACCTCAGCCAGAACTCCTCACTACACGTACATTACACCTCAGCCTGAACTCCTCACTGCACATACACTACACCTCAGCCAGAACTCCTCACTGCACATACACTACACCTCAGCCAGAACTCCTCACTGCACATACACTACACCTCAGCCAGAACTCCTCACTGCACATATATTACACCTCAGCCTGAACTCCTCACTGCAAGTACACTACACCTCATCTAGAACTCCTCACTGCATGTACACTACACCTCAGCCAGAACTCCTCACTGCACATACATTACACCTCAGCCTGAACTCCTCACTGCACGTATATTACACCTCAGCCTGAACTCCTCACTGCACGTACAGTACACCCCAGCCTGAACTCCTCACTGCACGTACACTACACCTCAGCCTGAACGTAGTGTATGTGCAGTGAGGAGTTCAGGTTCTGTCTGAGGTGTAATGTTCGTGCAGTGAGGAGTTCTGGCTGAGGTGTAGTGTATGTGCAGTGAGGTGCTTAGGCTGGGGTGTACTGTACGTGCAGTGAGGAGTTCAGGCTGAGGTGTAACGTGTGTGCAGTGAGGAGTTCAGGCTGAGGTGTCATGTTCAGGCAGTGCTGTTCACATCTTCCGTGGTTAGCGAGTTTGACACTGGCAGGCAGCCATGTGGCTCATACCCTTTTCAAGCTCTAGGGGATTTCTGTCCCCTCACAAATTTCCTCCAGTTGCTAACATCAACCCCCGTCTCGTATCCCAGAGGGACCCCTTTTACTGATCTTTTCACCATAGGTGAGCTCGGCCTGTTCTGAAACCTAAGAGAAATGGATGTACAGTTTGTACTGTTTTGGTATGCCTGGACCTTTTTTAGAACTTATTTTTAACTTAGTATCAATGCACAAGATTTTGCAAAAATTTTACACAGAGGTCCCACATAGCCAGCATTCAGCTTCTCCCAGGGGTGACATCTTACATAACTATAGGAAATTGTTAATACCAGAAAATTATTAGGGCATAGGACAGCTGACTAGACAGTATCTATCTGGCTTTTTTTGCTTAGCATATTGATTCTGAAGATTGATGAAACCTTTGTTTTGGCGGGGGAGGTGGTCACAATCCATTGTATCAGTTACCAGGCTTGCTAATTTGTTAATGATTAAAATGATTTATTTGTTAATGGGAAGAGGACAACTATTTTGTACTCATGAACTTTCCTTCCCGTAAAAGAATATCGTATCCAGCATGGTAAGTGGCCACCCACTCACTGGGCATGAGAAAACAGGCATTCAGAGCCCAGGCTTTCCTCCTTCTCCATGCTCTGCCCTGCTTTGGGAAGGAGTTTCCTGTGGACAACTCTCACTTGTCTGTGATTCTGCAAGGACAGCAGAATTGAAACTGTGGAACACCCAGAGTCCCTAAGCATGTGATGCCTTGGGTTTTGAACCTGGAAACGAGGTACTGTGGAGGGTGAAGGACTGCCACCAGGGTTGGGAGATGAGCTCATAGATGAAAGCAGCTTGTTTCCTAATCCCCAGTCCTCAAATGTCATTGACTTCCCCAATGTGACGGCAGCTGATTTATATAAGAGGAAGGGAGAAGAGTGGCCAGGAAAGGGCAATGCTGAGCTGTGACGCTTGGTCCGATCCCAGACTCACCAATGAGGAAGCGAGGAGTGGCGTGTGGCGGGGAGCATTATGCAGCAAGGAAGCTCAATGGTGGGAAATGAGTATCCCACTGCTTCCAGAGACAGCCAGCTGCTTTCCCCTATCATAGTCACGTTTGCTTAGCCTCGTCTCTTCACTCTACTATAGACATATTTGTTGTGGCACTGAAGAAATGTCACATATTAGAACCTCAACGTAGGACATTGGGGAGGGGCAGTTGAGGATAAACCATTTCTTGCTGAAGAAAGACACCCCAGAGGTGGAGGTGGGGGGAGGATAATGAATCAATTGTCTACTCGAATGCATATGCGTTCGTAAATGCCAAAAATTTCTTAGAAAATTTTGGTTCTTTCAGTTTTGTGTGTACAATGATATCTTCATTGGTTTCTTTTCTTTTTTTTTTAATTTTTTTTTAAATTTATTTTATTTGAGAGTGACAGACACAGAGAAAAGGACAGATAGAGGCAGAGAGAGAGAGGGCGCGCCAGGGCTTCCAGCCTCTGCAAACGAACTCCAGACGCATGCGCCCCCTTGTGCATCTGGCTAACGTGGGACCTGGGGAACCGAGCCTCGAACCGGGGTCTTTAGGCTTCACAGGCAAGCGCTTAACCGCTAAACCATCTCTCCAGCCCCTTAATTGGTTTCTTACATGTCAGCCAGACTGTTCTCCTATGTGAGACAATGGGAAACCTCTTGGGTTATCACATAGGCTTGGATTGGGACATGCATGTGGTCTCAGTTGGGCATAAACCCAACAAAATGAATGTGCTTTTATTAATAGAGGAGATGGCTTGAGTTGAGGTTGGAAAATGGTGGGGCTTTGTTTTTCCATCGTGCGGTGGTGTCTGTGCGGTGGTGTCTGTGCGGTGGTGTCTGTGGTCTCCGGAGACTGCGTTTCCTCTCCCATTGTCAGTGGGAAGCGGACATTCTGCAGTTGGCAGCTGAGCCAAGCACGAGGGACTTGGGCTGCGGGTGTTCCAGCTGATTGGGAAATGGGAAGCATGGGTCTAGAGGAAGATGCCAAGGGAAAGGAGAAGCAGTAGACAAGAACTCACAAGTCCAAAGCCCCAGCAACCTAGAAGCTCCTAGACTTTCTGTACTTTAGTTTCCTCATCTCAAAAACTGGGGTACAGCTGGGCGTGGTGGCGCATGCCTTTAATCCCAGCACTCGGGAGGCAGAGGTAGGAGGATTGCCATGAGTTTGAGGCCACGCTGAGACTACAAAGTGAATTCCAGGTCAGCCTGGGCTAGAGTGAGACCCTACCTCAAAAACCAAACAGAAAAAAAAAAACAAAAAAAAACTTGGGTACATAATACCTTTCCTATCTTCTTCCTGGGGTTGTTTTAGGGTCCAAATGAGATACAGCTCAAGAGATAGCTTTGCAGCCTATGAAGCAGCCTGCTAGCTCATTGGCACCAACACCATGGATGTATAAAAACAAAGGGCTGGGGAGACGGCTCTGTGGATAAAGGTGCTTGCTTGCAAAACCTGCAAAGCCCCGGTTCAGTTCCCCAGATCTCACGTAAATCCAGATGCACAAAATAGCCCATGTGTCAGGAGTTTACTTGTGGCAGCAAGAGGCCCTTGCACATCCATTCTCTCTCTCTCTCTCATGGGTGTGTACAAATAAATAAAACATATTTTAATAAAGAAATACACGGAGCTGAAAGCAGAGGAGATGGGTCGGTCAGCACGGTGCTTGCCGCATAAGCATGAAGACCTAAGTTGGATCCCCAGCACCCATGTTAAAGCCATGCGTGTAAGTTCTGTGCTGGGTGGGTGGAGACAAGGACTCCCTGGGCATTGCTGGTCATCTAGTCTACTCAGACTAGTGACTTCTAGGTCCAACAAGAAGCCCTGTCTCAAAAAATACAGTAGAGAGTGATTGAGGAAGACACCTGATACTGACCTCCGGTCTCCACACCCTTACCTCACACGGACATGTGCACCCTCATATACATGTGTGCCTGTACACATACAAATATGCATACATAACACGGATAACACACACACATACAATAAATCAACAAATAAATCTTCCTGCTGATTTTGGTTGAAGCCTTATCATTATCTCTAGAGTACTTGGTGGTAGATTTCAATTGCATTATGCCGAAAGGTTTCTCTTCTTATTTATTTGCAAGGGGGAGAGAGGAGACAGAGAGAGAGAGAATATGGGTGTGTCAAGGCCTTCAGCCACTGCAAACTCCAGATGCATGCATCTGGCTTTATGCGGGTACTGGGGAATTGAACCCTGATTGTTAGGCTTTGCAGGCAAACGCCTTAACTGCTGACCCATCTCTTCAGCCCTAAAGGTTTCTTTGAAAGCTGGTTTTTGCAATTGAGTGATCCTTCAAAGGACAATGTCATGCCTGAAGGTGGAGTTTCTGGAGTCACAGCTTGTTTTACCTCAGGTATTTCTTTCTTTTTTCTCTCGTTTTTTTGGTTTTCCAAGATAGGATCTTTCTTTAGCCCAGCTGACCTGGAATTCACTATATAGTCTCAGGGTGGTCTTGAACTCACAGCAATCCTTCTGAGTGCTGGGATTAATTAAAGGCATGCACCACCAGGCTAGGAGGTGTTTTTTCTTTTCTTTTCTTTTTGGTTTTTCGAGGTAGGGTCTCACTCTAGCTCAGGCTGACCTGGAATTCACTATGTAGTCTCAGGGTGGTCTTGAACTCATGGCAGTCCTCCTACCTCTGCTTCCCAAGTGCTGGGATTAAAGGAGTACACCACCATGCCCTCCTCTGTTTTTCTTCTTTTTGATACATTTTTTTTTTTATCTAAAAGAGAGAGAGAGAAACAGAATATGGGTATGCCAGGGCATTCAACTGCTGTGAATGAACTCCAGACACATGCACCGCCTTGTGCATCTGGCTTTTTATGTGGGTCCTGGGGAATTGAACTTGGGTCCTTTGGCTTTGAAGGCAAGTGTCTTAACCATTAAGCCATCTCTCTAGCCCCTCTTTTTTTTGTTTTTTTGTTTTTAATTTTTTTAAAATTATTTATTTATTTATTTGAGAGTGACAGACACAGAGAGAAAGACAGATAGAGGGAGAGAGAAGGAATGGGCGTGCCAGGGCTTCCAGCCTCTGCAAACGAACTCCAGATGTATGCACCCCCTTGTGCATCTGGCTAACGTGGGACCTGGGGAACCGAGCCTCGAACCGGGGTCCTTAGGCTTCACAGGCAAGCGCTTAACCGCTAAGCCATCTCTCCAGCCCTGTTTTTGTTTTTTGAGGTAGGATCTCACTCTAGCCCAGGCTGACCTGGAATTCACTATGTAGTCTCAGGGTGGCCTCGAACTCATGGCGAGCCTCCTACCTCTGCCTCCCAAGTGGTGGGGCTAAAGGTGTGCGCCACCATGCCTGGCTAGCCCCTCTTTTCTTACTAAATGTATTTATGTACTTATTTTCATGTGTTCATGTGCATGCGTGCACGTGTGTGTGTTGTTGCTGCTGCAATCGAACGCCTTTCTGGCTTTATGTGGGTGGCTGGGGAAATGAACCCTAGACCGCAGATTTTGCAGTTAAGCACCCTTTACCACTAAGCCATCTCCCCAGGCCCTTGTTTCATATCCACTGTTTCTAAGTGAGAGTTCCGGTGGGCTACAAGCCATGGCTGCTCTCTGCTGGGACAGTACAGATGGCTGCTTTCCCTTAGGGCAAAATCTGTTAGCCCCCTGGGGACTGAGGACTGTGAGGAAGAGTATAAAGGGAAGAACGAGCCCCTGGAAGTGGGTGGTGTTCGTGGGCTCCCATCCACAGAGCAGCGCTCCCTCCCTTCCTTGTGCCCCCCACACATAGTGATTTCCGGCCCAGAGCCCCAGCCACTGATTCTTCGTTATGAGCTGTTCGGGTTCTAATATATTTATAAATTTTATTTATTTATACAGTGTGTGTATACGTGTGGGTGTGTATCAGGCTCTCTTGCTCCTACAAACTATAGACATATGCACCCAGCTTTATGTGGGCACTGAGGAATTGAACCCAGCCTACAGACTTTGCAAGCAAGCACCTTTAATCACTGTATTATCTCCATAGTTCCAGGGTCTTCATGTTTTAAGACATGGGTATTTTTTTTTAATTTGAGAGAGAGAGAGATAATTGGCACCACCACACCCATTATTTTTTTTTAAAAAGATTCTTATGTAGCCCAGGCTGGCCTCAACCTCATTGTGTACCAGAGGATGACCTTGAACTCCTGATCTTCCTGCTTCTGCCGCCCAAATGCTGGGATTATAGTCATGGGTCATCATGGCCCTCCCCACTTGCTTTAAGTATCTTAAAAGAAAAACCTTTGCTTCTCGCCCTGCCCCTTGTTTCTTCTTTTCTTCTTCCCACTCCACCTTCCCTTTCTCCCACTGGGTTTTGTCCATACAGCCACCCAGCAGTGAATACTGTAAGAGCTTTTTCCTTGCACGTTTTATTGCCTGTGAGTTGACAGAGAATAAGAAATAGCTGGCTGCCTAGTGTGGTGGTGCGCACCTTTAATCCCAACACTCGGAAGGCAGAGGTAGGAGGATCGCCATGAGTTCAAGGCCACCCTGAGACTAAATAGTGAATTCCAGGTCAGCCTGGCCTAGAGTGAGACCCTACCTCAAAAAAAAAAAAAAAAGAAGAAGAAGAAGAAAAGAAATAGCTGGCTGGAGAGATGGCTTAGCAGTAAGGCATTTGCCTGCAAAGCCAAAGGATCCCAGTTCAACTCTCTAGGACACACATAAGCCAGATGCACAAGGGATGCTCACATCTGGAGTTTACTTACAGTAGCTGGAGGCCCTGGCATGCCCATTCTCTCTCTCTCTCTCTCTCGTTCCCTCTTCCTCTCTTTCTCAAATAAATAAATAAAATTTAAAAAAATAGCTTGGCCTGGGAGAGGAGGGACGTGGAAGCAGTGTTTATATGGGCCTGTGGTGGCACGGGGAGTGGCTTGAAAGGGTGGTAGTTGACCCTGGAGAGGAGTCATTGACCAATCACTGACCAGTCTGTCCAGAGAAGCAGCCAGAGCTGGATTCTGCACATGAACGGGAGAGCGCCGGGAGGGGCTTACAGGGCAGCCGCGGATTCTCAGTGGAGGAAGTGGCCTCTTCAAAGGCATGGGATCTGAGGGCAAGAGGACAGTATGTGGGGAGGAGGGAGGAAGATGGGGGTGCAGGGGATGAGCTTGGGGGGTTGGCTGAGGGTCTTTAGGATATGGATGTGGTCCTTGGCCCTGGGACATGGGAGGAGGCCTTTGAACAGGCAACAGTGGGTTTTGTGAGGCCCCAGCAGCAGTGAGCGGCCCTGGGGACGGAGTGAAGTGGGCAGGGGTGTCGGTGAAGGCGCCCACACAGGGGCCATAGAGCATGCGCAGAGGGTGAGGTTGCAGGGAGTCTGCGGCAGGTGGAGGAGGTAGAAGACGTAGGAAGGGGAGGGGAGTGAATGTGGGAGCCTGGGAAGGAGCTGCTTGCGATCTTGCTTGAGATGGAACAGAAAAGAAACACACAGGGAATTGTTAGAATGTCCTTTTTCTTTTTTTTTCTCCTTCATCTGGTATTTTTTTAAAAATTACTTTCTTGAAGCCCACCTTCCTCAGAGAGGTTCCCTTAGTCACTCAGGACACCCAAGCCTTTCTGTTAATGTTCAGTCTTTCCTGTGGAGCTGGTCATGTCAGGCACTAGCCTGGGACCCTGGCATCCAGTGGTGAAAAGCAGACAGACACATCTGCGGTGCCTGAAGAGTGACAGGCAGAGCATGCAGCCGGCCAGGGAGGGCGGGCCAGTAGCAGGAGATGAGGTGTGACTGGATGGAAGCAACCATGTCAGGAGGCCTGACATGACATGGTCAGGGTTTGGACTCTTACCCGGGGAGCAGTGGACACAAGCCACCATGGCTTCAGGTGACAGAGAGCAGAAAGATAGGATCTAAGGATACTAGAGGCTTGAGCCACTGGGGTGACAGTGATGTCAAGTACTGAGGGGTTACTAGGTAGTTTTTAAGTGTATGGCATAAATTAAGTGCATGTTTTTCTACCTGCTCCACAGTTGCTAAATTCAGAAATATGCAAGATATCATATCTTACTCAACTATGTGTACGCCATACAGTGTAGTATGGTTAGTAAGTAGGGATCCAGGTCAGATGACATAAACCATATTAATGTGTGTACTTGTGCTCCTGATTTGAGATTTCATCTTGAGACAGGCTCTCATTATGTAGCCAAGGTGGCGCCAACTTACTGTTTAGCCCAAGCTGACATCAAACTCACAATCTTCCTGCCTCAGCCTCACCATACTGGGAGTACTGGTATGTACCACCATGCCAGGTCCCTGGACCATTAAAAAAATGTATTTGGGGCACCGGGTGTGGTGTCGCATGCCTTTAATCCCAGCACTCGGGAGGCAGAGGTAGGAGGATTACCTTGAGTTCAAGGCCACCCTGAGACTACAGAGTTAATTCCAGGTCAGCCTGGAACAGAGTAAGACCCTACCTCGAAAAACCAAAAAAAAAAAAAAAAAGTTATCAAAAAAATGTATTTGGGGGGCAGAAGAGTTTTAACTGTCTTAAGTTTGTCTTTTTCTTGTTTTTATTTTCAGTATTTATTTGAGGGGGTGGGCAAAGAAAGAGAAAAACAATGGATGTGCCAAGGACTCTAGCCACTGCAAATGAACTCCAGACTCATGTGCCACCTTGTGCATTTGGCTTTATGTGGGTATTGGGGAATTGAACCTGGGTCCTTAAGCTTTGCAGACAAGTGCCTTAACTGCTAAACCATCTCTCCAGCCTTGTCTTAAGTTTTTCTAATGAGATGAGCAAAAGAATTAAAAGGGAGAAATAGAGGTTGAGACAAGAAATACAAGTTCCAGGCTGGAGAGATGACTTAGCAATTCAGCACTTGCCTGCAAAGCCTAAGAACCCAGTTTCAATTCCCTAGTACCCACATAAACCAGATGCACAAGGCGGTACATACAATTGGAGTTCATTTGCAGTGGCTAAGAGGCCCTGACATGCCCATTCTCTCTCTCTTAAAAAATAAAAGCCGGGCATGGTAGTGCACACCTTTAATCCCAGCACTCAGGCGGCAGAGGTAGGAGGATTGGTGTAAACTCAAGGCCACCCTGACACTATAAAGTGAATTCCAGGTCAGCCTGAGCTAGAGTGAAATCCTACCTCAATAAATAAATTAATTAATTTTTAAAAATGCATGTTCCAGGGCTGAGGAGATGGCTCTGGGTATTTGTATGTGCATCAGGCTCTCTGGTCACTACAAACCAACTGTAGACATATGCACCCAGTTTTATGAGGGTGCTGAGGAATTGCACTTGCCATGCAAATATGAGGTCTGAGAGGGCCTGAGTTTGGTTCCCCCGCACCCACATAAAAAGCTGGGCATGGCTATACACATCTGTAACCCAGACCCACAGGGACCAGAGACTGGAGAATTGCTAGGGCTTGCTGGCTGAAAACAGTCTAGAAAGCATGCAGATGAGCACAGAGAACACAGTGGTCTCCTCTGACCTCTGCACACTTATGCATGGGGTATAAGCATCTGCATGCACCTAACACACTCCACAGTGCACGCGCGAACACACACACACACACACACACCAAGAATAAAAGAAGAAGAGCTCCTAGGAAAACTTGTCCCTTCCCCTGACAGTGTCCCTTTCATGAGGGCACAGGAGGACAGCAACATGACTGTGGTTCGAGTGTCCTGGGGGACAAGGAAAAACAGCTGAAATGGGTGTTCCATGAGCTCCTGTGGGCCCTGCCTGCCCAGGGTTTGGAGAAGTCACTCATGCACTTCACTCTGGTCCCCTGGAGGAGAGTGGGTGAGTCATCCTTTGGATTAAGGTGACCCGTCAGCCAGGCCTGGGCTGTCTCAGAAGGAGACCTGGTGGAGCCGACTCAGATGACTCAAAGTTTCCGTTTCATGGCAGCAATGACCTGGAATTCCTCGGACCATTTGTCTTCTCAGAGGCCCCATGCTTCTGAGCTTACCAGGCAACCTTGTAGCCCCATTTGCAAGTGGTATGCACATGTGGCTTACTTCCCACCAATGCTTGTGACACTGAGGCTTTCAAGGAAGAATTTACTGATTGATTTATTTATCATTGAATCAACTACAAATTTATTTGAAACATTTTTTAAATTTGCACTGTTTTCAAGGTAATCATTTATATTTTAACTTACAAAGTATTTCTGTTGTTGCAAAAACACTCATTACGAATACAATTCATGGGCTGGAGAGATGGCTTAGCGGTTCAGTGCTTGCCTGTGAAGCCTAAGGACCCCGGTTCGAGGCTCGATTCCCTAGGACCCGCGTTAGCCAGACGCACAAGGGGGCACACGTGTCTGGAGTTCATTTGCAGCGGCTGGAGGCCATGCTGTGCCCATTCTCTCTCTCTCTTTCTCTGCCTTTCTCTCTGTGTCTGTCATTCTCAAATAAACAAGTAAAAATAAACAAAAAAATTTAAAAAAGAATACAATTCATTTCATTGATTTCTGTTTATTGGGGTGTTGCCATTGTTTGAGATATTGTCTTATTATAGTCTAGACTGGCTTTGAACTTCTGAACCCTCTGCATCGAACCTACCAAGTGCTGGGATTACAGGCATGAACCACCATACTCAGCTATCATAAACTTTTTTTAAGGTTTCTTATTTATTTATTTATTTATTTATTTATTTATTTATTTATTTATTTATGAGAGTGACAGGACAGGGACAGAGAGAAAGAGGCAGAGAGAGAATAGATACACCAGGGTCTCCTACCACTGCAAATAAACTCCAGATACTTGGCAGTAGCCTGTGGCTTTATGTGGGTCCTGGGGAATTGAACCCAGGTCGTTAGACTTTGCAAACAAGTGCCTTAACTCTGAGCCATCTCTCCAGCCCCATAGACTGTTTTTGAAAGTCTATTAACTATGGCTATAGTGATGATTTCTCATTGGCACACACCACCACCTTGAAAGCGAGCAGGGCAGTAGCCCCATTTCACAGATGAGGATTTGAGAGAGTGGAGTCAGGAGTGACTGCCCCATCACATAACAAGGGGGAGATTTGGGACATGAATGTCTGCTACTCAGCTCTAAGCCTGTGCTTTCTCTTCTGTATTTGATGAGTGAGTTTCCATAGCAAAGGGCAGGTTCACCACTCTGAGCACCATTGGGTGACAGGCACTGGGCGTGCCAGTTATAGAACTTATCCTATTGAGTCTTTAAGGCAGAAGGGAATCAGCCCCACCCATCTGCCCATGAGAAAAATGTGCTCTGGGAAGGTTAAGTACCATGGGACTGAGTGACTCTTAAAATATATACATACATACATATATGTATGTGTATGTATGTGTATATATATATATAAGAGAAAGAGGCAGGTAGATAGAGAATGGGTACACCAGGGCCTCTTGCCACTGTAAAAAAAACTCCAGACACATGCACCATCTTGTGTATCTGGCTTTATGTGGGTACTGAGGAATTGAACCTGGGTCCTTTGGCTTTGCCAGCAAGTGCCTTAACCACTAAGCCATCTCTCCAGCCCACTGAGTGACTGTTAACCAGAAGCTTGTCTGTGAAAGATCACACTGTAGACTAGAGTACAATTGGTCAATAACAGCAGTAACATGTTTACAAATGGACTCTATTGTTTCCTTCCAGACTCTCAAGCAAAGGCTGAAAGTAGACAGTTTTCCTGAAATTAAAAAAAAAAAAAATTGCTTAGCATGGTGGCGCACGCTTTTAATCCCAGCACTCGGGAGGTAGAGGTAGGAGGATTGTTGTGAGTTCGAGGCCGTCCTGAGTCTTGATAGTGAATTCCAGGTCAGCCTGGGCTAGAGTGAGACCCTACTTCAAAAAATTTTTGTGTGTGTATTTTTTTTTCAAGATAGGATTTCACTGTAGCCCAGGCTGACCTGGAATTCACTATTTAGTCTCAGGGTGGCCTCTAACTCACAGCGATCCACTTACCTCTACCTCCAGAGTGCTGGGATTAAAGGCATGTGCCACCATGCCCGGTTTTTTCCCTTTTCTTTTGTATTTTTTTTTTTTTTTTGAGAGAGAAAAAAATGTGTAAGAGAGCATAAGAATTGGCATGCCAAGGCCTCTGACCATTGAAATCAAACTCCAGACAGGCATGCCATCTTGTGCACATTGCAGCCTTGTGTATTTGTATTACCTTGTGTGTCTGGCCTACGTGGGATCAGGAGAGTCTAACATGAGCCCTTAGTAATCACTAAGTCATTTCTTCAGCTCCTCAAATTTGTTCAACAAAATAAATTTGTAAGATCTCAATAGTTGCCTCTTAGAAGAGAATGAGATGGAAAGACTGAAATATCTCTTGGCACCATCATTATTTATTGCTACTTATAAGAATTTAGAGTGGGACATGAATATATTTACACATACACATGCAAAACAATCCTGTAATATTTTTTACTAATTTTTTGAGATAAGGTCTTACTGTGTAGCACAAACCATTCTCAAACTCATGGCAGTCCTCCTGCCTCAGTCTCCCAAGTCAGGAGCTTGCAGGCATGTGCCACTATGAGTGGCTTAATATTTTTTTTTAATTTATTTATTTTGAGAGTGACAGACACAGAGAGAAAGACAGATAGAGGGAGAGAGAGAGAATGGGCGCACCAGGGCCTCCAGCCTCTGCAAACGAACTCCAGACGCGTGCGCGCCCTTGTGCATCTGGCTAACGTGGGACCTGGTGAACCGAGCCTCGAACCGGGGTCCTTAGGCTTCACAGGCAAGCACTTAGCCGCTAAGCCATCTCTCCAGCCCTTAATATTTTAAAAGTATATCCTGGGCTGGAGATATTGCTTATTGGCCAACAGCCCTTGTTTGCAAAGCCTGATGGCCTAGATTCGATTCCCCAGAACCCACATAAAGCTAGATGCACAAAGTAGTCGAGGCATCTGGAGTTTGTTTGCAGCAGCAGGAGGCCCTACTTTACCCATCTTCATTCATTTCCTCTCTCAGCTAAAGATAATTAAAATATATTCTAACACATATGTTTTCACATAAATTTTATTATGTTGTACTAACACTCAATTTTCTTGTTATACCTAATGATATGCTCATTCTATCTGCCCAGATGGCACAGAATGAATGCATTCATTTTAACTGCTGTGGGACATGTATTCCAATGTGAATATGCCACATTTTTAAGATATTTCCTCTGTTGATGGCTATTTTAATCATTTCCAAAATTCTACTGTCCCAATTTTTTAAAATAAAGAACATGCATAAAAGATCTTTTTTAAAAAATTATTTATTTATGTATGCATGTACCTCTGTGTATGAGAGAGGTCTTCTACTGCAGATGAACCAGAGGCATGCACTGTTTAGCATCCAGCTTTACATGGATGCTAGGGACTTAAACCTATGCGGGAAGTCTTTGTAAGCAAGTCCCCAGCCCTATGACGTGACTTCTGATGCAAACATGCAAGTATTTTTCTAGGATAGGCAGTTGAAAATGGACTTTATGGGTCATAGGGTAATGCATACCCAAAGTCTCCAAAGTATGCGAATTTCATCCTCACAAGTTTGATGGCTTGATCTCCCCACATCTTCATCTAGACTTCATAACAGCTGTTGTTTTAAGTCAGATACACCTGAATTAATAATACTGTTTTAGGGCTGGAGAGATAGCTCAGCAGTTAAGGCGCTTGCCTATAAAGCCAAAGGACCCAGGTTCAGTTCCCCAGGACTGACATAAGCCAGAGGTACAGGTAATACATGTGTCTAGAGTTCATTTGCAGCAGTTAGATGCCCTAGCACATCCATTCTCTCTCTCTCTCAAATAAATTTAATAAAATATAATTTAAAATAATAATATTATGCACTTAAAATTCATTTGGAGGATAGACAGAGTACATATGCTATGCCATAAAAAGGTGGAGGAGGCGAACACGGGAATTTCTGGAGGCGTCTATTAATTTTAGTGTAGCAATGATTTCATCAGTCTATACATATGTCTAAATTTACCAAATTTTATATATTAAAAATGTGAAGTTTATTGTGTATAAATTATACTTAATTTTTGCTGTCCTAAAAATAAGTGAACATTGCAAATCTGAAGAAAGAAAAAGAAAAGTTAGAATAGGAAGCCAGGCATGGTGGTATATGCCTAGAATTCCAGCACTTGGGAAGTGGAGTGGGAGTTCAAGGTCAGCCTCAATTATATAGCAGCTTTGAGGCCAGCCTGGGCTATATGATACCCTGTCTCAAAAACCCACAAATGGGCTGGAGAAATGGATCAGTAGTTTAGGCACTTGCCTTCAATGTCTAAGGACCCGAGTTTGATTCCTCGGTACTCATGTAAAGCCAGGTGCACAAGGTGGCATATGCATCTGGAGTTCATTTGTGGCAGCCAGAGGCCCTGGCATACCCATTCTCTGTCTCTCTGTGCTAGGTATGGTAGTGTACACCTTTAATTCTAGCACTTGGGGGGGGGCAGAAGTAGGAGGATTGCTGTAAATTTGACGCCAGCCTTGGACTATGGAGTGACTTCCAGGTCAGCCTGGGCTCAAGAAAAACCCTACCTCAAAACAAACAAACAAAAATCCCACAGAGGAGATGGCCAATCAGTAAAGTACTTGCCATGCAAACATGAAGACTTGACTTTGAGTCCCCAGAACCCATGTAAAAGCTAGACATGGTGGTGTGCATCTGTAATTCCAGCACTGGAAAGGCAGTCACAACAGGATCCCTGGGTTTGGCTGGTAGCTTGTCTAAATGAATCAGTGAGCTCCAGGTCCACACAGACACACTATCTCAAAAACAGATGCAGAAGGCTGGGCATGGTGGTGCACACCTTTAAACCAAGCATGCGGGATGCAGAGGTAGGAGGATCGCTATGAGTTCAAGGCCACCCTGAGACTATATTGTGAATACCAGGTTAGCCTGGGCTAGAAACCCTACCTTGAAACACACACACACACACACGATGTAGAGTGATTAACGAAGATACCCAGTGTCAGTCTTCTTGGCCACCATGTGTACCTGCAAATGCACATGCACATTATGTGCATGTATGCAGTGTACATACAGACACGCATGCACATCACACACACTTGGGCAAAAGAAGAAAAATGAATTTTGAATGGAAACTTTCTAATGTGTGAATCAAAGATTTTAGGATTCATAACAAATGCAGATGATAATCTCTTTAACCCTGGGGTATACTATTTACCTACTAATAGTAATATTCCATTTATTTATTGGTTTGTGTTTTGAAACAGGATCTGCCTATATAGTCCAGGCTGGCCTCAAACTCACCATTCTTGTGCCTCAACCACCTTATGCTGGGGTCACAGGCAGAAGAGTATTCCACTCGTGACCTTTGAACCAAATTGGGTTTTATGTTTTCGTTTCATGCTCCTTTTGCTGAGGCCTGTATTCTCCAGAGGGGCAATCCCAGTGGACCACTGGTTGACATGATGACGTGGCTCTACTTTCCGGCTGTATCAATCAAATGACGCAAGATGCTTTCTTTTAGATGACAGCCACGCTGAGGAACTTGGTGGATTCCCCGGTAGCAAGAAGTAAGGTGCTGTGCCTCAGCGCCGTCCCCGACCTGTGCACAGCTCTGGATCAGTGCATGGATGACAAGGATGTCTGTACCAACATTGCTAGGATTTTCAGGTAGGTAGACTAAGAAAGCAAAGTAGCCTTACAACAGCCCTACATGTGGAGATTTGGGGATCATTTATAATATTTGTATGTGACTAGTAAGGAGTTATTTTTATTTATTTTGTTTATTTATTTGAGAGAGACAGAGAGAGAAAGAGGCAGAGAGAGAAAGAGAGAGAACAGGTGCACCAGGGCCTCCAGCCACTGCAAATGAACTCCAGATGCATGTGCCTCCTTGTGCATCTGGCTAACGTGTCCTGGGGAATCGATCCTCGAACCAGGGTCCTTAGGCTTCACAGGCAAGCGCTTAAGTGCTAAGCCATCTCTCCAGCCCAGGAATTCTTTTTGAAAATTTGTTTTACTAGACAAATTTTACATATGTATATATTGGATTTTGATCACACTCACCTCCTATTTATTACCTTCTCCTGTCCCCTCCTCTTCTACTGAGCCACTTTTTCTTCCCAATTAGTCCCTCTTCTACTTTGATGTCTTTTTGTGTAGGTGGGTGACCCTCTGAGTTTAACTGGGGTTGCCTGCATGGGGCCAGGGGTGACTGACCAGGCCACTTACTAGGTGTTGCGTCACTGAAGAAAAGGTCTCTCCCTCCCTCGGCAGCCATTAACTGCCATTAGTTCTTCATGAGCCCTCGTTGTCCCTGACAGAATGCTGATGGGCCTAATCTTGGGCAGCTGCTTGAGGTAATGAATGAAACTTCCAGGAGACAGCATTCCCCAACACTCCTCCCCAGGTTCTGGGGAATTGAACCTGGGTCCTTTGGCTTCATAGGCAAACACCCTAACCACTAAACCATCTCTCCAGTCCCCCAAATGTTTTTTTTTTTTTTTTTTTTTTTTTTTTTTTGGTGTTTCAAGGTAGGGTCTTACTCTAGCCCAGGCTGACCTGGAATTCACTATGTAGTCTCAGGTGGCCTCGAACTCACAGTGATGGGATTAAAGTGCTGGGATTAAAGGCGTGCGCCACCACGCCCGGCCCAAATGTATTTTTTTTTTGTTCATTTTATTTATTTATTTATTTGAGAGCGACAGACATAGAGAGAAAGACAGATGGAGGGAGAGAGAGAGAATGGGCGCACCAGGGCTTCCAGCCTCTGCAAACGAACTCCAGACGCGTGCGCCCCCTTGTGCATCTGGCTAACGTGGGACCTGGGGAACCGAGCCTCGAACTGGGGTCCATAGGCTTCACAGGCAAGTGCTTAACCACTAAGCCATCTCTCCAGCCCCCAAATGTATTTTTTAATTAGCTAAACAAAAGTAAATTTTTCTATGGCTTTTTCAAAATGTCATTTACTATAAGCTATTTTATCTCTTAAGTAAGCTGTAAGCTAGCCTAGAGTTTGCTTGAATTGGCTTAGCTTCTTGAATATAAAGAAATATATGCCATAAAACATAGTAACTTTCTGGTGTACTTGGACATCTATGAATAGAATTTGCCTGTTAGTTTTGTATCCAGAAATCTTGATGAGGAATTACATCTAAGATTTTTTTCTATAAATTCTCTTAGATTGTCTATGAATATTGTCTGCAAATATTTTTTTCTAATTATTGCAACTCTTACCCCATCCCCATCTTTACCTCTTTTTCTTTTGTAAGATGCTCTCATACTATTGTGATGGCCCATATGTAGTTCCTTATGTAGTCCAGGCTGGCTTTGAACTGGCAGTCCTCCTGGTGCTGGTATTATAGACCTAAGCTACCATACCCAGTTCCACCTTTTTTACTTTGGCATCCAAGACAAAATTGGGAGAGAGCTAAGCTTGCTGCTTTCCTCTTGACTCTAAAGAAATTATTTTTATGGCCTGGAGAGATGGCTTTGTGGTTAAGGCACTTGCCTGCAAAGCCAAAGGACCCAGGCTTGTTTCCCCAGAACCCACATAAGTCAGATGCACAGGTGGTACATGCATCATAAATAAAATATAAGAAATATAGTTTTAAAAAGAAATTATTTGGGGGCTGGAGGGATTGCTTAGTGGTTAGAGTGTTTGCCTACTAAGCCAAAGGACCCAGGTTCAATTCCCCAGGACTCACATCAGCCAGATGCACAAAGGGGAGCACCCATCTACAGTTTGTTTGAAGTGGCTGGAGGCCTTGGTACACCCATTCTCTCTCTACCTGTCTCCTTTTTCTCTCTCTCTTTCTCTGTTAAATAAAAATAAAATATTTATTTATTTATTTATTTTTTGGTTTTTTCGAGGAAGAGTCTCACTCTAGCCCAGGCTGACCTGAAATTCACTATGGAGTCTCAGGGTGGCCTTGAACTCACGGCAATCCTCCTACCTCTGCCTCCCGAGTGCTGGGATTAAAGGCGTGTGCCACCATGCCCAACAAAATAAAATGGTTTTTTTTTAAAAAGAAATTATTTTTGATTTGACCATTGAAAATAATATTTATTATAGGTTTTTATAGATACAATTTGGAAGGTTATGGAAGGATTCTTATCATTAGGCGATGTTAAATTAATTCATATGTTTGCCTAAAGTCTAGTTTGATTACATGGTTTTAGTTTTTCAATCCATTATTACTGAGTTTAGCTACCTAATATAATGTTTGGGATTTTTCAGCTGTGGTCACATGAGTTATATTTCTTTGTTGGCTTTGCGTGGTTTTAATGCCAAGTGTATACCAAACTAATGAAATGAATGCAAAAATATTTGAACATTTTCTCTTTTCTAGACTAATTTATAGAAATTAAACTTTTTTATGCGTCTTGAAAAGTTTGTAGAACTTGTTCAAAAAACTCTGTTTTTATCCTGGAATGTGAATGTGGAGATGAAACTAGCTATTGATTCAATTTGTCCTTCCTCCCTCCCTCCTTCCCTCTCTTCTTCCCTGTCCCCACTGTCTTTATAAGAGACAGTCTCAGTATGTTGCCATAGTTGGTCCTAAATTGTTGGCCTCAATCCGTTTGCCTCTGTCTCCTGAGTACTTGGGAGTACAGACATATCATATGCCATCACATCTAGCTAATTCATTTTGTTTACTGATTATGTATCTAGTCATATTTCTTATTTATTTGTACTTGGATAAGTTTCAAAACAGCTACATTTTCATAAGAATTTTTTCAAACATTAAATTGTTCATTCTGGTACTTGGGAGGTTGAGGCAGAAAGATGGAGAGTTTAAGGCCAACCTGAACTACACAGTGAGACCCATTATCTAAAAATACCTACAGGGCTAAAGAGATTGCTTAGTGGTTAAGGTGCTTACCTGTGAAGCCTAAGGACTTAGGTTCAATTCTCCAGGTCCCATGTAAGCTAGATGCACAAGGCAGTGTGTGCATCTGGAATTTGTTTGCAGTGGCTAGAGGCCCTGCCATGCCCATTCTTTCTGTCTCTTTTTCTCTCTCCCTCTCACTGTCTCAAATTATACACACACACATACATACATACATACATACATACATACATACATACATACATACCTACATACATACATACATACACATAATGGTATACAGCCCTGCCCTACATCTCCTTGAGCAGAGAACGTGTTCTAGAAGATGCTAGTCCTTTGAGGATTTACTGACACTTGCTTTTGGCCGAGTCCATGGTCAAATTTCTAAAATATCGCTGCTTTGCCTGCAGATCTATTAATTAGTAAGGAATATATGACAACCTCCAAATGTGGTGTGAGTTCATCAGCATTGCCTTTAGGTTTGGTCTGTTTCCTTTCTTTAGACAACATGACACTCTTTCCCATGCTGCTTGCCTGCAGGTCCATCTTTCCTAAATTGCCGTAACACTCTTAGCCTGTTACATTAGCACAACTTTCCTTATGCTTCTGATGGGGTCCTAGGGAGTTTATGGTTATCAACCAGATATTCATAGTTTCCATTTTCTGAGCCACTCGTGGCAGTGAAAACCCATAGCATATGGCTGTCAAGTTTACAACTCCAACCCCCTCCTGAAGACCAAACTCAGGGGCCAAGACCTAGGTGAGTCTCCAGTCCCATAAAAGACATTTGTAATTTTCCTTGGGGCTGGAGAGATGGCTTCGTGGTTAAAGTGTGCTTAAGGCACTTGCCTGCAAAGGCTAATGACCTGAGTTCAATTCTCCAGTACCCACATAAAGCCAAAGGTGCAAAGTGGTACATGCGTCTGGAGTTCATTTGCAGTGACTATAGGCCCTGGCACACCCATTCTCTCTGTCTCTCTTCTATCTTTCTCTGCTTGCAAATAAATAAATATTAAATATTCTAGTATTTGTTTGAGAGAGAGAACAAGACAGAGAGTGAGAAAGAGAGAATCGATGTGCCAGGCCTCTAGCCATTGCAATCAAATTCCAGATGCATGCGCCACCTTTTGCATCTAGCTTTACGTGGATCCTAGGGAATTAAACCTGGGTCCTTTGGCTTTGTGGGAAAACACCTTAACCACTAAGGTATCTCTCCAGCCCAGTAAATAGTATTTTTTTAAAAACTGTCCCCATAATCTAGAGCAGGTAGCAAGTCTGTTCATTTTTCCTGGAGTATTTCTGGCCTTCTTGTTCATGAACTGAGCAACACGTTGAAGGTCTGCATTTAAAGGGTCTCTATGTACTTAAATTGTAAAGAAGAATAAAATTCTGATTTTCCCATTTGGCATTTCTGCAGCAAACTAACTTCTTACCACGACTGCTGTGCAGCCTTGGCCAGCTATCCCAGATGCTATGCCGTGTTTCTGAGTCTGTTAAACAAATACCAGAAGAAACAGGTCAGTTGTGCATTGAATTCTTCAGTATCTTTTCACTGGTGTATTTGGGGAAGCCCATTTTGAGGGAGGTTAATGTTTTTAAAATATTGGTGCCTATCAGAAGCTTTTAGTCATTGTATACTGGATACCTCAGGAGGCAGTGAGTTACTTGCAGGAAGTGAGGAGAGAGTAACTTAAGGCAGAAAATCCCTCCCTGGAATATAGATAACCTAGGAGGATTCCTGATTTAGGAAGGGGCTGGACTACCAGAGTGCCATTCTTCCCCCATATCTGCAGTCCCCCACATGTGTCACTTGGGGGTATGTTTGGGGTGTACTTGTTAATGCAGTAGGATCCTCTGCTGGCTCCGTCTTATGCCCTGACTGTGCAGTCAGGCATGCAGAATGAGCCTGACCATGTGCGCTTTAACAAACACCATGGGGGCTTCTGATACAGGCTGACCTTTGGGACCTTCTTACACTGGACTTACTTTGAAGATGACTCCAGTCCTTGCCTCCTCTAATTCATTGATCATGCTGTACTTTAGAAGATGAATTTCAAAATAAAGTATTTAAGTGAAATAATTTAGCTTCAGTGGACCAGGGCAAAAATTAGTATTTAAAAACAAATAAACTCAGGTGTGTACAAGTGCACTGTAATCCCAGTACTTGGGCAGAGGAAGGAATATTAGGAATTCAGAGTCATCTTTGACTACATTTGAGATTGAGACCAGCTTGGGCTACATGACACCCTGCCTCAAAAACAAACAAACAAACAAACAAAAATTTAGGCTGGAGAGATGGCTTAGTGGTTAAGGCATTTGCCTGCAAAGCCAAGGGATCCAGGACCCACATAAGCCAGATGCACAAGATGGCTTATGCATTTGGAGTTCGTTTGCAGTGGCTAGAGGCCTTGCCATGCCCATTCGCTTTCTCTATCTGCCTTTCTCTCTCTCTCAAATAAAGAAATAAAAATATTTTTCATAAAAATAAAAGGAAAAATGATAAACCATAACCTTTGCTTAAAGTGCTGGTAGGTTTTCATATTCAAAACTGATTTATAAACTGGACATGGTGGCACATGCCTTTAATCCCAGCAGTTGGGAGGCAGAGGTAGGAGGATTGCTGTGAGTTCAGGGCCAGCCTAGGACTAGAGAGTGAGTTTCATCCAGGCCATCCTGAGCTAGAGGGAAACTCTATCTAAAAAACAAACAAAAAAAATACCTGATTTACAAATATACACTTGTGTTGAAAGAGGGGGAGCCTTGCTATGTATGTAGCTCATGCTAGCCTATGATTCATTATGTAGTCTAGGCTGGTCTTTAATTTAAGATTCTCCTGCCTCTGCTTCCTGAGTGTTGGGATTACAAGTGTGCACCATCATGTCCTGCACTACACTTGAATTTTCTTATTCTGGGTACTTGGATTACAAATGTCTTCACACATGTATTTTATATTTTCTGTAAATTACGTACTTTGAAAGACTTCAAGGTATAAGAATTTTCCATGTCAGATAAAGAAAAAGAATGAATTTAATTAATCTACCTTAAAGTATTCAAAATGTGAATAATAATAATAATAATAATTAGGAATTATAAATCTGGACTGGAGAGATGGCTCAGCAGTTAGAGGTGCTTGCTTGCAAAGCCTGACAACCTGGGTTCAATTCCCCAATACCCACATTAAACTAAATGTGCAAAGTGATACATGTGACTGGAGTTCATTTTCAGAGGCAGGAGACCCTGACATGACCATCGTCTCTCTCTTTTTTGTCTCTCTTTTTCTTTCTCTCTCATAAATAAATAAAATATTGATATTTTATTTTAATTAGTTGAGAGAGAGAGAGGGAGAGAGAATGGGCACACCAGGGCCTCTAGCCACTGCAAATGAACTCCAAATGCATGCACCACCTTGTGCATCTGGCTTATGTGGGTTCTGAGGGAATTGAACTTGAGTCCTTGGGTTTCACAGGCAGGTTCCTTAACCACTAAGCCATATCTCCAGCTCTAAAATATTTTTAACCAAAGAACCAACCAGGAAGGCTGAGGAGATGGCTCAGTGGCTAACGTGCTTATCATGCCAACATTAGTACCTGAGTTCAAACTCCTGGAACCCACATAAAGCCTGTTGTAGTTGTGGACAACTGTAATCCCAGTGCATCTACAATGAGATGTGAGAAGGGAGCTCGAGACAGGAGACTCTACTAGAAGCTTGGCAAGTGGAACAATGAACAAGAGGTTCTGCTCAAGGTAGAAGGTGAGGACAGACACCCAAAAGGTGTCCTCTGGCTTCCGCACACATGGTGTGTGACGTGATGTGTGCACTTGCGCTCATACACCTGAACACACACACACACCCCAAAGGAGTAGGAAGAGGAGGAGGGTAAGGGACAGGGAGGGAGAGGAGGAAGAAGATGACCAGCCAACAATCTGCAAGGAAATGTATGATACCGATCTGGAGAAGGACATTGTTTCCAACACGTCTAGTGACTTCCACAAGCTCATGGCTACCCTTGCCAAGGGTGGAAGAGCAGAGGATGCCTGTCACTGACCAGGATATGGGGGAGCTCTGTGATCATTGAGTCAAGAGGAAAAGAACTAATGTTCCCAAGTAGAACATGTGCCACCTCCAGAAAGCATTTGAAAGGTCCAAGATCTTCAGCCCATACAACAGACTGGACAGCATCAGAAGGGGTTCCAGGACACGTGGAAAATGCTTTCCTAACCTGGTGCATTAAGAACCAGCCCCTGTAGTTTGCTGGTCAGCTAGCTCTACGGCTCCATGAAGAACAAGACACGGTCCATGGTGAAGTCCCCATTAGAATGCTGATGTACAGGGAATTGTCATGGTACACGTTAGGCCTGAACTCAAGAGGAAGTATGAGAAGACACTGCACCACTATATCCAGCAAGCACGGCATGGAGAGACTGCTTCAGTACGTGTGTGGTGGAGACACCCCATGGGAGCCCAGAAATGGTACTGTCTGAAGTCGCACCTAATGTTCTAGAAAATTAGCCTGTGACTAACAAGTGCCTTAACTCTCCCTGGGGAGGCAATGCCACAAGCAACCCCAAGCACTGTCTGGTTTTGCCTTCCTTCTCTCCTTGAAGCTGAAGAAATGAACTTTCCAAGGAGCTGGGGGTGATGTCTGTGAGGTGAAACATTGGCCTCTTGTGTATTGTGTCCTGAATAAACTGTAAGCAGGGGAAGAGTTCAGGCCGCAAGGAAGTGAGTGTGCATCTCAACCACTTCCCCAGATCATTAGCCAAAAGTTTTCATAAGTCTTTGTAAAAATGTTTAATTTGTGCTTCTCCAAGTTGTTATCGCTTATGTAGTTGCCTCACCCTCCACAGAGAGCTCCTCGGGGACTCGGGCTTTGGTGCCTGGATAATGATACCACACGTGGTGGGGCAAGCTCTTAAATGCCGAAAGAAGCCAGGTGTGGTGGTGCACACCTTTAAACCCAGCACTCGCGAGGCAGAGGTAGGAGGATTGCCGTGAGTTCGAGGCCACCTGAGAATACATAGTGAATTCCAGATCAGCCTGGGGTAGAGTGAGACCCTACCTCAAAAAAAAAAAAAAAAAAAAAAAAAGCCAGATGTGGTGGCGCACACCTTTAATCCCAGCATTTGGGAGGCAGAGGTAGGAGGATCGCCATGAGTTCAAGACCACCCTGAGACTACATAGTGAATTCCAGGTAAGCCTGAGCTTGACTAAGGCCCTACCTTGAAAACCCAAAAAAATAAATAAATTGCTGAAAGAATGAATTCTGAATATGTGAGATGCTTGTGAATTTGTGTTATAAAATAGTTTTTCCAGTACTCAAATACTTCTTCCTTCAATATTTACTCTCCTTGTCCTTGTTTGGAGGAGGAAAGTAAGAACTTTTCCCCGACTTTGCACATTAGTGGTCTGCCATAGGCAATAGCAAAACAGAAATGATAGATTTTTTAAAATTACTTCAGGCCAATAGAGCAACCTAGCTTCATGTTTCCCAGTCAGCTAAAAACTGGTTTTCTTTTTTTTGTTTGTTTGTTTGTTTTCTTTTTGACTAGAAATAAAAATAGTTTCCAGAAATCCTTCACCACATTCTGATGCGAGTGTATCGATCTGTAGTGGTTCAAAAGTTTGTAACACCTGAGATTTACTTGGACACTGAGGTTTAGAATGAATCTCTAAGACGAAATTCACCCCATTGGCAACTTGCTTAAGTAGAGTCGCTCCTTCCTGTAATTATTTTTTGTTTCAGCTGTAGGAAATGTTTCTATAAAATGTACTTGGGTTGTATAATTATGCTTTGGAAGCTGTATGGTTTCTTTATTTTATAATTTTGGAGTATTTTATTATTAAAAAGAGAGAAAAACCAAGGGAGAATGGGTGCCCCAGGGCCTCCCATTGCTGTAGACAAATTCCTGTGCATCAGGCTTTACGTGGGTATTGGGGAATCAAACCTGGGCCTTCAGGCTTTGCAAGCAAGTTCCTTTAACCACGGAGCCATCTCTCCAGCCCCTTTGTAATTTCATAATTCACATAGCTATCAACACATGATTAGCAATCAGAAAGAGTCCAGTGTACTTTATTTTTGTTCTGAGGGGCGAGTACAGAGGGGTTCATGTTTCTCTAAGTCATGTAGTTGAACAAGAAATGTGTATACAAAATGTTAAGATATAATACAATATGGTTTCAACAATAAAATGAAGTCATATTATAAGTATGCTAAATCAAAAGCTATAAACAATAAGAAATATTAACAAGAGCAAATCCAAGTAGAAATGAAAATAGTCCCTAAATTCACATGCTTCATTGACCATTAAAGACCACCTGGGGGATGGCTTGGTGGGTAGAGCATTCACCATTCAAGCTGGAGTACTTGAGTTTGATCCCAGACCTCACATGAAAAACTGGAAGGTTTGGGGCTGGAGAGATGGCTCAGTGTTGAGGCATTTGCCTGCATAGCCAAAGGATCCAGGTTCAACTCTCCAGGACCCATGTAAGCCAGGTACACAGGGAGGTGCATGCATCTGGAGTTCATTTACATTGGCTGGAGGCCCTGGTGTACCCATTGTCTGTCTGCCTCTCTCTCTCTCTCCCTCTCTCCATCCCTCTTTCTCTCTCAAATAAATAAATAAAATATATTTTAAAAAACTGGAAGGCTTGACATGCAAAACAATAAATAAATAAATAAATAAATAAATAAATAAAAAGCTTCTACATGGTACAGTTAATGGTCTAAATAATCTCTTCTGCGTGGTAGACCTTTTAATGACTATGACATGTCAACATTTAAGGCTTAATCTGGCCTATACAAAATTCTAGTCTGAATTTGTCAAAGTGTTAAGTGAAAACAAATGTATCAGAAATCCTGTACAATGTTCATTACTTTCAGAATGGATAGTTTGCTCTCTTTTGTGTACTTATTTTGACAGTGACAATTTGACATGTATTTAACCCACACATTTTGAAATTATCTAGTATACAAAAAAAAAAATGAAATCTGGAAAAAGTAACTACCAGTCTGGGGCTGAGGAGTAGCACAGTGAATGCTCAGCATAATATGCAAGGGCCTGGGTTCAAGCCCTAGCACCAACGCCAACTAAAGCTGAAATCAAGAAGAAAACAGCAGGGCTGGAGAGATGGCTTAGCGGTTAAGCGCTTGCCTATGAAGCCTAAGGACCCGGGTTCGAGGACCCACGTTAGCCAGATGCACAAGGGGGCACATGCATCTGGAGTTCATTTGCAGTGGCTGGAAGCCCTGGCGTGCCCATTCTCTCTCTATATATATCTGCCTCTTTCTCTCTCTATCACTCTCAAATAAATAAATAAAAATGAACAAAAAAATTTTTTTAAAAAGAAGCAAACAACAAAAGCCCCAAACCCTTCTTGTTCTTTTTGTAAATTATTCTGCAGCTCTGCATCTGATTGGGTCCTGGATTTTATTTTCTGTGTTGTGTACACACACACACACACACACACACACACACACACACACACGCTGTTTGGAGGGTTGGATCTCTTTCTGGTGTCCACTGTCACTCCCTATGCAATGTGGAGAAACTGCATTCTACACTTCTAAATAGGACTTGGCTTGTTGCTAAGACTCGTGGTAAAAATGAAATCATTTTTGTGACTTTTTACATTTTATTTATTTATTTATTTATTTATTTTGAGGTAGGGTCTCACTCTAGCCCAGGCTGACATGCAAGTCATGGCAATCCTCCTACCTCTGCCACCTGAGTGCTAGGATTAAAGGCGTGTACCATTAGGCCTGGCCTTGTTCTGTTGTTTGGAGATAGAGTCCTGCTACGTGGTCCAGGTTGGCTTAGAACCTACCTTGTAGCCCAAGGCTCACCTTGAACACACGAGCTTTCTGTCTCAGTCTCCCAAGTGCAGGGATTCCAGGGGTATGCCTGTTGTTTTTTTAAAGACCATACAATCCGAAATCTTTAAAAAAAAAAAAAAATCTGGGTGTGATGGTACTTGGGAAGCTGAGGCATGAGGATCATGATTTAGAGACTATTATGCAAGAGAAAGAGAGAAAAAGGGAGAGAAACCTATGCTGACAACTAAAACTATCCTCTGCATACATTTCTTAGAGTGATCTGATCAGGGAAGCAGTACAGGAAGCCGTGGCTACTCATGCCATAGCGTACCAAGGGCGAGATCCTGTTCAGAAGCACCTGACTGCTGCTGGGAGACATAAAACACTTCTTCCTTGTCTATCTGTTGTTGTTTTCATTAAAGGGCAGGAGAGAGATTATATGAGATAGTGCCAAAAGAAAGAAATTTTCTTCACTGTTCCTACATTCTTTGTCTCTTGGCAAAGTAAAGTCTGATTTCAACTTACAGAGCAGGTGTTTTTGAATAAATGTAATATTAGTGAGGGTACAGATGGCTTTCACTGTTATTTTCTACATATCTATGTCCTAAAATTATTTACTGAGAATGTGAATTTGTAGGTATATTGTTTTCAGAGCAGAAGTATAAGTATAGATGGTAGGTTTTAAAATAGAGAGGTGCCCAGCTGTTTTAGGATTTGAATCATTAGCTCCCATACCTGGCTTATAACAGAATCACTTAGGAGCTTTAAAAATACAGGTTGTTGGGCTGGTGAAATGGCTTAGCAGTTAAGGTGTTTGCCTGTGAAGCCTAAGGACTCTGATTGGATTCCTCAAGACCCACATAAGCCAGATGCACAAGGGGGTGCATGCATCTAGAGTTTGTTTGCAGTAGCTAAAAGGCCCTGGTGCACCCATTCTCTCTCTTATCTGCCTCTTTTTCTCTCTTTCAAATAAATAAATAAAAATAAAATAAAATATATAGGTTCTTCGGCCAGGGAGATGGCCCAGCAGTTTAGGTAGGTTCTTGCCAGCAAAGCCTTAGGATCCTGATTCCATTCCCTAGTATTCATATATAGGCAGATGCACAAAGTAGCAAGTGTCTGAAGTTCGTTTGCAGTGGCAGGAGGCCCTGGTGTACCCATTCTCTCTCTTCCCCCCTGTCAAATGAATAACTAACTAAATAAATAAAATATTTTAAAAATACAGGTTCTCAGAGGCTGAAGAGATGGCTCAGTGATGGAAGGCTTGTTTGCAAAGCCTGATGGCATCTGGTTCAATTCCCCAGTACCCACATAAAGCCAGATGCAGATGCACAAAGTGGTGCATGTATCTGGAGTTCATTTGCCATGGCAAGAGGCCCGAGCACAGCCATTCATATTCTTTCTTTCTCTCTCTCTCCTTGCAAATAAATAAATATGTGTGTGTGTGTGTATATATATATATATATATATATATATATATATATATATATATATATATATATATATATAAAACAAATAAATATATAGGTTCTCAGGCCCCACCCTGGGAGATTTTGGTTCATGTCTGGGGTAAAACCCAAGAGTCTATTTCAGAGCACCCTCCACGGATTTCAACAAGTGGCAATTTTGGGAGCTGGACTATAAATTATTAAGATAGCTTCTTATAGCACTTTCTCCAGTGTTGACTGTAGCAAGTTTCCCATAAAACCTCAAGAGATTTTTAAATGATTACTTAGGTCAGCCTGAAATAGGGTCATTGTGATAAGATAGGAAAATGAATTGGCTGGTCAGACCAGCCAGATACTCACATGCATTTTTCTAGTAAGTGGTGGGAGCTGTTTCATTTTCCTCTTGTCCTTTATTCCAGTAGCTGAGCAGTTGAGAGTCAGTTTTCTTGGTTTATAAACAAATAAACAAAAAACCGTGTTAAGCATCAGACCAAGTGCCTCATACATGCTGAGCAAGCACTTTGCCACTGGGCTATACTCCAGCCATAGAGACAATTTCTCAACTAGGGAAGAGAATGGCATGTTAGACTCTTCCCATAATTTTCTCTGCCAAACTTTTTTTTTCTTTTTCTTTTTTTGGTCAAAACAAGGGCTGGAGAGATGGCTTAGCGGTTAAGCGCTTGCCTGTGAAGCCTAAGGACCCCGGTTCGAGGCTCGGTTCCCCAGGTCCCACGTTAGCCAGATGCACAAGGGGGCGCACGCATCTGGAGTTCGTTTGCAGAGGCTGGAAGCCCTGGCGCGCCCATTCTCTCTCTCTCCCTCTATCTGTCTTTCTCTCTGTGTCTGTCGCTCTCAAATAAATAAATTAAAAAAAAAAAAAAAACAAGTTGTTCTGGAACCAAACTGAGTCTGCCAAGGCTGCCATCCTTGGACGAGGCACTGGGCACCCATTAGGGCAGCCCATTGAGGAGGAATGCGTACAGGGCTGTCAGAAACCTCAGGACAGCCTGCCCCAAGGAAGGATAGGTAGGCTGCAGTTAGCTAGACACCCCTCCGGCTGTCAATGTGCTGGTGAAACAACTACACTTCTATCATAATAATGCAGTATTCTCAGAGTCCCTGCGTGGAGAAGCCCAGTGTACACTCATACCTAAACTTTGTGGATTTCTGACAGACTTGTGTGCCCAGTTTACACCACTTTTAAAGATTAAAAATAGGTTTTATTTAATTAATTTCATTTATTTATTTATTTGAGGGGGTCAGACAGAGTATAGGCGTGCCAGGGCCTTCACCCACTGCAAACGAACTCTAGACACATGTACCACCTTGTGTGTGTGGCTTATGTGGGTCCTGAGGAATCAAACCTGGGTCCTGTGGCTTTGCAGGCAAATGCCTTAAGCGTTAAGCCATCTCTCCAGCCCCATACCACTTTTTTTTTTTTTTAACTCAGCCCTCTATGAAGCAGGCTCAGTGGCATGTACTGTGGTTGGTATACAGCCAGGGCTTTCTGGTCCTTCAACAGTCTCTCTGAGAAAAATATCCACTCCCTACCACTTTTCATAATGGACTTCCACAGGGAGAGCATGGGAAGCCTCTTTGACTTGTATCCATGTAGTTAATGTGTCCAGGCTCCATGGCATATAGCTGCAGTCCTCATGAGAACAAAAAAACAACAAAACAAAACAAAACAAAACTGGAGAAGAAATAGCGCCGCTGCTGGGTTGATTCGGAACTAAACTTCAGTTAGGTAAGGATGCTGAGCAAAATTCAATTAAATGACAAATCTCGTTTAAGAAATGTGCACATATTGTCGGCTGTGTGGTGTAAACTACATTTGGGAGAAGCCAAATGTACGAACAGATGGGCTTAATAAGGAAGAAGGAAGGAGGAGGCTGCCTGCCTGCGAGAGGTGCCGCTGACGTCAAAGTTGCTACATTTAAGCAGCCCAGCAAAATGCATGTGGGTTTGATTGCTGGAGGAACATGAAGGGATTTCCCCCATTTCTTCGGCATATATCTACTGGCAAGAGATCTGGTAAAGATGTCTCGGATGGGGCTTACATAACACCAGCGGTCCCTGGCAAAGGTCACTCGTGGCTGGAAACGAACCTCCCCGATCTGCCATGCCAGCCTGTCTCTTTCACCCCCCGCCCACCCTCCACTTTTAGACATCATGAATCTCTTGCTTTTTATAAGTGGAACAACCAGATGCGCATTGTCAGAGCTGTGCACAACTGTCTTGGGAATCGCCAGACCCATCCTTGCCCGTGCTATTTTTAAAGTCACGCCTCTCTCCTTGCAGCCAAACACGCCCGGTGAGGGTGGATTTGGACAGGCTGAGGCATCGGTGTGGGAAGAGAGACCTGGAATGCCTGAGCACGCGGGCTGCAAGCAGACAGCTAGCTCTTCTCTTCTAGTACACCAGCAGGCACTCCCCAGGTCAGAGATAAGGTGACCTTTCTCTCCTCCATCCTCTTCGGGGCCTGGCAGGATTGGTTGGGAAGGAGCCTCCTCCCCTTCCCTAGGCAGCTTGGCTCCCACTGGCTCTAGGCCTCCCGCTTGGCAGGATCATGACCTGTGGCTGTCTTCCAGGCCTCTCTGCAGGCCCATTCCCAGTTTGGCTGAGCTCGCTCCTTTTTCAGCGTTGGCAAGCTTGGCAGGCAGCACAATAAGCCCTGAGCTTGCTCTTCCTTCCCAGCTCCTGCGGCTTTGACCTTGTAGAAAAGGCCCTTCCTCCTTTCAGCACACAGCCCAGATGCCTGAGGGATGTCTATGGCTTAAAAAAGAACACAACACAGTCAAATTGTATCACTGCCCTGGTGTGGTCTTGAGAGACAGCTGCCTCAAGAGGCATGGAATGGAGGGGGGCGGGGCTCCGTAAATGACTGCTGGTTAGGATGGACAGGTGGGCAGATGGACACAAGGACCAGCTATCATCCCTTCTGATTGACAAATGATCTGTAATGTCTCAGGTTGGTCCTTGTATGCGGTTAAACACTCAGGCCAGCTCTTGACCCACTTTCAGTATCCTTGGGCTAATTCGCATTTTCACAGTGGTTATTTGCTTTAGTGACATTTACTCATTCTTCAAGTTACCTGTAAGCTCATATAATGTTTAGGTTTTACTTAAGGATGAGGAGTTGGATAAATGGTGCAAATAACAAAGCCTGACTCGACTCTTAGATGCAAGACAATTCTAACCAGAGTTCCAACAGGGCATTAATTTTTTAAATTTTTTTTGTCTTTATTTACTTAAGAGAGACGGATCAAGAGGCAGATAGAGATAGAGATTGGGCATGCCAGAGCTTCCGGCTGCTGCAAATGCACTCCAGATGTATGTGCCACCTTGTGCATTTGGCTTTCATGGGTCCTGGAGAATTGAACCGGAGTCCTTGGGCTTTACAGGCAAGCACCTTAACCGCTAAGCCATCTCTTCAGCCCAAGGTTATGTGTGCTAGTTCTTCCCCGACCCTTGTTTATTTTTTTCTGGTCTTTGTGTGATTTTTTTTGGGGGGGTGTTGCTGAGGACCTAACCCAGGGCCCTGTGCTTGCTAGGCTCATGCTCATCCACTGAGCTAAATCCCCAACCGTAAATTTTTTTAATTAACTTTTTATTGACAACCTCCAATACATACAGATAATATACCATAGTCCAAATTCCCTCCATCATCTTCCCTTTCCACCACCTGAATCTCTCCTCCACTGAATCCTTTCTTCTTTCCAACCAGTTTCTCTTCCATTTTGATGTCATCACGTTATTTTGTGCAGGTCTTGTGTAAGTAGCATCATCCGCTGGGAGATCATGAATGTCACAGACACTTTATACCTGAAGACAGTGTCCCAAAGCACTTCTTCCCGTCCCTTGGCTCTGACATTGTTCCTCCATCTTTTCTGCAGTAGTCTAACCAGGAAATTTTGTTTAGATTTTCTAGTTAAGGGAGAAGTAAGTTCAAATTGTAAGCACCTTTATGCTCTTTTTGGGGTCTATCCGTTCTTGAAGATCTTTCTAGAATGTTTTCCTTGGTCTGGTAGGAGTGTGTGGTCTTTGGAGCAGAGTTAATTCCTCCAGCGACAGCTTGATGTTGTTCCCTCCCTGCGGTCAGCATCAGGCGCTGGAGCTATTTTCGGGTTTGGCAGAGAGGGTGCGGGAGAGGAATGTGTTCGCTTCGGCGGCCTGTGGGTGGGGCGCAGCATGAGATAAAGCAGAGGTGGTCTCATGGTGACCAGGTGATGGCTGGATACTGGCTTGCACCGAGCGTTACCAGGCAGTGGATGACTTGAGAGCTATGCTGACCACAGAGAGGGGGTCTGCCACAGCAACCCTTGACAGGCCACCAGGGACAGCCTTTCCTTAGAGAAAGGAGGGAGGCAGGAGTTAGAGATGGCACAGTTGAGGGGGCTTGATGAATGGCTGGTGAGGGGAGAGAGGGAAATGGAGAAGAGTCAAAGATGCCTCAGGGTTGAGGGGTTAGGAAGCAAGGGTGACTAGGTGGGAAGTTGAGCCGAGAGACTTCGGAGCCATCAGCATGTCCAGAGGGACTGTTCAGTCCTGCCTTCTCCCTCCCCATACTTCACTTGGCGTGAGTCTTTTGACGTGTCGGTCTCTGTATCTATGAATGGGGCTGAGATCTCTTTGGCTGGCTCTAGGCCAGTCTCTCCTGGTAAGGAACATTCAAAGGTGAACTCTGGTACAACTTCTCCTGTAATTACAACTTGATTTGGACCATTCGATTTAGCAGTATTTTGTTATAGTAAAAATAATTTTACTGGGGTGGAGAGACGGCTCAGTGGTTAAGGCGCTTGCCTGCAAAGCCTAACAACCTGGGTTCAGTTCCTCAGTACCCAAATGAAGCCAGATACACAAAGTGGTGCATGCATCTGGGGTTTGTTTGCAATGGCTGGAGGCCCTGATGTGCCTATTTTCTCTCTCTTCCTGTAAATAAATTTTAAAAGTAAAAAAAAAGGAAAAGAATTTTACTTGTAGGTTCACAGGACCCCCAAAGACTAAGCAACATGTGTGGTCATTAGGACAGAACCTGCTAACTTAAGGACAAGATCTCGGATATGCTCAGCCGAGGGCGGGCCTTACAATAAATGTCCCTGTTTTTCTGAGCTCTCGCTGGCTATGGCTGTTGCTAGGCAAATTCTGTTTTGAGCAAAATTAGAAAGTCAGTATGGACTAGTTATACTAGACTGCCTTCTTTAGGAGGGCTTCTACATCTCAAATCCACACAGCTGTGGCATGAACAGTTTGTGAAAAGTTAATAAAAAGTACTATAAAAGTGAGGTGTTGATTTTTCTCTTGCTTTGGTCCTAAGAGACTATGAAAGAATAAAGGCGCGGAGACCTGCATTCGATGAAACAGTTTTCCTTCTCTGTGACAAGTTTCTACAAACGGGTTATTTGAACCTTGGTTTAATTTCTATAAATCTTTTTTTTTTTTTTGAGGCAAGCCCAACAGACTGGCCTTTTTTTTTTTTTTTTTAGTGCAAGAGTGGTAGCAAGGGGGGGGGCAGGGAGAGAAGTGGCATGCCAGGGCCTTCAGCCACTGTAGTTTAACTCCACACGCATGTGCCATGTGGTGCTCATGTGTGGCCGTGCCCAGCTATGTTATCTTACATCTGGTTACCTGGGACCCGGAGAGTCGAACATGGGTCCTTAGGCTTCACAGGCAAGCACCTTAACCACGAAGCCATCTCTATAGCCCAGGGAATCTTTTAAAAATATTATTGATTTATAGCTGGGCGTAGTGGCGCACACCTTTAATCCCAGCACTCGCCGAGAGAGTTCGAGGCCACCCTGAGACTGCATAATGAATTCCAGGTCAGCCTGAGCCAGAGTGAGACCCTACCTCATAAAACAAAAACAAACAAACAAAAACATTATTTATTTATTTATTTGTTTACAAGCAGAGAGAGAAAGAGTGCATAGGCGATAGGCATGCCAAAGCCTCTTGCTGCTGTAGACAAACTCCAGATGCAGGTACCACTGTGTGCACTTGGCTTGACATGGGTGCTGGGGACGTAAACCCAGGCTGATAGGCTTTGCAAGCAGTCTTCTGAACTGCTGAGCCATCTCCCTAGCCTGGTTTCTACAAAGCTTTATAGGATCTTCAAGTAAAGGTACTTTGTCGACTTGTGGATCAGGCTAGGAGGCGGGCAATAGATAAGTTCTCTGTCATACTGCTCAACATAGTTTTGGGTTCAGTGAGGAAGGCTCTGGAGGCAAGATTGGGAGTCAAGGCCACCTGAGGTGAGGGCAGGACCTTGCAAAGACCTTTTGCTCAGCCTCCTGCCTCGGGATTTCAGGTAAGCCAGTCAACTCTCGCGTAGGAACAATCTTCTGGGAGAATGCTTCTGTTGTGGCCTATTTCATGCTTCCCAGATCTGAGGAGAAGATATTTGAGAAATGTGGAAAGAAAAGATGCCTCAGCCGGAGGACAGAAGCAGTAAGGATAGCAGTTGGTGGAAGCTGAGCTCTGCGAACGGCACAATCTGTCACCCCCGTTTGTTGATCCCGCATGCCATCCTTCAGTTGGCACTGCTGCTGCCAGGAACCACCCCCTCCTTTTTCATCTGAAGGCAGGGGAAGGGGCATTGTGGCAGTGTCAGCTCATCCTGCCCAGAAGCCTGGGGTCCAGTCCCCACTTCCAGCTATGTTATTACAGCCACGTTAGGAACCCACAGAGATGTTAGGACCAAAGAAAGTTAGATGTGGAAGGGGGGAGGGGGATTTTTAGAAAAAGGAAAATTACATTCGTCTCGCCAGGTTAGACCTCACATGACAATAAGTGGGGCATTTGAAATTTGGGTGGTGACTGTTAAGAAGGTCTGGTGTCACTTACAGCCAGGGTTCTGGTCTAAATGTTCCTGGTGGATCAGCAGAATTAGGTGGAGGACACATCAGGCTTGAGTAGCCTGCTGGGATAGAAAAAGAAAAAAACAAACACTTTGGATGGAAGGGAGGCAAGCTAGCCCAGGAAGAGGGGAAGGAAGAAAAAGAAACAGGATAGGCAAGCACTCCTCAGCCACGGCCATGGCATTCTGGGGGTACGTGATCTTAGCCCTGGTGATGATTCAGTGAGGTGAATGCACTACTGAATTCATTAAGGAGGCATTTCGAGTCTCTCCCAATGTCTTTCCTGCTTTATTGGATGTGCTTTTGTGGAGGTGGGAGACACACAATCCAGGGATTATGATGAGTCCAGGAAATGGTTCACGCAGCGGCTGTGGAATGTGAGAAGGTAGCTGTCTGGGTGGAGAGGGCACCTGTACCTCAGTTCCGCTGACAGAAGTGGGAGCTGTCGTGTGTTAGTGAGTTGGGTCATGTTTGCCTATGAAGCCTGGCACGGTGCCTGCACATCTCAGTCCTGTGTAATAGTTGTCAAGCCGCTGCCACGGTTGTTATTAATTATTGCGATTTTTTGGAAGAACTGTATAGCTTGTCTACCCAGAAAATGGACCAAAGTTTCCACAAAAATTTGGCTCGAGGTCCTTAGCTCAGAAAATATAAAGAAGAATTTTCCATTAAGGAGCTTAATTCTTGGAAATTTCCCTGGCCTGGTTGGAAAAGTGCCTTCCTGTGGGGTCTGGTCTGCGGGTAGGAGAAGCTTCATTGTCTGTTTGTCACTGGGAATTGTTTGAGGAATGCCTCTGGGTTTATGTGACATAGGGTCAGAGTATCGTGATCAAATCACATGTGCTTAGCTTAGGTTTAAGGCCTACAGGTTTCAGCTTCTTGGGGTAGTAGGCAAGTAATCAAAGAATGAAAAAGTGACCACAGATTCCAGGAGATCATCTCACTGGGATCCAAAGGATCTCCAGCCCTGTCCCCTGCTTCATACATAGCCGATTTTCACAGTATTTCACATTTGAACCCAAGATCATGTATGAAAATTGTTCTGGTCTTTGTGCTACAGCTCACTGGCATATTCTCTCTCTCTCCTCTATGTTTCTCAGACTGATTTCAAACTCACAGTGCTCCTGCCTCTACCTCCTGAATGTACATGTGCCACTACACAGCTTTGAACATCCTTTCTCTCTCTCTCTTGCACCCTCTAAGACTGGCGGGGTTGTCCCACAGTTCAATACTATTACCTAGCATTTTGGTGTTAATATGTGAAAAGGGCTCAGAGCAATGCTCAAGCCCTCCTCAGTGCAACTCATGCCTGGCCTCTTTCCCATTGTCTCACCACACAGTATTTCACCCCACTTTCCAGACGAGTTACCAGAGACCCAGAGAGGCTGTGTCCCTGTGGCTCTCTGGCTAGAATCACTCATCACCTTTACTGTTTGGCTCTTCCTCAGCTGTTCCAGCCAAGCATTACCGAGGGCCCAACATTCTCCTTCCTGGGCGGAGCCAGGAGCAGGTTCTCCTAACAGGACAACTGTTGTGACCAGCTGAACACCCAGGAACAAGCTGGTATTGGCAGAGTAGTGGAAGGCAGTTCAGTAGTTGTCCTGGGACTGGAGAGATGGCTCAGAGGTTAAGGCACTTGTCTGTAAGGCCTAAGGACCAGAGTTCAGTTCCCCAGTACCTACATAAAGCCAGATGTGCAAGGCAGCACATGTGTCTGGAGTTCATTTGCAGCAGCTAGAGGTCTTGGTGAGCCCATTCTCTCTCTCTCTCTCTCTCTCTTTTTTCTCTCTCTCTTTCTCTCTTTGTATCTCCCCTTGTCTTTTTTCTCTAAGTCTCCTTCTGCTTGTAAGTGTGTGTGTGTGTGTGTGTGTGTGTGTTCCTGCCCTTAGTCTAACCCTCCCTGACTTGGTAGTATTCAAAACCCTGCCCTGGGGCTGGAAGATGGCTTAGCAGTTAAGGCACTTGCCTGCCAAGTCTATGGAACCAGGTCCCACATAAGCCAGACACACAAGGTGACCCAAGCGTGGCACAAGTGTCTGGAGTTCAATTACAGTGACTGGAGGCTCTGGTGTTCCAATTCTCTGTCGTTGTTGCTCTCTCACATGAAAAAAAAAAAAAAAAGGCCAGGGGTGGGGGCCAGGCTGGATCGATAGTTTAGCAGTTAAGGTGCTTGCCTGGGAAGCCTAAGGGCCTGTGTTCCATCGCTGTCCAGATCCCACATAAGCCAGATGCACAAAGGTGAGGCAAGCGTAAGGTCACACATGTCCACTAGGTGGCGCAAGTGTCTGGAGTTGGATTGCAGTGGCTGAGTCCCTGGTGCACCAATTCTCTCTCTCTCTCTCTCTCTCTCTCTCTCTCTAAAATTATATATATATATGGATGGAGATATATATATTTTTTCTAAATGGCCAGTCTGTTGGACTTGCCTCAAAAAAAAATTAAAAATTGAAAAACCCTGCCCCAGGTCTCTGGGGTTCCACCTTGTCCTTGACCCTTGATGAAAATTTCCCCAGCCCTTGACCTTTTTTAAAAATATTATTCATTTATTTATTTATTTGCAATGGGAGAGAGAGAGGAGGAGGAGAGAGAGAATGGGTGTGCCAGGGGCTCTTGCCACCGTGAATGAAATCCAGTTGTATGCACTACTTCATGCATCTGGCTTTACATGGGTACTGGGGAACCGAACCCAGGCCATCGGGCTTTGCAAGCAAGAGCCCTTAACCACTGAGCAATCTCTCTAGCCTTGTCCTGTTTCTTTAGGGCTGCTATGACGCCTATTTTGATCAATAAGGTGAGGCTAGTGATAATTTCTTCTGGTGTGGACAGCCCCTAACTGTTCTGCAAGCTAACAAGGCAGAGGAGAGAAACTAAATGATAAACTAAATGTCTCTCTGTGGGAGACAGGGCTGGATGTGGAGAGGCCTCAAGAGCTTGAGAAACTCAGGCTTCAAATCCTGCCCCATCTCACCAGCTATGGGGCCTTTATAGCTTTTGTGCAGCCAAGGATCACAGTAATCATCACCCCCACCATCCATGGCCCATAGGAGGAATTCCCTTATCCTCTCCTCTTCCCAATGGACCCTCCTTACTTCACTACAGCCAAGACCTGACTTCATTCATCTGCACACTGTTGTCACATTAAAACAAGAACTGCTTTTTGTTTTGTTTTTAGAGAAATGTTTTCATATACAAGCTCACGTTGAGGATAACCTTGAACTCTTGACCCTCCTTTGCCTATTGCTGAGATTACAAACCTATGCCACCATGCCCAGTGGCACCATAGTTGCTTTTATGTCTTTAATGTAACACTGTTCTCAGCTTGGGTTTTTTGTTTGTTCATTTGAATTTTTTAGACAGGGTTCCTCCCCGTTCTAGGCTGTGGTGGTTTGATAGTAAGATGTCTCCCATCACGTCAAGTGATTGTGGTTGCTAAGCTTCCTACCTGCTCCTCAACTGGTGGAGCCCTGTCAGAGGAGGTGTGCTGGTAGGGGTGCCCCCTGAGGTTTATTAGTCGAGCCCACTGTGTGTTCAGGGCCAGCTTACTCCTCTTTCTCTCTCTCTGATGTGGATATGTGAAGTTAAAGGCTACGCAGACCCAGCCTGGCCTGGAGCTCATGTGGGCCATCACACCTAGCTCTCACCTTGGGCTTCTTAAAATATTTTTTTTTTCATTTTGAAATATGACCTGTGAACAGAGAAGTACTTAACATCTGTGTATAATTTAGCAAACAGTCATAGAAGTGTCACTCATGAAGCCATCACCCAGGCCCACTGCTTTAATGTGGTGTTCCTGTGTAACACAGTGGTTCTCAGCTGGGGAGGATTTCGCCCAAGGGTTCATTTAGACATCTTCATGGTCACATCTGGAGAGGTACCACTAGAATTTTAGTAAGTAGAAGACACGGGTGTTTCTAATCACCTGACAGTACATAGGAGGCCCCCACAGCAAATACATATGAGTGGAACCTGCCGGTGTACACCTGTCATTTGAGCACTTGGGAGGCTGAGACAGGAGGGTCTCAAGTTCCAGGCCAGCCTGGGCTGCAAGAGGAGTCCCTGAGGCATGCAGCCAGAAATATCCTGCTGCAAATTGCAATAGTGCTAAAATCAAGAAACCCTGCTGGAATTCAGTCTACCATTGGGAGTGGTAGTAGTGTAATGCTTCAACAGGGGCTGAACTTTTAAATACTTTTTGTTCATTTTTTATTTATTTATTTGAGAGCAACAGACACGGAGAGAAAGGCAGATAGAGAGAGAGAATGGGCGCGCCAGGGCTACCAGCCACTGCAAATGAACTCTGGATGCATGCACCCCCTTGTGCATCCGGCGAATGTGGGTCCTGGGGAATCGAGCCTTGAACGGGGGTCCTTAGGCTTCATAGGCAAGGGCTTAACCACTAAGCCATCTCTCCAGCCCATGGGAGTGAATTTTCAGTAAAAGATTTGGATGCTCAAGAAATCTGATAATGTCAAAACTTAGATTTAAAGCCAGGCATGGCAGCACACACCTTTAATCCCAGCACTTGGTAGGTAGAGGTAGGAGGATTGCTGTGAGTTCGAGGCCACCCTGAGACTATAGTGTAAATTCCAGGTCAGCCTGGGCCAGAGTGAGGCCCTACCTCAAAAAACCAAGACAAATAACCAAACAAACAAAAACTTAGATTTACATGCCACATTTAGCCCTCTCAACTAGCTTCTCAGGGCATTAATCTTTATAGTTTTAAAATTTTTATTGATGACTTTTATACGTATAGTTAACATACTATGATCATTATTCCCTCATACCATCCTTCCTTTTCCCCCTAAAGGGAATTTATCGTAAAGAAGAAAGGGGGCTAGAGAGAAGGCTTAGCAGTTAAGGCACTTGCCTGTGAGGACTAAGAACGCATGTTTGACTCCTCAGATCCCATGTAAGCCAGACATGCAAGGTGATGCATGCACAAGGTCACACATCTGCACAAGGTGTTCTGGAGTTCAATTACAATGGCTGGAGGCCCTGGTGCGCTAATTCTCTCTCTCATTAAAAAAAAAAAGAAAAGAAAAAGAAAGCTGGGCATGGTGGCACACACCTTTAATCCCAGCACTTGGGAAGCATAGGTAAGAGGATCACTGTAAGTTCCAAGCCACCCTGAGATACAGAGTGAATTCCAGGTCAGCCTGAGCCAGAGCGAGACCCTACCTCAAAACAAAATAGAAAAAGAAAAAAAAAAAAGCCACTGTGGTGGCTTGATTCAGGTGTTTCCCATAAACTTAGGTGTTCTGAATGTTAGGTTCCCAGCTGATGGCGATTTGGAAATTAATGTCTCCTGGGGCCGGTGTATTGTTGGGGGCGGGCTTATGGGTGTTATAGCCAGCTCCCCCTTGCCAGTGTTTGGCACACTTTCCTGTCGCTGTTTTCTACCCGATGTTGGCCAGGAGGTGACATCCACCCTCTGCTCATGCCATCGTTTCCCCCTGCCATCGTGGAGATTCCCCTTGAGTCTGTAAACCTTTTTCTCCCCACAAGCTGCTCTTGGTCGGGTGTTTTCTGCCAGCAATGTGAACCTGACTCCAACACCACCCAGAATTTCAGATGAAGGATCTGACGCTAACAGACCCTGCTGATCACGTCAATCAGTTTGTATTTTACTGCCACCCGCCACTTTTACTCTTATCTCAATTTATTTCCTGTCTTGGGAGTCAAATACTGGGAGAGCTTGTAGAAGCCAGGTGTGCGCCCATTTACTGTTAATTAAGGTGTGAGTAAATGGAATTGTAACTGTTCTTTCCAGCAACGCGTTCCAGCTCCTTTGCTCTCATTGCATCACTCTTTGTGTCCGTTTCTTGCAGGATTTAGTCATCCGTATTGTTTTCATTCTTGGCAACCTGACAGCAAAGAATAACCAGGCTCGAGAGCATTTCTCCAGAGAGAAGGGGAGCATTGAAACCCTGCTCACGCTGTTCCAGATGTTCCACCAGCTGGACGTGCGCTCCCAGGGGCCCGGCCACACTGGAGCCGAGCAGCCCGCCGCGCAGAGGCTGCCTTCGGAGGCGGAGGAGGTGCTCATCAAGCTGACCCGCGTGCTGGCCAACGTGGCCATTCACCCGCGCGTCGGCCCTGCGCTGGCCGCCAACCCGAGAGTCGTCGGACTGCTGTTGACCACGCTGGGTGAGAGCGGCGGCTCCAGACTGCTTGGTGCCTGGGCTGTGGTGAGGGTTTGGTTCACTTTAATGAATCTTCTTAGCTGTGTAAAGGGGAAAAAACAAATCCCTGTTGGGGACATAATTCAGTTGGTAGAGGGTTTGCCTAGCATGCACAAAACCCTGGGGAACTGAACCCAAGCCAGTGAGCCTTGAAATCAAGTGTCTTTAATCACTGGGCCATCTCTCCCATAATCCAGTTTTGTTTTGTTTTTTTTTTTCTTTTCTTTTAGATAGGGTCTTGCTCTAGCTCAGGTTGGCCTGGAATTATTCACTATGTAGTCTCAGGGTGACCTCGAAATCATGGTGGTCCTCCTACCTCTGTCTCCTGAGTGCTGGGATTAAAGGCATGCACCACCACACCCAGCTCAAAACCCAGATTTTCAAAAAGAAAGAATGGGCTGGAGAGACAGCTTACTGGTTAAGGCTTTTGCCTCAAAACCAAAGGATCCTGGTTTGGCTCTCCAGGACCCATGTAAGCCAGATGCACAAGCAGGGGGCACATGCATCTGGAGTTCGTTTGCACTGGCTAGAGGCCCTGGTGTGCCCATTCTCTCTCTCTCTCTCTCTCTCTCTCTCTCTCTCTCACTTTCTGTCTCTCAAATAAATAAAAAAAGAAAAAAGTAGTCACCAAGATCCTTACCAACATTGACTAAATTGTACTTTTGGTAAATTTATATCACAACTCAAAACAGTTACATCAACCAAATGAGCAAAACTTCGCTAAGCAAACCATAAGGAATTCAAATCCCACAGTCTTCCTGTGACAGTCCTCACAATTAAAGCTCATTTCTTCCTTTTCCCCTTCCAGTTCTTTCATTATCTTATATGTCCCCCATCCTTCATGTCTCCTCTTTCCCCCTGAAGTAGTTAGTTCTGTCCGCCTCAATAACATAGCTATTGGGTGATTAGCAGAAATGTGTTTCCCACACATCTGGAGACACAAGTTCTTGATCAGAGTGCCAGCTTCTGGGTCTCTTCCTGGCTGCAAGCAGCACCCTCTTCCCACATGCTGTCATGCCCTATCCTTGGGGGAGCCCTTGGGATAGGGGGAAGGGGGGTGTCTTTCTCCAGGAAAGGAAAAGAGGAGGGGCAAAGGTCTCAAGACCCCTTCCCCCTCCTCCCATTAGACTCTACCTCTGACAGGCGCCACCACTCTCCCAATGTATTATTGCAGGCTGAGGACCAAGCCCTTAACACACGGGCCTTTGGAAGACAGTTGTCCAAACTACAGCAATAATCCCTCAGTCATGAAAGTCAGAAACCTAGGGTCACCCCGAGTGTTTCTTCTGCCCTTCCCCCAACACCGAGCGCATTGTGTCTACGCAGTGCGGTCATCTGGGACTCTTCAGGAGGGCCCTAACTGCTCCATACCTACAATTGCCCTCTGCCCCATCTGCTTGTGTGTAGCTAACAGTCTGTTCACTCATTTGTTCATTCTCTCATTCATCAACTACTTACTTATTTTTAGGGTACTGAGGCTTATATCCAGGGCCTTGACCTCAAGTATTTATTGAGCTTCCGTGATGTGCCTGACACTGCTCTAAGCACTGGGAAAGCAGTAATGACTAAACCGGTCAAATCCCAAGTTCTCGTGGACCTAACGTCTTAGAGCTGGAAGATAAACAGTGGCCCATTTCACGACAGGTGGTCACATGTGCTGTGGAGATGATTCAAGCAAGGACAGGGGAAGAGAGAGTTGTAGACGCTATTTTAAATATGTTGGTTAAGGAAAGGGGAGATGGAAGCAACCAGTAGGGGGCATGAGCAATATGGGAAGTGGAAGACAGAGAAAGAAGAAATAGTACCTTCCAGCAGAAGGGACAGCCAGGGGAGGGCTCCCCACTGACCTGTTCAAAGAGATCGGGAGGCTTGTGTGTGCCTGGTCCTGAGGGCTGGAATGCCACATTCAGATAGGGAGGTAAGGACAGGACAGCCCAGGGAGGGCCTGAGGGTCAAGTGACATGGAGCTACTGGTGGGTTGTGGCCTAAATCAATGTTATCTGACTTAACTTTCAAAAGATCATTGTGTTGATGGAGGCAGAAAAGCTGATGGACTGGGGTGATAGAGGGAGTGAGGAGGGATAAAGCTTATGTTTTTGGAAGGCAGCGTTGATGGTGAGGGATGAATAGTGACATCAGGCCCATTCTGTGGTCAGGCAGGATGTGAGGTTGACTGCCCTGAGAGATCCCGAGACCAGGGCCAGCGGGTGGGGTCAGAGGCAGTGCAGCTGTCTCTGGTGTTGGCCCATTTACTACAGACCCAGGGCCAGACTTTTCTAGCTCTAGGCTGTGGGTTTGAGTTATATTCTTCCTGCCTGGCCTCAAGTGATGTCTTACACTGGTCCGTTTTAACGGTGGAAGACATGTTCTAGGAAATAAAACCTCAAACAGTACCTCTGGTCTTGCTTCTCCACGGCTGTTGCTATGGCTATGGTGTCATTGGTTCACCCCCAGCAAGGTAACTCTGACCCCCCTCATGGCTTGATTTCAGAATCGAAGTCACTGAGTGAGTGTGAGGAGCTGGTGATCAATACCACAGCAGTCATCAACAATCTGTCCTTCTACCAAGTGAAGAGCTCCCTCATCCAACACAAGAAGCTGTATGTTGCTGAATGTAAGGCTCAGAGTCAGGTTTGGTTTCATGGGGACTTACAGGTCTCGATTTTATTACCGAAACATAGAACTGTAGGCATGACTCTCCATTGACCCCGGGAGCCTCGCCCGTATATGAGACATTAGAACATGGGGGATATTGGTGTCTTAGTTCTTGTGGAAATCCCTGACAGTTTGTATTTTAGCACCACTTAACAAATGTAAGCAGTCAGCATGAGATTGGATTCCACGAGCCTTTAAATTGAATGTTACTGATTTTATTTCTCTGCTTGCCAAATCCAGTGCTCCTAAGGCTTCTTGTGAGTGACAACATGGATGGAATCCTAGAGGCTGTGCGTGTCTTTGGGAATCTCTCTCAGGACCACGACATCTGCAATTTCCTCGTGCAGAACAATGGTGAGTTCACGGCAGAGGCTCACAGGCATTTCTTGCCAACGATCAGGCTGTATCAACTATTTTTTTTGTTTATGTTTTATTATCTATTTGAGAGCGACAGAGAGAGAAAGAGGCAGAGAGAGAGAAAGAGAATGGGCACACCAGGGCTTCCAGTCACTGCAAATGAACTCCAGATGTATGTGCCACCTTGTGCATCTATCTGGCTTACATGGATCCTGGGGAACCGAGCCTCGAACTGGGGTCCTTAGGCTTCAGGCAACTACTTAACCACTAAGCCATCTCTCCAGCCCTGCATCAGCTATTTTCCTCTTGCTGGGATGCAACACCTGACCAGAAGCACCTTCGGGGAAGGAAGGAATATATTTTAGCTTACAGTTCCAGAGGGTGGAATCCATTGTGGTATGGAAGGAACGCCAGGAATGGAAAGCTGGTGTCACACACTGCAGCATAGTAAACAGAGAACAGCAGGTAGAGGTGGGCTATGAAACCCCAAGCCCCTGCCCCCACCTCCCAGTGATCAGGTATTCAAACACATGAGCCAGAGCATCCAGACACTGCAGACGAACTCCAGACACATGCGCCACCATGTGTATCTGGCTTATGTGGGTACTGGGGAATTGAACCTTAGGCTTTGCAGGCAAGTGCCTTAACCATTAAGCCATCTCTCCAGACCTTGTTTCTTTTATATATGTATATATTTATATTTATATATATATTATATATATAATATTATATAATTATATATATATATATTAGGGCTGGAAAGATGGCTTTGTAGTTAAGACATTTTCCTGAAAAGCCAAAGGATCTGGGTTTGACTGTCTAGGACCCACATAAGCCAGATGCACAAGGGGGTGTATGCATCTGGAGTTTGGTTGCAGTGGCTGGAGGTCCTGGCATGCCCATTCTATCTCTCTCTCTCCCCCTCCCTCCCTCTCTCTCTCTCTCTCTCTCTCTCTCAAACAAATAAATAAAAAATATTAGTTGGGCTGGAGAGAAAGAGAATGGATATGCCAGGGCCTCTGTGCACCACCTTGTGCATCTGGTTTTACATGGGTACTGGGGAATCAAACCTGGGTCCTTAGGCTTTACAGACAAGCACCTTAACCACTGAGCCATCTCTTCAGCCCTCAAGAGATATTTTCCTTCATATTTCAGAATGTCTGTTATCCCTCGCTCATAATTGTATGTGTGTGGTGGTGGTGGGGAAACACCAAGGTCTCTTGTTCAATAAATGGATTCCAGATGTTTGCACCACTTTTGCATCAAGCTTTATGTGGGTGCTGGGGAATTGAACCTCAGCCAACCGGCTTTGCAAGTAAGTTCTTTAACCATTGATCTTGACTCCTTATTTAAAACAGATCTTTGGAGGGGAATAGATGTCTAAAGACATAAAGTTGGGTTTGCAATGTTTTATTCATTTACTTTAATTGACAAACAAGAATTGTATGTTTATGGTATACAACATATTGTTTGGAACACAATGTTCTGTTTATTAAACTGGGAGACTGGCAAGTACCCAAGTGTTTATACCAACCGTACTTTGTATGTGTCACATATTTTATGTATGAAGGATCATTTTAAAAGTTTAACTCTCCAGGGGCGAAGATGCAACACAGTGGTAGAGTGCTTGCCTACCATGCCCAAAGCTCTGGGTCCCATCCTGGGTGCTGTGTAATACCAGGTGCGGTGGCTCATGCCTTAAATCCTTCTACTCTGGAGGTGGAGGCAGGAGGATCCGAAGTTTCATATTATTCTTGGCTACATAGCAAATGTGAGGTCAGCCTGGGGCTCAAAACAAACACAAGACCCTGTCTCAAAATAATACAGGGCTGGAGCAATGGCTTAGTGGTTAAAGGCACTTGCCTGCAAAGCCAGAGGACCTAGGTTTGATTCCCCAGGACCCACGTAAACCAGATGCACAAGATGGCACATGCGTTTGGAGTTCATTCGCAGCGGCTGGAGGCCCTGGTGTACCCATTCTTTCTCTCTCTCTCAAACAAATAAAGAAGTAAGAACAAAACAAGACAAACTATTCATGTATATGATAGTAAATCTAGAAAGATAATGTCACAATACCAAGAAACTGTCACCTCTTACCTCACTCCCCTGAGAGGACAGCTTACATTTTGGCCAGTGTTCTTGGTAGTCCTCAGCACACACGTGCATGTGGTGTGACTTCTGCCAGGCTCACTGTCAACCCAGTCAGCAGAGCTGGGACCAAAGCAGGGACAACCTCCCAGGTCTGCCGTAAATGGGAATGGCTGGAATCCACACCGTTCCCAGTTCTGTCTCTGGGAGTAACTGGTTTTCCCCATCCTGAGATATCCCGGCGCCTGAAGCCCTGCCTTGTCCCAGGTGGGTATCCAGCAGCCTCTGCTCTCACGCCAGCCGTGGGACGCTGCAGAAAAGACCATGTTAGCAGCTGACTTCCCTGCCCCAGGCTGAGCATTGAAAGACTTGGTACTAAAGATTCCCAAGGGCCCTTGAGAACCACCAGGAGAGATGAATGTTCACTCTCCCCCAGCAGGGTCTCCACTGCTGCCCTGGAGAGGGAGCTGCTGGGTGGGGGATGGTAGTAATGGGGCCAGGGGGCATGAGGAGCCCAGAGCAGGCTCAGGAGTGGGGGGGTTACAGAACCCCTGCTGGAAGATGGATAGAGACTTTGGAAGAATGGGACCCACACATAAATAGAGGTTTTGCAAGCTACACTCTCCCCTCCCCCTGCCATTTGTAAAACAAGCCAGAGCTGGGACGTGGGCTCTCACAGGTCTGCATCTCCTCTACTCTTCCAGTTCACAAGTTCATGATCGCACTCCTGGATGCCAAACATCAGGACATTTGTTTTTCTGCCTGTGGGGTTCTCCTCAACCTCACTGTGGATAAAGACAAGCGCGCCATCCTGAAGGAAGGCGGAGGTATTACAAAGTAAGTTTCAAGGCGTGGAGTCTGACTCTTGGGAGTCGGAGGGGGGGGTCAGTTTCCTGGGAGTTTGGGCACCTTCATTCATTTCAGTGGAGCAGAGGAAGCTCCAAATTGGCGCAAATAGAGGTAATTTAGGTTCTTATTGGACTCTAATTTCAGAAGTGGGTAATTACAACACGGTAGGCAATTACATTTGTAGGTATGAACTTATTTAAGGGATCACTGAATTAGATATAATGCATATTGAATGCCACACTGTGGGCCGTAATGGTAAATGTGATGCTTGAAGATGGATTCAGACAGGCCTAACGTCTCTGTGGTGATTTGATTCAGGTGTCTCCCATAAACTTAGGCATTCTGAATACTGATAGAGATTTGGAAATTTAACGACTTCTGGAGGCAGTGTATTGTTGGGGGCGGGCTTATGGGTGCTATAGCCAGCTTCCCCTTGCTAGTGTTTGGCACACTCTCCTGTTGCTACTGTCCACCTTATGTTACCCTCTGCTCATGCCATTGTTTTCCCCTGCCATCGTGGAGCTTCCCCACAAGCCTATAAACCAAAATAAACCTTGTTTCCCCCCACAAGCTGCTCTCGGTTGGGTGATTTCTGCCAGCAGTGTGAACCTGACTGCAACAGTTGCCATCTAACTTTTCTCCCCTCAGGCTTGTGCATTGTTTAAGAGAGTTCGGTCCTTCTGACTGGCAGCTGGCCTGCTTGGTTTGCAAGACCTTGTGGAACGTCAGTGAAAACGTCACAAATGCTTCATCATGCTTTGGAGACGAAGACACCAACACGCTTTTAGTCCTGTTGTCCTCGTTTTTGGGTACGACTCCTGTCTCTGGATCTGTGACTTTTATCAAAGAGACGTAAGAAAATGTGTTTTGTGAACCTTTGGGATAAAGATTGTATACATCTGGTTGGCAGTTTTCTGCAAGCAACAGGAGAATTCTAAATGTTACTATTACACAGAACTATCTGTAAGAGGCTGTTACTTACAATGGGGACAGGATTCTTAGTCGCTTGGAACTGATAATTCTTCTGTGACTCCCCTGCCCCCCCCCATTTTCTCTGGCTGTGTAAATACAAGGTCTCAGCACACATACATTTCTCTTGCTTACAAGCATGTAGATACTGCTGCAACTGAGAAAACAGCAAAAGCTATTCTGAATTAAATCATGTATTTAATTGAGTCTGTAGATTTTAATTAGGAGCTGTGTGGAGTATTTTGTGGGGAGAGGGCCTGTGAAACAATTTGACATTACACTGGGGATTTTTGTCCCCAAAAGGCAGAAAGTAAAGGAATACAAACCGAAGAGGATTGTTTCCTGCTTAGGTTTTTTTGAGGCAATGCTGGAACTAAAGGCACACACCACCACGCCTGGCCTTAATGTTTTTTTTTTAAATTTAATTTATTAGTTTTCTTTTCAGCAAATACAGGCAGTTTGGTACCATTGTTTAGGTTCATCCATGATCTACCCCCTCCCAATGGATCCTCCTTGTTGATGTAAATGGGTCATGCATTGTGGAATTAGCCCACAGTTATTGGTACCATAAATGTCTCTGCATATCATGACCCAACATGTAACTCTGACATTCTTTCCACTCCCTCTTCTGCAAAATTTCCGTGAGCCATGTTGGGTTCATTTTTGGTCTGCTTCAGTGCTGAGGTGTTGGGGGCCTCTGAGGCTCTGGCTCTCTGATTTGGTAGGAGTTGATTGTTCTCTGTGTTGCTCTCCTTCCCCTTTGTGCTGGTATCCAGTTCATCAGGAAAACAGCACCTTTGCTTGTTTCGCCAATTTTCTTTAGTTTCATTGGGGCCCCTTTTGAGGTATGTTGGGGCAGCTCTCTCCTTAGGATCTGCATCTATCTGAAAAAGAGAAGCAGATTCTCCAATGGAGAGTAAGTTAGCACCCGTAAAATTGAGATAGCACTTACTTTTTTGATAGAGAGGATAGAGAGTTTAATAGGTGTAGGCCCTCTTGTACCCCATGATTAATGGTAGCTTGATATTGGAGAGTGGGCTTCTGTTTGGATATGGTTCTGACTTGTTTCCCAGCTCCAGCTATGGGTCTCGTACCGCTGAGGGGATCAGTTAGCCAAATCAAGAGCAGTTGGTTCCCCACCATGGCTGTGTGCCACTATTGCACTTGTGTGGGCATCACACCAGGTTATTTGTTGCTAATTAGGTTAGACCATGAGTTGCTTGGACAGATATTGGTCATTTCCCCCAGTCACCCATGTAGCACCTTCTGGCACTAGACACGCTGACTGTCTGGGGACTGACTCTCTCCTGGCTGGCCTTAATTTTTTAACGTGTGTGCATGTGTGCATAAGGTGCGGTGCCCCTATGCTGACCTGCAGTGGAGGGGTGCTTGCCTATGGTGCCCTGTTTCATTGCTCTTGTGCTGGGTCTTGTTTTAAGCTGGAGTCTCTCTTTTTTTAAATTTTATTTATTTATTAGAGAGATTGAGAGAATAAGTGGGCAAGCCAGGGCCTCTAGCCACTGCAAACAAACTCCAGATGCATGTGCCACCATGTACATCTGGCTTTTATGGGTTCTGGGGAATTGAACCTGGGTCCTTAGTCTTCACAAGCAAGTTCCTTAACCACTAAGCCATCTCTCCAGCTGAGCTAGGGTCTCTTTATTGACTCCAGAGCTTAGAGGGCTCTGGGATTCTCTGGTCTCCATTGCCCACTGGGTTACAGGTGCACTGGGATCTGGAAATTCAAACTCAGGCAGTCCCAGGCCACCTCAGGCCCTCGATGCTTACATAGACAGTGCACTTGACTGCTAACCATCTCTCTAGCACTCCTAGTTTAATTGTTTTTCTATATTTAGGATTTGTTTTTAAAACCTGGGTTAGGTCTAGAAACAATTATTGGGGTCAGTTAATGAGTCAGTGAATTACTCATTCTTTCTTTCTTTATTTTCTGTTTTTTAATATAGGGTCTTCTTTTAGCCCAGGCTAACCTGGAATTCACTATGTAGTTTCAGGGTGACCTCAAACTCACAATGATCCTCCTACCACGGCCTCCCAAGTGCTGGGATTAAAGGCATGTGCCACCACGCCTGGCCTCTTATTTATTTATTTTTGCTGTTGTTGTGGAGTTACTCATTCTTCTTCCCACATGGAGATGTACCATTGCCTAGCCAATGTATTGGATCAGCACAGTGCAAAAAAGCTCAGCTTAACTCAGAAGCCATGGATTCAAATCGTCCAGGCTTGTGTTGGCAGTGTAATTTGGTCTTTCACGATCTGTCTCTCCATCTATAAAATACATGATAGTCCCTGTCCCACCCCAGGGAGCTATCTGTGTGGCTCAGACAAGCACCCAACCAGCATGATGAGATGACCTGGAAGCCTGCCACGTCAGAATGTTCTGAACTTAGGTCCTTGCTTTATCCCTAACAAGATTTTATACTTCGGGCTTGACCTCTTTGAATTTTACGTATGATCTCCTCTAAGTTAGGATTAACAAATGTCTGTCTTCCAGGGTGCTCAGAGTAATAAACCAGCACCTATGTCTAAAGAACCTAGCACTGTAGCCAGCACTGAGCAAGTCCTCAACAAAGGGCTTATGCATTTGTAAACTCTGTTGCTACAGTATGTTACTGAATACGAATAGATGCTCAGAAACTGCTTAAAAGAATCTGAGCAAGGTGTGGTGGCACGCACCTTTAATGCCAGCTCTCGGAAGGCAGAGGCAGGTGGATTGCTGTGAGTTCAAGGCCAGCCTGGGACTGAGTGAATTCCAGGTCAGCCTGGGCTACAGCAAGACCCTATCTCAAAACAAACAAAAAACAAGAACCTGATCTCCTAGGCTGTTGTGATATTTTTTTTTTTCCTCCAAATAACTGTCATTTTGTGAGTGTCTAAAGATACAGAGTGAGAAAACGAAATGAGCATGATTTTCGAGATTGAAGCTCTGTGACTGCTAAGCTTTCTCAGGTGGCAGGAAGCAGAAGTGCCCACACCAGGCTGCCTTCGTTCAGTTCTCCTGAGCAGAGCTTTGAAACCAAGCAGATTAAAGCTGCTGCCCTGGCCCATGCCTAGCAATTCTGATTCAGGGGCTCTGGAGTCAGGGCTGAGCCCTTGCGCTCTGGGTCTCGGAGTTTGAAGGGAAGGAGGTGCAGGGAGGATGAAACCAGAAACAAGATGTTGTCAAAACCTCCAGCGCGCTGCTCCGGCGTCAGGTTGGGCCGCATCTGTCAGGACACTCAGCTCGCCCTGTCTCTGCTCCCTATAGGTTCCTGGTTGGTCCTAGCTTCTGCTATCTCAGACTTCACTTGCTGCAACCAGTGTTTGTCTGCTGCTGTTGGCACACGTTCCTGTCTCTTAAATTCAGGAAAAACGATGCGGTTCATTGAGCCAGTCACTTTCCTGTGACCTTTTGTGTGTTTCCCTCACAGGTCATCTGCTGCTTCCTTTGTTACATAAAGCTTGGGCAGTCAGTCTGAACAACCAGGGTGGTAGGGGCCCACGTAAGGACCAACCAGAAGAGGTGTGACTCCCCAAAGGGCCAGGGTCCCCAGGAAGCACTTGGAGATAGCCGGCCTGTTGCCCACCACTCAGCTCCCAAGTTCCCCTTAGGGCCACATTGAGCTACTCCAGCCTCTGGGACTTTTTGCATGTAGGACCTTCTTACAGCTATTTTTTTAAATTTTTTTTTAAATTTTTATTTATTTATTTGAGAGCGACAGACACAGAGAGAAAGACAGATAGAGGGAGAGAGAGAATGGGCACGCCAGGGCTTCCAGCCTCTGCAAATGAACTCCAGACGCGTGCGCCCCCTTGTGCATCTGGCTAACGTGGGACCTGGGGAACCGAGCCTCGAACAGGGTCCTTAGGCTTCACAGGCAAGCGCTTAACAGCTAAGCCATCTCTCCAGCCCTTTTTTTAAATTTTTTAAATATTTATTTATTTGAGAGAGTGAGAGAGAGAAAATGGGCACACCAGGCCCTCTAGCCGCTGCAAATGAATTCCAGATGCATTCGCTACTTTGCACATCTGGCTTTACATGGGTGCTGGGGAGTGGAGCTCTGGCCCTTAGGCTTTGTAGGCAAGTGCCTTAACCACTGAACCATCCCTCCAGCCCTGACAGCTGTTTATTTTCGTGTGTGTGGATGTACGTGTGTGTGTACATGCACTTGTGTGCATGAATGTAGAGGTCAGAGGACAATTTTGTGTGTCATCCTCAGAAATGCCGTCTACTTTTATTATTTATTTAAATATTTATTTTGAGACAAGGTCTCTTATCGGCCTGGAGTTTACCAATTAGGCCCATGTGGTTGGACAGCAAGCCCCAAGGAGTCTCTGCCTCCCCAGTGCTGGGGTTATACTGTTCCTGGCTCTTTTACATGTGGTTTCTGGCAGTGGAAGTCAGGTTCCCGTGCTTGTACTTAACCAACTGAGCTATCTCCCCAGCCCCCCTCCCCCAACCTCCCCAGTCCCCTCACAGCTCTAAAGCCCATAGTCACAGTCTAATCACAGGAAATCTATACTTCTCGTGTTGTAGTTATGAAGTGTGATATTTCCTATATTTAGTGCGACTTGAAATTATTACTAAGACGCTTGAGGGAAATACTACTGCATCCTCTAAAATCCATACTTGATAAAGGCCTGTGGACTGGCTAACAATGGTGGTACCTTTGCTTTAATATTGTTAGATGCTTTCTTTAGGGGTATTTTCTTGCATCTGATGAGTGTGTGTGTGTGTGTGGCATATGTACGTGTATGTGTGGATGCACTGGCTGGCATGTGGAGGCCAGAGGAGAACACTGGGTGTCCTTGTTCTGTTACTCATCTGTTTATTTTCTTGCCTTTTCTTTGTCTTTTTCTGAATGCAGAGCTGTGGGTTTCGTGAACCCGAGTGATTGCCTGGTCTCTGCTCCCCACAGGTCGGGGGTTACATGTATGGCCATGCCCAGCTGTTTACATGGGACTTGGGGAATCCAATTCAGGCAATCTTGGGCCCTCATGCTTGGAGTAGGTGCTCTTGCCCTATGAGCTATCTCCCCAACCCTGTTTGTTGTTTTAAGACAGAATTTCAGTCTCCTGAGTACTGTGCCACTGTGTCTGGGTATATTTTTAAAAAGAGGATGTTTGGGCTGGAGAGATGGCTCAGTGGTTAAAGGCACTTGTTTGCAATGCCTGCTGGCAAGGGTTCAATTCCCCAAAACCCCCACAGAGTCAGATGCACAAAGTTGAGCATGCATCTGGAGTTCCTTCTAGGTGGCAAAATGCACCCATACATACTCTCTCATTAATAAATAAATAAATTTAAAAAATGAGATGTTTAGGGCCAGGCATAGTGGCATATGCCTTTAATCCCAGCACTTGGGAGGCAGGAGTAGTATTGCTATGAATCCAAGGCCAGCCAAAGAATATGTAGTGAATTCCAGGTCAATCTGGGTTAGAGTGAGATCCTACCTCCAAAAAAAACCCCAAAAACCAGGCATGGTGGTACATGCCTTTAGTCCCAGCACTCAGGAGGCAGGGGTAGGAGGATTGCTCTGATTTCAAGGCTAGCCTGAGACTGCATAGTGAATTCCAGATCAGCCTGGGCTACAGGGAGAATCTACCTTGAAAAATGTAAAAAAAAAGAAAAAGGTAACATCTGAGATCATTAGTAAAATGCTGTCACTGAGAGGGGACAGTAAGTATAGAAGTGTTGCCTAAAGTTATGATACTATAGCAAAATTCAGGCAGAAGATAAACATCTAGCCTGCGTTTTTCTTCTTATTTTATTTTTTAATTTTTCATGAGATAGGGTCTCACTCTAGCCCAGGCTGACCTGAAATTTGCTATGTAGTGTCAGAGTGGTCTTGAACTCACAGTGATCCTACTACCTCTGCCTCCCAAGTGCTAGGATTAAAGGCGTGCGCCACCACGCCCAGCTCTTCTTAGTTTAAGTATTTTATTTACTTGTTTATGAGGTGAGAGAGAGAGACAGACACAGACCCCATGATACTGAGAGGGCATGCCAGAGCCTCTTGCACTGCAGATACCTGCACCACTTTGTGCATCTGGCTTTACATGGGTACTGGGGATTTGATCCTAAGCCAAACTTAGGCTGGTAGGCTTTGCAAGCAAGCACCTTTAACCGCTAAGTCACCTACCCGACTCGAGCCTGTGTTTTTCTGCTGTTGTGTTATGTACCTGGCACGCCCTTCCTCCAGCCCACTCCAAGGCAGTACCAGCATGGAGAATGAAATAAGTGCAGTTTGCAGAAGTCACCAGGGCAAAGCCTGGCAACCCTGAGCTCCTCTTTGTGAATTTTGAGGGCTGGGCCTCCTGGGGGGCTGTGGCCTATGCAGCTTCCTGGCTTTCCTCTCTGGGGAGGTGTCCAGAGCCACAGCTGAGTCTGTACAGTAACTAATGAAATGGGCATGTGGGTGACAAGGCACTTGAGTTTCAACTCTTTTATAAAGACACTTAAAAGACAGGCTATGTTGAAAACAAGACTGGCTGTAAGATCACAGAGGTCCGTGGTGAAATCGAGGGCTGTTTTTGAAAAGGACATCAAAGTAATTGAGATAGCAATAAAAGTTACCTAACTTTTCCTTGCTGGCTAGCTAGAAAAAATAAATCCAGACAGTGATGATCCTCTCACATGGTTGAGATGTTGCCCGTCTTTCTGGAAAGGGGCTTAAAAAGAATTTTGTCTAGGGCTGGAGAGATGGCTTAGCGGTTAAGCACTTGCCTGTGAAGCCTAAGGACCCCAGTTTGAGGCTCGATTCCCCAGGACCCACGTTAGCCAGATGCACAAGGGGGCACACGCATCTGGAGTTCATTTGCAGTGGCTGGAAGCCCTGGCGCGCCCATTCCCTTTCTATCTGTCTCTTTCTTTCCCTCTCTCTCTGTCACTCTCAAATAAAGAAATAAAAATGACAAAAAATATTTAAAAAAAAAAAGAATTTTGTCTAAAACTTCCTGCTATACTGCAGTCACTTCCTACATGTGAATTCTTGTATGTTTAATCTGGTGGTTTGAAGTGGGGGACCCTGGCACTCTGGTCCACCACGAAACCCTCTCAGGAAGCTGGCAATTGGAGATGTATGTGAGCAGTGTGTTGTTGATGTAAACAATGTGACACTGTCGCATGCTTATGTGTGGGTCCTGGCTCTCAGGTTCTGTGACAAGGATAGCGTAGGGCTCAGCGTTTCTGTTGGAGCATGTCCCGACCTCACCAGAGCCAGTGAGACTGTACCTTACAAGAGAACGCTCAGAGTAGTGAGATTGTTCCAAGGGCAACTGTCTGCACACTGGGCTAGGAAATGGTGTGATGACCGAGGGAAGCGCTTACGGATGCTCAGCGCGTGAGCTGTAACAATTATTGTGTTAACTGCAGATTCATTGTTTCAGGTCTTGTGATCCTTTCTAATGCCTTGCCTTCAACTTGAGCATTTAGACATGTACAGCACACAAAGAAAGCTTTAAAATAGTTGTTTCTCCCCCTATAGATTATTAAATCAATTTAGTTGACTTTAACCAACAAGCTTTGAAAAATGAAATGGCAGGCTGGAGAAATGGTTCAGCGGTTAAGGCACTTGCCTGCAAGGCCGAACAACCCAGGTTCAATTCCCCAGTACCCACATTAAGCTGGATGCACAAGGTAGCACATCTAGAGTTCATTTGCAATGGCTGGAGGCCCCTGCGTGCCCATTCATTCATTCTCTCTCTCTGCTTGCAAATAAACAAATAAAAGTATTTTAAAAAGTGAAGTGGTAAAATGATTACCGAATATATTACGTGTAGTAAGAGTAAGTATTCTAATGTGAACATTTGTCATTTGTATATAAATTTCTCTTTTATTTATTTATTTATTTTGAGACTGGGTCTCTTGTATCCCAGGCTGGCCTCGAACTCCCTGTATAGCCAAGGATGACCTTGAGCTTCTGATCTTCCCACTTGTCCCTCCCTAGTGTGAGTGCTGCGATCACAGGAGTCTGACACCACGTGTAGCTTGGGCATTATCTAAATATACAGAGTCATAATATAAAATGTTTCTTACTAACGGTCCCAGAAAGTGTGAAAATCGTAAACCTAATTTTTTTTTTTTTTTTTTTGAGGTAGGGTCTCACTGTAGGCCAGGCTGACCTGGAATTCACTAAGGAGTCTCAGGGTGGCCTCGAACTCACGGCGATCTTCCTACCTCTGCCTCCCGAGTGCTGGGATTAAAGGCGTGCGCCACCACGCCCAGTGTAAACCTAATTTTTAATTAGCTCATCCTCTGCTCTTGCAGGACAAAGTCACTGATTATCTGGTGTCACATGTCACATTCTCTGAAGTTGCTGCATTTACTTTGGAACATCCAACTTTGTCTCTCTTGCCTGTAACTATGTGACTCTCCCTGTCTAACTCAACTTAGAATTAACATGGACTGAGCACGGATGAACTCATTTCTAAGATAGGCTGAGTCTCAAGGGAGGGAATGTAACCTTAACATTAGATTTAAAAAAAAAATAAAGACAAAGGCTGGGGTTGTAGCTTAGTTAGTTGTTTGCCTGAGATGCATAAAGCCTGGGTTTGGTCCTCAGTACCGAATAAACCAGGAATAGTAGGGCAAATTTGTAATCCCAGCATCCAGGGGCGAGCGACAGGAGGAACAGAAGTTCAAGGTTGTCCCAGCTTAAGATACCTGAGACCCAGTCTTGCAAATGAATAAGTTAATTATGAGAATAAATAAAAGCAATCAAACAAACAAACAGAAGCCCGGAGATTATAATGAAAACTACCAGATCTAACCAAAGCCTGGGCCAAGGAAAGGATTGCAGAGTGTTTGGGATCACACATTTAGCTCTAAGTACCACCTTAGTGAAAGAATAGAAAGCAACTTTTTAAAAATTATTTATTTATTTATTTTAGAGCGACAGACACAGAGAGAAAGACAGATAGAGGGAGAGAGAGAGAATGGGCGCGCCAGGGCTTCCAGGCTGTGCAAACGAACTCCAGACGCGTGCGCCCCCTTGTGCATCTGGCTAACGTGGGACCTGGGGAACCGAGCCTCGAACCAGGGTCCTTAGGCTTCACAGGCAAGCGCTTAACCGCTAAGCCATCTCTCCAGCCCAAAAGCAACTTTCTTAACAAAAGCCTAGTGCTGAAAAAAAATTTAAAAAGCGTGAATAGGAAGATAGTCTAGAAATCTGAAGTCACACAGAACAGCAGGCTCTTCTTGTCTGGAAGAAGCCAACCGGGAAGGACTTTGAGGGCATCAAACACTGGCTGCATTTGCCTCTCCTCGAGGCCGGTTATCTCTCGGGAGGGGAGAGCCAGGCTTCTTGCAAGGTCTCCATGGAGTGCCTGCTGAAGTGCTTGTGTCTGCCAGGAATTTATCTCACAGCTGCAGAACTGTGCCCTTGGTCCCGGGGAGAAGCAGGGGAAGGTACAGACAGATTCCACACTCTTATCTTGGGCTGGGTGGTACCACGAATCCTTATAGGGCCAAAGCACACACCGAGCTTGCACAAACAGTCACCGAAGAAAAGCTGATGTAAACAGAGCAGCACGTTCTAATGGGGCTCGACTTGGCCTTAGAAAAAAATGCTTGTAAGTTATGTGACTGGCCACGCTGGTGGTCACCTGGGGACTTTGTGGTTGCTATTCAGGCAGTGGGCCTCAGACCACAAGACCCAGGAAGCAGCGATATTCTGACTGGCAAGCCAGTGAGCCTCCTGAGGTCTGTTACCTAAGGTGTGAGGTGAGGTCCTGTTTAAACAGGCAAGCTGATACATTAACATGGGTTAGATATACTTATGGTATTCAAAGAATTCAGGGTGCCCTGGCTTTATGAAGTAAATAAAGTTTAAATTTCATATTTTACGCTTACAAGTCATTTCTTGCATTTTTCATGGCCTCTTTTAGGACTTTGATTAGTCCTTGGGATTCTCAAAGTCCCCTATTGTTCAGCTATTGAAGAAAGCATGGGGCTGGAGAGTGGTGTGGTGCTTTTTTGTTGTTGTCGTTGTTGGTTTTTTGGTTTTTTGGGTTTTCGAGGTAGGGTCTCGCTCTAGCCCAGGCTGACCTGGAATTCACTATGTAGTCTCAGGCTGTCCTTGAACTCATGGCGCCCCTCCTACCTCTGCCTCCCGAGTGCTGGGATTAAAGGTATGTGCCACCACACCCAGTTTGAAAGTGCCACTGTAAATGAACTCCAGATGTGTGCACCTCCTTGTGCATCTGGCCTACGTGGGTCCTGGGGAATCGAACCGGGATCCTTTAGCTTTGCAGGCAAACGCCTTAACTGCTAAGCCATCTCTTCAGCTGAGAGTGCCTTTTTATACTTGGCAAATGCCCTACCACTGAACTGCAGCCCTAGCTCTGGTGTTGTACAAAACAGTGTATCCCGGCTGTTTGAAGGCAGTGGAGTTCTAGTTTTCATTAGTTCATTTTCTTAAAGCACTGAGGATTGAACCCAAGGCTGCACATCTGATAGGTGAGCACTCTACCATTGAGCCACATCCCATATTACAGGGCTTGTGTTCAATTCAACTGGCCCATTTTCCCAAAAGATTTCCTGAATCCTTTTTTTTTTTTAAAAAAAAAAAAACTTATTTATTTATTTGCAAGCAGAGAGAGAGACAGAATGGGCATGCCTCCAGGCACTGCAAACAAGCAGATGGATGTACTACTCTGTGCATCTGGCTTTACATGGATACTGGGGAATTGAACCTGGGTCATTAGGCTTTGCAGGCAAGTGCTTTAAACCCTGGGCTATCTCTCCATCCCTGTCCTGAATCCTTTTATCTCTTTCAAACATTGAAGTAATTAATTTTTCTAATGTACATATAAGAAAGCAACTTATTTATCTTCATTCATCTTGAGAAATTGTTATTGAATTTGGGATGCAAATTTATGTGGAAATTAAGAAATTTTTGAAAGAGCTCACTTCAGTGTAAGAATTTAAAAATTTTTTTTTTGTTAATTTCTTATTTATTTATTTGAGAGTGACAGACAGAAAAATAGGCAGATAGAGAGGAAGAATGGGCATGTCAGGGCCTCCAGCCACTGCAAACAAACTCCAGAAGCATGCACCCCCCCTTATGCATCTGGTAACGTGGGTCCTGGGGAATCAAGCCTCTAACCGGGATCCTTAGGCTTCATAGGCAAACATTTAAACTGATAAGCCATCTCTCCAACCCCAATGTAAGAATTTTTTTGAAAGTTATTACCCTTTCAAATGAAGATGCTAAAATATACTTGTTTTGTGGGGCACGGTAGGAATGAGGTAGTACTTACCTTTAATCCCAGCGCTCAGCACTCTAGAGGTGGTGACAGGAAGGTCGAGAGTTTAAGGCTAGCCTAGGCCACATAGCAAGACCCTGTATGACAAAAACAAAAATAGGGGGCCAGGTGTGGTGGCGCACGCCTTTTAATCCCAGCACTTGGGAGGCAGAGGTAGGAGGATCGCCGTAAGTTCAAGGCCACCCTAAGACTATATCATGAATTCCAGGTCAGCCTGGGCTACAGTGAGACTCTACCTCAGGGGAAAAAAAAACGTAGAGGATGGGGAGGTGGCTCAACAGGTAAGAACAGTTGCTGTTGCAAGCATGAGGACCTGAGTTCGAGTCCCAGAAACCATGAATAAGCTGAGCATGGCTGCACATATCTGTAAGCCCATCATGGAGGGGGCAGAGACAAGAGGATGGCTGGGGCTCTTGGTCAGCAGATCTAACTGAAGAAGCCCCAGGTTGACTGACTGAGAAGAGGATCTGTCTCAGGGAAATCAGGCAGAAGAGCAATAGAAGACCAGATGTTCTCCTCTGGCCTCTTCATGCATGTGCTCAGTGCACGCACATCTATACACATGTATAGATGCCACATATGCCTCACACATGCTATACTCCCCAAAATAAAATTAGTAATGGGGCTGGAGAGATTGCTTAGTGGTTAAGGTGCTTGCCTGCAAAGCCAGAGGACTTCGGTTCAATTCCCCAGGACCCACATACGCCAGATGCACAAGGAGGCACATGCATCTGGGGTTCAATTGCAGTGGCTGGAAGCCCTGATGTGCCCATTCTCTCTCACACACTCTTTCCCTCTCTCAAATAAATAAATAGAAATAAAATATTTAAAAAAAATTAGTAAGTACACACACTGTTATTTTTTTGTTCATTTTTATTTATTTGAGAGTGACAGAGAAAGAAAGAGGCAGAGAGAGAGAGAGAATGGGCGCACCAGGCCCTCCAGCCACTGCAAACGAACTCCAGACGCGTGCGCCCCCTTGTGCATCTGGCTAACGTGGGTCCTGGGGAACCGAGCCTCGAACCGGGGTCCTTAAGCTTCACAGGCAAGCGCTTAACCGCTAAGCCATCTCTCCAGCCCCACACACTGTTCTTAAATATTTGTAAAGAATAAAAGTGAGTGAATCCTATTTTTCTTTTTAAAAAAGCACACTTTTCCACAGGGTATAGGAGTATGAGCCTGTGGGCTCTCCTCCTCAGAAACCTGAGGCAGGAGAATTACATGAGCCCAGAAACCCCAAACCAGTCTAGCTGACACAGGAGACCCTGTTTCACAAACAAAAAGGAAAAGAAAAGCCTTTTAAGCCCCAATCATACCTTCATGTCATGTCTTATTGGTATTAAAAATATCCAGGATGAGAACGTAGCCCCTCAAAACAATTAGACTAAGGACTGGGAAGAAGGCGGTGTTAAAAGTGCTTATGTGCCAGCCTGACAACTGGAGTTCTGGTGCCCAGAACCCACAGAAAGCTGGACTCAAGTAGTACATGCTGCAACCCCAACATGCCTGGCATTGGGAGGCGGAGTTAGAAGAATCCTGCAGCTCTGGCCCTCTAGCCTGGCATCGCAGCAAGCAACCAGAGGGACCTTGTCTCAAGGTGGAAAGCGAGGACCCACACACTGAGGTTGTCCTCTAACCTCGACACCCTGGCACGTGTGCATCCATACACACAGGTATATACCATTCAAACACACACACAAAGTTGGGGAGACGGCTCATTGGGTAAAGTGCCTATAGCACATGTATGAGAACCTGAGTTTGGATCCCCAATCCCGGTGTAAAATCCTGGGAATGGTGGTGTATGGCTGTAATTTCATCGCTGGTTAGAGAGACACTGAATCCCTGGAGCTCACTGGCTAGCTAGTTTAGCTGAATCAGTGAGTTCTAGGTTCCACAAGAGACTCTATCTTCTTAAAGAAAAAGGTGAAGAGTGATGGCATAAGACACCCAGGGCTGGAGAGATAGCTTAGCAGTTAAGGCACTTCCCTGTGAAGCCTAAGGACCCAGGTTCGATTCCCCAGGACCCACATAAGCCAGATGCCCATGGTGGCACATATGTCTGGAGTTCATTTGCAGTAGCTGGAGGCCCTGGCATGCTTCCAATACACCCTCTCTCTCTCTCTCAAATAAACAAAAATATTTTTTAAAAAGACATCCAGTGTTGGCCTCTGACATGTGCACACACACACACACACACACACACACACACACACACACAGAATTAAACTCTATTTAGTAGGGTGGCATTTCTATATGCTTGCTCTAATGTTGGCTTTCTGATCCAGATGAAGAGCTTGCGCTGGATGGCAGCTTTGACCAGGACCTCAGAAGCTTCCACAAGCTGCATTGGGAGACCGAGTTCAAGCCGGTGGCACAGCAGCTTCTAAAGAGGATCCAGAGTCGCCACACCTTCCTGGAGCCCCTGCCCGTCCCTTCTTTCTGACGTGGAGCAGGGTAACACACCACAGGAAGACGGGTCTCCCTTGTTTTTAACAAGTGGTAACAAGACGAACATTGAAAGTGTTTAAAGTACTGATTTTAGTGAGTAGCCTAAGTATTTTAAAAGAAATAAGCATTTCCTCTTTCTTAGGTATTATGGAAAAATGAATATACCTGTTATATTTTCATATTTTCTACTATGAGAAATGTGAGATGAAAATGTATGTATTTTTAAGTTCCTGAGTTTTCCTTCTAGTTTCAATTAAATAATTTAGAAATAGTTTTAAAGTTCTGATTTGAGTCGGGCATGGTGGTGCACGCCTTTAATCCCAGCACTCGGGAGGCAGAGGTAGGAGGATCGCCGTGAGTTGGAGGCCACCCTGAGACTCCATAGTGAATTCCAGGTCATCCTGCACCAGAGTGAGATTCTACCTTGAAAAAAACAAACAAAAATCTGAGTTCGCCATTCTGGAGTAGATGTCAGGTCATTAGTTAGTTGTGCAACTAAGACCCGTGGAAAAAAACAGTGGCCAGCATCACTGTGCAAACATCTGCACTAATTCGCATCACATCTAAAAAGTTGTCTGGCTGCGTCCTTGTATTTTTCTGGTCTTCATATTAAGAAAAGGAATAAGTAGAAAAACTGAGAGAATATTGGCAGGCAGGGAAGGTGGCTCAGTGGGAGGGCATTTGCACAGAATCTATCATGCTCAAGGACCCAGACCTGGACCTGGGTTTGAACCCTATCACTGTGAGAGCCGGAGGGAGACTGTGAATGCTGCTCTGGACCATCTACTCCTTATTCAGTAAAACAAGAGGGCAGCATGGGACCCTGACTGAACCAGGCAATTCTCATCATAACTGTATCAAGAGAGATGATCTATCAGACGGAAGGTGTGCACGGTTAGGTGTATGGTGGACTCATCCCTGGCTAGCTGTGTGGGCCTCAGGCAAGTAACTTAATTTTCTGAGTTTACATTGAAAAATGAAAATAATACCTAATTTTATTATAGTGTAATTTAGAGCAAAGCATTAAATGGGCAAATTGTTCAGTTTAGTGTACAAACTATAGTAGGTGTTCACTAAAATTATACAATTTTGGCAATTCATTTGCCATTCTTTTTTTTTAAATAATTATTCATTTGCAAGCAGAGAGGGGGAGATGGATGGATGGATGGGAGAGAGAATCGGCATGCCAAGGCTTTTTGTCACTGCAAACAAACTAGATGCATGTAGCCTCTCTGCATCTGGTTTTATGGGGGTACTGTGGAATTGAACCCAGGCCATCAGGCTTGGCAGGCAAGCACCTTTAGCCACTGAGCCATATTTCCAGCCTTCATTTGCCCTTCTTAAATTTTGCCTTTGAGTAAATGGTTGATAGTTGGGTGTGCATACCTTTAATCCTAGCACTTTGGAGGCAGAGGTAACAGGATCACTGTGAGTTTGAGGCCACCCTGAAACTACATCATGAATTCCAGGTCAGCCTGAGCTTGAGTGAGACTATACCTTGAATAACCAATAAATAAATAAAATAAAATGGTTTAAAAAGACAAAGAACTGTGCTGGGCAGATGGCTCAGTGGCTAAAGCACTTGCTGTACAGGTGTGAGTACCTGAGTTCAGATCCCAGACCCCACATAGACTCTGGAAGTGGGAGCAGGCTTCTGTCTCCCAGCATGCCAATGGCAAGATGGGAAGTGGAAACAGGAGGATTTCCAGGAAGCCTGCAGACCACCCAGCTTGGTTAAGGGAGCAGTGGAGGAGGACTACGTCTCAAATGAGGTGGAAGGGGAAGACTGGCCTGCATGTTTTTCTCTGACCTCCACATGCGTGCTGTAGCACCCACGTGCCCACACTTATCCATGAGAGCACACAAATACATCACACCTACCCCAAAGAAGCTGATCGTTATCACTATCCTGCATAGCCAAATGAAGATTTGCCAATTAAAACAGCTTTGCTATTCTGCTTGGAGGAAGCTGTTAGAAACAGTTCATTGCTCATAGTAAATGTGCCCTTGGGTGAAGGCGACATCCCAGACTGGATGGGCTGTTGAGGCCCATTTGAATATCTTACGTTTCCAGGAACAAATAGATCTCACAAGGGCGAATCATGTGGGACTCGTCTCTAGTCAACAAAATTCTGTAGTGACACTCCCTTTACTGCAGTCTGTAATCCACACAGACATGTTGTAGGTTCAGTCGAACAGATGAAATCAGTTTAAGCCCAAGGGGCTAATCTCTCCCTAACACGAAAGGCAGTAAGCCTGTATTTTAGCCATAGCAAGCTATAGATTCTTGGTGAAAAAAAGTCAAACTCGCTCCCACTCAAAACATATTCCTCCCTCAGTATTTATAACTCATAACTAGCTGATGGTGGGGTACCATTATATCTCTTTCTCCTTCTACACCAAACCCTTCCCCTCAGACTCAGGCATCTGGGCCACTTGGAACCATATAGTTAACTGCCTGCGTGCCTGCGTAAACATATCAAAATCTGCCACGTGTACAGCATAACAGCACTTTACAGTGCATAGTTCAGCAATGTTACGTCAATTCACATTGTTTGACAACAAATCTCTAGGAATATTTTAGCTTTTACTTTTTAAAAAATTTATTTATTTGCAAGCAGAGAGAGAAAGAATGACACATAGAGAGAGGAGACAAAGAGAGAATGGGCGCGCCAGGGCCTCCAGCCACTGCAAATGAACTCCAGATGCATGGGCCCCCTTATGCATCTGGTTTACGTGGGTACTAAGGAATTGAACCTAGGTCCTTTGGCTTCGCAGGCAAGTGCCTTAACTGCTAAGCCATCTCTCTAGTCCCTATTTTATCTTTTAAACTGAAACTCTACACACACTAAGGAACAACTTTCCAGACTTCCTCTTACCTTGGCAACTACCATTTCAGTTTCTGATTCTATGAAGTTGACTAGACACCTCACATAAAATACAACTTATAAGTTGTCTTTAAAATTTTTTTTAAATATTTATTTATTTGAGAGAGGGGGGAGGCAGGTAGAAAGAATGGATCCAGCCACTTCAAACAAACGTTAGATGCATGCATCACCATGTGCACCTGGCTTACATGGGTACTGGAGAGTCAAACCTGGGTCCTTTGGCTTCAGAGGCAAGTGCCTTAACCATTAAGCCATCTCTCCAGCCCTATAAGTTGTCTTTTGTGGCTGGCTTGTTTCACTTAGCACAATGCTCTTAAGGTTCTACAATGCTATAGCATGTGATAGAATTTCTGTGTGTGGTGTGTGTGCGCACGCGCACATGCGGGCCATGGAATACATGTGAAGGTCACAGAACAACCATGGGGTGCCATCCCTCTCCTTCTGCCATATTGGAGACAGGGTCTTTCTTGCTGTTTTGCCGCTGTGCGTGTCAGGCTAGCTGGCTTGGGAGCTTTGGTATTCTCTGATTGCCTGCACTGCTGTGCATGTACTGGGACGACAGCCACGTGCTCCGCTTGCACCTGGCTGTCTTTGGGTTCTGGGGAGCCGCACTCTGGTTGTCAGGCTCATGCAGCAAGTGATTTTAGCCACTGAGCCATCTCCCCAGCCCAAATTTCCTTATTTTGTTTACTTATTTGTTTTTGAGGTAACCCAGGCCGACCTGGAACTCACTGTGTAGCCCAGGCCAGCCTTGAACTGATGGTGATCCTTCTGCCTCTGTATTCCGAGTTGTTGGGCTTAAATGCCTGTACCAGCTCCTCCAAATTTCCTTACTTTTTGAGTCTCAATCATATGCCACCATTTGTATGTGTATATACGTAAGCACACATATGTATGTGTCATAATTCTTTTTGAGGCAAGTCTAACAAATTGGCCTTTTATGCAAGAGAGTGAGAATGAAAGAGACAGAGAGAGACAGAGAATTGGTATACCAGGGCCTGTAGCCACTGCAATAGAACCTCAGATGCATGTGCCACCTTGTGTGCCTGTATGAACTTGCACGCTTGTGTCACTTTGTGTGTCTGGCTTATGTGGGACCTGGGGAGTTGAACATGGGTCCTTAGGCTTCGCAGACAAGTGCCTTAACCGCTAAGCCATCTCTTCAGCCCTCTGTGTCATATTTTATTTATTCATCTGCTGGTGGACATTTGTGTTGCTTTTATATCATGACCTTTTTTTCCTCTATAACTTTACTTTTACAAGTACAGAGCCAGGCCTGGTAGTGCATGCCTTTAATCTCAGCACTTGGGAGGCAGAGGTAGGAGGATCGCCATGAGTTCAAGGCCACCCTGAGACTACATAGTGAATTCCAGATCAGCCTGGGCTAGAGTGAGACCTTACCTTGATAAAACAAACAACAACAACAACAACAAAAAAAACAAGTTCATAGTTGTGGCAAACAAATCAAGGTGCAAACAGGGTTTATTTCACATTAATATATTAATTGATTTTTTTGACAGATAAACAGGGAACTCTCTTTAAATAACCATCTCCTTGCTTTGCAGCCAGACCAGGAGCAAATAGGAGCCAATCTCAGTGCAGCCAGGGGGCATCAGGCTATGGGTCAGAACTGGTTTGAATAATACTGCTGTGAATCCGGATACGCATGTATCACTCTGAATCTTGGGTTCATTTCTTTTGTATCTATACCCAGAAGTGGTGCATCACTTCAGGCTGTGATGACAAAGACTGCCATGGTTTTGGTGGGTTGACAACAGAAGTTGATTCATCATGGCTCTGAAGGCTGGCCAGCCCACAACCAAATGCTGGTCGGCTTGTTCCTGGAGAGGCCTGTTTTAACCTGGCCTCTATGGCCATGGGAAGGCAGAGCGAGGAGAATCCAAAGCTCTAGGCTGGAGTTCATGAGTTGGCAGTCTGGCAGCTCATTTGTATTGGTGATGATCCCTGTCTCAGGCTAGAGAGATGGCTTAGTGGTTAAGGCACTAGCTTGCAAAGCCTAAGGATACAGGTTCGATTTCCCCAGTACCCACATAAGGCAGATGCACAACATGGCGCATGCATCTTGAGTTTGTTTGCAGTGGCTAGAGTTCCTGGCAGGGCCATTCTCTCTCTCTCTCTCTCTGTCTCTTTCTTTCTCATAAGTAAATAAAATATTTTTTAAAAAAAACAAATCCCTATCGCTGAGAAGGTGGAGCACAGACATCTCAATGTTGTCCTGTGACCTTGGCTGTGGCCTAGAACTCTACACGCTGCCTCACCCTCCTAAGTGCTGGGATTACAGAAGTGCTGGAAAGATCATCCTAAAATTTTGGGGGAGTGAGGACCTTCATTCTGCTCATAGAAGTTATATCCCCCTTCCCCCCCCATGCTGCAGTGTTGGTGATCACATCTAGGTCCTTGCATGTACTGGACAAGGACTCTACCACTGGACCATACCCCAGCCCCTACAGCTGGTTTCCTCTTTTGGTAGTAAATTCGCTGCACAAAACAAGGGGTTTCATTATAACACTTTCATCCCTGTATATCGTATACTGTGGTCATATTCACCCACTTTTATTCTCTTGCCCCTTTTCTTCCTCTTCCTGCTGTCCCCTTCTTCTCAAATAGTTATTTCTACTTTCACATCTTATTAGCTTTTAGATGTACATTCTGTATAAGAGGGGACAAAAAACATATTTCTTTGAGGCTGGCTTATTCCACTGAACATGATCTCCATTTCTATCCATTTTCCTGCAGATGATGTTATTTCTTTCTTTGTGGCTGAATAAAATTCCACTGTTCACATGCATCGTATTTTCTTTATTCATTCTTCTGTTGGGGTCACCTCAGCTGGTTGCGTAATCTCGCTGTCGTGAGCAGTACTTCAGGAAACACAGATACACAGGCATTTCTGCTCTATACTCACTTTGATCCATTCGGGAGTACACTTAGGAATGGTATTTCTGTTTTTGTTTTTCTGGGGAGCCTCCATACTGCTTTCCACAGCGGTGGTGCTAATTTAGATGCCCATCAAAGCGAAAAGGGCTCCTTTTCCTGGCATCATCATCATTTTTGTTGTTGCTGTTTTTTCCCTGATGAGAGTTATTCTGACTGGTGTGAAATAGAATCTCAATGTAGTTTTGACTTGCATTTCCTTGATGGCTAAGGATGTTAAACATTTTTTTCCACATATTTGTTGGCCATTTCCACATTGATTTTTTTGTTTTGTATTGTTTTGTTTTGTTTTTGAGGTAGGGTCTCACTTTAGCCCAGGCTGACCTGGAATTCAATTCACTATGCATTCTCAGGGTGGGCTCAAACTCACGGTGATCCTCCTACCTCTGCCTCCCGAGTGTCAACATTGATTTTTGCTTTTTGTTTCTAAAAATCTTTTTGTTAGGTTTTTTTTTTTTTTTTTTTTTTTTTTTGGTCAGAGAGAGAGGGAGGGAGAGGGAGAGAGAATTGGTGTCCATGGCCTCCAGTCACTGAACTTGAACTCCAGACATGTGCGCCATCTTGTGCACAGTGTGACCTTGCGTGCTTGCATCACCTTGTGTGTCTGGTTTATGTGGGACCTGGATAGTCAAACATGAGTCCTTAGGCTTCACAGGCAAGCACCTTACTGCTAAGCCATCTCTCTAGCCCTCAACGTTGTTTTTTGTGTGTTGAATCATTCTTATGTTCCAGAAATAAATGCCTCTTTGCCGTGACATATAATCCTTTGAATGTGTTGTTCAATCCTATTTGCTAGTATTTTGTTTAGAACTTTGATATTTGTGTGTATGTGCATGCATGTTTGTGTGGGGCACATGGCACAAGTGTGTGTGTGTATGGAGCCCAGAGGACAGCCTTGAGTGTCATCCTCATAAATGCTGTCCACTTCTTTGAGACAGGGAGGAGGTCTGGGGTACACCAATTAGGCTAGACTTGCTGACCAGTGAGCTACAGGCATCCCCATCTCCACCTCCCTAGAGCTGGGATTATAGGCATGTTCCACACCAGCATTTGACCTGCATTTCAGGCTCAGGTCATCCTGCTCACAAGGCAAGTACATTTATCAACTGAGCTATGTTCCCCAGCCCCTTAGGATTTCGGCATCAATATTCATAAGTAGTATTTCTTTTGTAATTGCTAGCCTCATAAGAATGAGTTTGGAAATGTTCTGTTCTTTGGAAGAATTGGTGGAGGCTTGGTATTAATTCTTGCTATAGCTGGCTGATGTTCTCGAGGAAGTGATTTGACCCTAGCTTGTGGTTCTCTTTGTCAGGAACTTTTTGGTTACAGATTTAGTATTCTTACTAGTTATGGGTCTATTCAGAGTTCTTTCTTCATGTCAATATGTTAATGTGTTGCATGTTTCTGGGTCAGTGACTATGTTGATATACAAGCTTACACAATCCCATAATGTTCTATTTTTGTGACATCAGTTTTAATATAGCCTTTCATTTCTAATTTTAGTTATTTCATGTTTTTCTCAGTTAACCTAGTGAAAGGTTTGTCCATTTTTTCAAAAAACGAATGCATTTTTTGCTGGCTTATTTATCTTTTTCATATTTCTTCCTTCTGCATTTGATCAGCTTGTTCTTATTTCTTAAAATATGAGCTTACTGATTCTTCTCTCTTCTCCCTCCCTGTTTTTCCCCCACCCTAGCTCTGTGTTTCTCCTCTTCCTCTTCTCCTTTATAGCTGCTGCTTTTTAAATGTAACGATAAGCTTCCCTCTTAAAATTGCTTGCACTGCATCTGGTAAGCTGTGGAATGGCAGGTTTTTGATTTTCTTGTGTCTAAAGCTGTTTGCTCATTTCCCTGATTTCTTTTCTGACGTATTGATTATTGGCATGCTGCTTCTGCCCATCTGTGGATTTTCCCGTTTTCTTTCTGCTACTCATCCCACGGTGATCAGGATCTGATTTCAACCTTTCAAATCTGTCTGCGGCCTAACTTATTCAACCCTGGAGAATGTTCCATGTACACCTGAGAAGATTGTGGGCTCTGCCGTAACTGCATGGGTGTTCTGTATGTGCTGTTAGGTCCAGCTATTCTGTTGTGTTTCAATTGCTGTTTCCTTATTGATCTTCTGTCTGGTCATTCTGTCCGTTACTGAAAGTGAGGTCATGATTTTACTATTACTGTCTACTCTCTCTACTTTTCTCTTCAGTTCTGTCAATGCTGGTCTAATTTGTTACTTAGGAACTGTGATGCTCGGTGTATATATAATGATCATCTTTCTGTTGAATTGACCTTTTGTTGTTACATAATGATACACTGAGTTCATTTTTCACTTGCCACAGTTTTGATTTAGAGTCTATTTTGTCTGATATTAGTGTAGTCATCTCTGTTTTCTTTGGTTACCATTTTCATGGAATATTAGTAATATGTAACTCCTTAGGTATCTTTTTGACAGCAGAGAGATGAATCTTTCTTTACTTTAAATCAATGCAGACAGGCTGGGATGATAGCACAGTGATTAAAGGAGCTTGTTTGCAATGCCTGCTGATCTAAGTTTGATACCCCAACCACCGTGTGAAGCCAGATACAAAGTGGCACATTCATCTGTGTTCCAAAGCACCAGTGACACCATACATACAGCAAATGCATAAGTAAAATTAAATTTAGGGCTGGAGATATGGCTTAGTGGTTAAGGCACTTGCCAGCAAAGCCAAAGGACCCCGGTTCAATTCCCCAGTACCCAAGTAAAGCCAGATGCACAAGGTGGTGCACACGTCTGGAGTTTGTTTGCAGTGGCTAGAAGTTCTGACATTCCTATTCTGTCTGCCTCTTTTCCCCTCTTTCTCAAATAAATAAATAAAATACTTGTTCTTCAAAAAAATAATAAATTTGAGGGCTGGAGAGATGGCATAGCGGTTAAGTGCTTGCCTGTGAAGCCTACGGACCCTGGTTCGAGGCTCGGTTCCCCAGGTCCCACGTTAGCCAGATGCACAAGGGGGCGCACGCGTCTGGAGTTCGTTTGCAGAGGCTGGAAGCCCTGGCTCGCCCATTCTCTCTCTCTCCCTCTACCTGTCTTTCTCTCTGTGTCTGTCGCTCTCAAATAAATAAATAAATAAAATTTAAAAAAATAATAATAAATTTGAAAACTCCATTTAGCCAGTTGGTCTTTGGGTCTACATAATTCCTAACAGCAAAGGACTTTAGCTAACTGTTTAGCTCCTATGTAGATCTTGTGGCCTTTGTCTCTCATTTTCTAGCTGCCTTCCTTTGTATTTCGTTCATTTGAGTGTGCAACTAATGACTTGCTTCCATTCTCTATCTTGTTTTTCTGTTTGATGAACCTCTCTTGTGAATTTTCCCTTTTGTTACTTTCGTTTTCCTTTCTACTTTGGTATTGCTGACCTTAAACGCATGATCTTTCTGCCCCAGCTAACCAGCACCAGTGCTGATATTATGGGCCTGTACCACCAGATCTTGTGTGAATTTTAATCTGGTTATTTTTCAGTTCCATTACTTTTATAATTTCTTTGCTGACATTTTCATTTGGTTTATGCATTGTTTTCTTGATTTCACTCAGTTGTCTGTCTCTATTTCAGTTCACTGATCTTTTTAGCCAGTTATTTTTTGAAAGAATTTTTTAAAAATATTTTTTATTTATTTGTGAGGAAGAGTGGGGTGGGGTAGGGAGGGGTCCACCCAGGCCTCTTGCCACTGCAAATGAATTCCAGATGCATGCTCCACTTTGTGTATCTGGCTTTACGGTGGTGCTGGGGAATTGAACGCAGGCCACAGGCTTTGCAAGAAAGAACCTTTAATCATCTCCCCAGGCCAAGATAGTTATTTTAAGTTATTGGCAAGGGTGAGACGTGTGATTTCTACATGATTATAAGCTCAGTGGACTAAGCTAAGTCATTCTAGTCCATCCCATTCTGTGATCTTTCTAATTAGAACCTCCAGTAGAGGCCTGGAGAGACGACTCAGTGGTTAAAGGTACTTGTTTGTAAAGCCTGATGGCCTGGATTCAATTCCCCAGTAACCACGTAAAACCAGATACACAAAGTGGTGCATATGCCTGGAGTTCATTCGCAGTAGCAGGAGGCTCTGGCGAGCCCCTCCTTGCTCTCTGCCTGCCTCTCATTCTCTCAAATACATAGAAAAAAACCTCTGCTAGAAATGTATTTTCATGACAAAGTGTGAGTGTGAGCATAAGGAGCATGCGTACTTGATTGTCCAGAGCCACCGCCCTTGTGCTCAGTCAGAGGACGTGGCGAAGGGGCAGAGGTGTGAGGAAAGTACAGCGTGAAGAGCCCGTATTAGCTCACTAGAAGACAGTTTTCTCTTTATTTTTTTTCCGAGGTAGGTTCTTACTTTAGCCCAGACAGACCTGCAACTCACTCTATAGTCCCAGGCTGGCCTCGAACTCAGTGATCCTCCTACTTCTGCCTCCCAAGTGCGTGTGCCACCACACCTGTATGTATGTGTGTGTGTGTATACATACATACATACATACATATACATATACATACACACACACACACACACACACACACACACACACACACACACTTGAGACAGTCTCATGCAGCCTAGGCTGGTCTAGAATTCACTGTGTAGCTGAGGATGACGTAGAACTGCTTGCTGATCCTGACTCTACCTCCCAAGTGCTAAGCTGACAAGCACACATCACCATGGTCGGCTTCACATTCCTTTAAATATAAAAGCTGTTGAAGTTAATTCCTAAGGTGACAATCTGCTCAGCTGTGGTTTGACGTGCTCCTCAAAGTTCATGTGTTGGGAGAGGCGGTCTCGTGGAAGTTCACAGAGATGGAGTGCAATCAGTGAATGGCTACTTTTCACACAGGCATGAGCTTGCTATCATGCACTGGCCTCCATTTCTCTTTCACAGGCACCTGCTTTCCCTCACTTTTCTATCATGAGTTGAAGCATCATGTAGTCTTCACAGATGAGGCCATTCAGTCCTGGTCTTTCCAGCCTCCAGAACCATAATCAATCTCTTTTCTTTAAAAATTACCCAGCTCTATGTACTGAGCTTCAGCAACAGAAAATGGACCAACATAGTATCCCCAAGGGCAGGTAGCACATCTCTGCTCAAAAAAGACTTCTTGCCCCCCACTTCCACCCTGTAAATTTGTAGTTAACAAGTACGGCCCAGGACAACTGAGCATTTTCAAGATCCTAAAGAAGTTTTGTTCCTTCTTGTAGCTTCAAAACGGCTTCAGGACTTTTGCTATTTAATAGCATTCTCTCATTTGATTAATGTGTAAATCTATTTGGCATTTTGTGAACAACTAGAAATGGAGCTGTTACTAATTGTGAAGCTAAATCTATGACTTATGCAGCTGAGATACAGCAAGTTGGAGAAAATTATTCTTTATTGAAAAATACCAGTAATACTGACAGACTTCAAAAGCAACTCACGCTTCCAGAATACAAAGTACTTAATACATTTTTTCAAACCTGTTTTTATCTCAAAGTTAGCATTTTTTTTTTTGTAAATCAAATTTGATAACTTCACTAAACATATTTTCCAGCTTTATTACTTAAGGAGCTGCACGCTTTTAAAGTAGGGACCACGAGGCCAGCAGGCACACAGGAACAGAGCGCCCCCGGGGCTGCGCAGCATTTACAGCAGCATTTCCCATAACTTTGGCGCTGGAAACAAAAATACTGCACAAGACAGCTGCCCTCCAGTGTCAGAGAATTTTGTGAAATAGCCTATCAGAAGATAACCAGTTTTTCTTATAATCCACACTTTATTTGAAGAATGCTCTTTGAAGAAAATCTTTTCAGAATGCCACTGTAATTGAGTATCATCCAATAACTGAATTAAAAACTTTAATAAAAGAAATGAACTGTTACCCTCAAAATGATCTTCGCTGAGCTGTAATAATTCTGTATTTTTAGATGCAAAAAAAAAAAATGTTTGCAAGTTTAATTTGAAACCACACAAATTATGTATGTAGGCTCAGATAGTAGCAGTGTTCACTTTAATTATGAGTAGCTTAACTGGAACAGCCATCTAGTCATTCCACCAGCCAGGATAGCAGCACCAAGATCTTCTAAAACTCTTTCAGTATAACTCTTAGTCATCATCCAAGCCCCATTCGTTACTCTCTCTGATTCTTGTTATTCAACATCAAAGCAATGGGATTTGGAGAATTACTAGCTGCTGTATTAGAACAATTATACAGCATCTTGTACTGTCAAAAAGCAAAACACTGTGAACAGCAGCCTTTCTTCACAGCTCTAACCTCGAAGCTGCCAAGCACTCTTGGCTCGTGCCAGTGATGACATTCCCATGGTGAGATGGCAGACACTAAAGGAATCATGGCACAATGGGTTCTGGATTCATTTGTCTACCATTGGTCCTGGGGCTTGGAACCATCCCCTTGTAGACTACATGTGCTGTTCATTCCAGAATCATCTTTAGTGGAAGAAAGGCCTCAGGTCATGTAGCGAGTAATGGCTCTCAGAGCATAAAGGAGTTCTGCTTGCATCCTAGCTTCTATGAGAAGCAGATTAACATGAACCTGAATAGAAACACAACAGCATGCAATAGAAGGTTATAAACGTGATTATAGTTTTTCAGTGCATTTAATAAAAAATGCTGAAATTAAGCAGTTAGCACTCCTAGAATATCCATGAGTGATGGGTTCCGGGTTCCTCGGGTGCTCTATCTAGCCCCTCGTGTAAGATGGCACACTATCTGCATATGACCAATGCACATCCTCCTGTACACTGCCAGCCATCTCTACATTATTTTCAATACTATGTACATGCCATCTCATGCTGTACATAGTGTTTCACTATATTTAAGAAATAGTGACAAAGTTTACAAATTCAGTACAGATGCAATTTTTTTCTATTTTTCATCTATAGTAGGCTGGATCCACAGATGCAGAACCAAGAATAGGAAGGGCTGGCTGTTTCCTAGTAACCAAAGAATGTAACTTCTTGGGTTTATAGTATCAGTTTCTCAAAGTAAAAGCTATCTAACTTCTTTTTGGATAGATGTTCCGATCTTTCATTTATATCTTACCACATCTCTTCTTTGACAGTTGTTCAAAAAAAATCTAGACACTGCTTTCTCAGACTATAGTTTCCCCTGCCAAATCATTATTATTTTTTAAATAAAGATGTTTCTCAGAGAACACATCTTTCTACCTATGCACAATTTTAAAAAGCTCTTCCTGCCGGGCATGGTGGCACATGCCTTTAATCCCAGCACTCGGGAGGCAGAGGTAGGAGGATCGCCGTGAGTTCAAGGCCACCCTGAGACTACAGAGTTAATTCCAGGTCAGCCTGGACCAGAGTGAGACCCTACCTCGAAAAACCAAAAAAAAAAAAAAGCTCTTCTTCTACGAAAGCTGTGCCAACACTTCTGAGGCTGGGCCAGCCCGTCGGTTCTTTTACACTCAGTGTAGCAGTCCCTTCCAGGGTTACCTGGGACACTGTGCTGGATGGTGTCCTTTGAGTCTAGAGACGATGGCGAGCTCAAGAGCCACTGGGTCAGGTGGAGGAGAGTAAGAAGTTCTATAAGCTGTTGTGAGCACATACCTTCTCAGAGTGCTTGAACTGCCTCCAGAAGCTGTCATACATTCTCTTGGTAACTTTTTCAGGAGTGCAAACAACAGTTTTGATATAAACTTTAAAGCTACGATCCAACAGCTGATTAATTTCTCCATAATCATAGTCATCATATCTGTTAAAAGACATAGTGAAAATTAACTACTTTTAGTGTAAAATCTATTTTTGTCTTAAAATAGATGCATCAATATTAAATGCTACATTCCTTTTCCCTCTTTGTGTGGGCAGCTGTTCTCCAAAATGATCTAACTTTATGATGTTTAAATGGGATGGGGCAGATGAGTATAAAGGTAAAAAGGAGCACTTGTGAAGAGAAAGAAAAAATTTTCTACTGAGCAAGTCACTCTTGCAAGCAGACAACATTAACACTATAGCAGTAGGCATTAAGCAAGATGATAGTCTTACACACACAACCACACTGAAAACTCAATTTTGCAAAGAGCTTAAAGAAATGCTGAACTTAAGAAATGAGACAAGTTATTAGTTCTACTACATGTTATAAAATGATAGCTCAGTTGTGTAAAAGGGGTTTCTGGGGTCAGATGAGAAAAAGGCAGTGGGTGGATGGGGTGGGAAGGCTGGTCTATACAAGGGCTCAGTATCTCCTCCTCGGAGACAGGTCCTGCTTTATAAGCCAAGATGGCTGCATCTGCAGCAGTGTCTACTCTGACCACCTGTGGATTTCCGACTGCACAGCCACTGGCCCTACAGTCCTCCATCAGGCTGAAGTCAACAGTCTAGCTACTGACTAGTAGAAATAAATTTAAAACTGGCCAGATACATTAAATGCCTGAGCAGTTTAGTGAGAGTTAAAGACAGCTTGTAGGAGGGGCGCACGCATCTGGAGTTCGTTTGCAGAGGCGGGAAGCCCTGGCGCGCCCATTCTCTCTCTCTCCCTCTACCTGTCTTCCTCTCTGTGTATTGTCACTCTCAAATAAATAAATTAATTAAAAAAAAAAAGCAAAGAGGCAACCTACAGAATGGGAAAAAATCTTCACCAGCTATACATCTGATAGAGGATTAATATCTAGGATATACAAAGAACTCAAAAAGTTAAATAATAAGGAAATAAACAAGCCAATCAAAAAATGGGCCATGGAGCTAAATGGAGCATTCTCAAAGGTAGAAATACAAATGGCATATAAGCATCTAAAAAAATGTTCTACGTCACTAGTCATCAGGAAAATGCATATGTAATGTATATATGTAAGTACAATGATTGAGATGGGAGGTAATATGATGGAGAATGGAATTTCAAAGGGGAAAGTGGGGGGGGGGAATTACCATGGGATATTTTTTTATAATCATGGAAAATGTTAATAAAAAAATAAAAAATAAACAAAGATAAAATAAAACAAACAAACAAAAAAAAGATAGCTTGTAGGTTTTAATCAGAGCCACTGATAAACAATTGAAGAGAATGCCAATTTTCAGCTAAACTAACCAGAAAGCAATGCAGTGTGGCATGCGCATGTGTGAGGGGGTGGTGTATGACGGCGGCATTCCCGCGTCACACAGTGATGTGCTGGATGCTGCCCGGAAGGACAGGCGGACTACCACGATAACGAAGCGTGGTGAGAGGAGCGGCCTCAGCACGAGGCTTGCCGGCCGCAGTGGGCAGTGTGAAGCACTGAGTTCCAAGAGGGGAGAAATATGCATGCAGGACACAGAAGATGATGCCAAGAAGAAAGAAAGAGATACTTAGTGACAAACTTGGCCTCCTCTCTCTGTTCTGGGATCAGCCTGCTTACCCTCGCTTTCCCTGGAGTCAGCTGTTCTTTATCTTGTCAGTGTCCCTCCCTCTTATCCCTACCCCCACTTGCTAAAGATAGGAGAGAAGGAAAACAAAATACCCTCTCCAAAATAAATAAGTAAATAAAGCTTCAATCAATTGAGGCCGTGAAGCACAGGAAACATAAAAGTAAACTCTTATCTGTGGTGTGGGGATGGTTGTGAGCATATACACTTGTGTTCTTGTGTACTCAAAGCACCTAATTCAGATTAGAGGAAGTATCCCTGAAACAGGAGAAAACAGGCTCACCGTATTCCAAACATGCAGTGAATATAGTTCCAAATAGCCCGTCTAAGCATTGAGGTATCAACATCCTTGTGCATTGCCATTGTATTGTAAGTAAGATTGTAAGCAATGTGAAACTTTTCATCAATCAGCTGTCCCACATCTGGGTAGAGACGGTTTACCAAAGAATAACCATGATCTTCCCAGCAGTAATCCTAAATGCAGAAAACAGAACACATGTGAATAACTGAAAACCAGCAAGCGACTGCTCTCGGTCTGTGGTACAGTGAGAACACTGGCAGCTGGGGTTTACTGCCCTCTGCCCTGAGTTCCCAGCTTCCCTTCTCCTTCACTCCATCTTCAGTTTCCCCACCGCAACATGAAAATGGTTATGTTCTGTACCTTAGTCAGTTCAAGACCCAGTGCAGGGGCTGGAGAGATGGCTCAGTCATTAAAGGCACCGGCTTGCAAAGCCTACCAACCAGGGTTCAACTCCCCAGCATCCACATACAGGCAGATTCATGAAGTGACAATGCATCTGGAGTTTGTATGCGATAGCTAGAAGCCCTGTTGTACCTATTCCCTCCCTCCCGACCCGCCCTTGCTTGCAAATAAGTAAATTAAAAAACAATGGAGTCTTGCCCCCTTTATACACAGGCTACTGATTTCTGCTTTTTCTACTTTATAGAGGCAACCCAGCTTGAGATTTTCACTTTTATTTCAAACATTCCTCAAATTTTGTGAATTTCTATCCCAGATATAGTGGCCCCTATCTATTATTCTAGTACCTAGGAAGATGAGGCAGTAGGACTAAGAGGCCTAGACTACCTAACAAGACCTTATCTCAAAACCAAAAAGGAAACAAGGTGTAATTCAACATATATGTCATTCTCCTAGCTCCCATCTGCCCTTCCCCCTTAGGTCTCTGACTCCTTTTCCTACATAAAATCTCCTTGCATTCTACTTCAAAAACCTTCAGCAATTACTTCTTTATTTTTGTTATTTATTTGTTTTTCAAAATAGGATCTCACTGTAGCCCAGGCTGACCTGGAATTCACTATGTAGTCTCAGGGTGGCCTCAAACTCATGGTGACCCTCCTACCTCTGCCTCCTAGGTACTGAGATTAAAGGCACGTGTCACATCACCGGGATTAGCCCTTCTATGTTGTACCATATTTGTTTTCCAAAAACACACCTTTAACATGATGCCATATCTCTGGTAAAAAAAACCACCCAGTTTAATCTACTGTAAACTGTTTAGCATTTAAAGCATACCCAGCTAATTTTAAACAATTTTCCTAATAATCAAAATAAGATGCCTCTCTTGAAACCTTCAGCAGTTCATCTTTGACCCCTTTCTTCTTCACTCTCCATGACCCCTCCTCCCTTCACCGTAGCTAAAACTAAGCTGAATTATTTCCAACACCTCTCTTACTGTTCAAATGCTTCCCTCCACGGTATTGGTGACTAAACCTGTGCTTTGTATGTTCTGATAAATCTGCCACTGCGGTATACCCCCAGCTTCCCTTTGCCTTTTTTTTTTTTAAATGTTTATTTATCTATTTGTGAGCAGAGAGAGATAACAAGAGGACGATAGACAGAATGGGTGCAGTAGGGCCTCCAGCTGCTGCAAACAACCTCCACATACAAGTGCCTCTGTGCATATGGCTTTATGAGGGTACCAGAGTCAAGTGTCTTGACTCCAGGCCTGCCCTTACTTTTTTTTGTTTGGTTTGTTTTTTGAGGTAGGATCTCACTCTAGCCCAGCCTAACCTGGAATTCGCTATGTAGTCTCAGGGTGGCCTCAAATTCAGTGATCCTCTTACTTCTCCTCCCCAGTGCTGGGATTAAAGGGGTGTACCACCACACCCAGCACATTTTGCTTTTAGACTACCTGAATCTTTCAAATTCTAAACTCAGTTCATAAAACTTTCAACCCACAATGATCTCAATTTCTAATCTACTATAATAATTTCATGTTATCATGATTTTTCTGTATAAATTTTGTCTCTTTAATCAAAATCTTAGTTTATTTTGGGCAAAGAAACATGATCTTATAGTTCAATTATTTTTATAAGTCTAGTAAAACAGTAATTACCTAACTCTGACCCCAAACAGTAATTGAGAAAGTTGGGAGTATCAATCCATTTAAGTACTTATCTAGTTTAAGTAAGCAATAAATGTTAAGTAATATACTTAAACTATGGCATAATTCTAGTGATGAATTGAAAGCAGTCTTACAAAGTTAAGGGTGCAGAAGAGACAAATACTTGCTAGCTGATAATCTCAACTTTCATGCTGTTTCTCAGCTATGGCTACCACAGCACTGACGGTCTCAGGCCCAGGGGTTCTTTCTCCTCAGTCACACTAAGAGATTTTCTAGTCAATGATGTGCAGAAAACAAGTTGCAATTTTACCTGGACACGAAATGTTGGAACATGCATCCCATGTCGAGAGAAATCCTTATAGCCATAGCTAGTGTCCTCAAAGTGACGTGATACGTCTCTTGTTGGTGTAACCTCATCATCATCTGCAATGATTTTTTTACATGTCATTAAAAGCCTTTCAAAAACAGGATGCTAGTTAAAAGTCATTTTCCCATGACAAGTAAACACAAGATAACCCATTCTTTGACACAAGTACCCAAAGCAAACACAGTCTGAATGCAAACAAGTAGCTTGCTTATCAGAAAATGGAATGTGACAAGGAGATACTGTGCTTTAAAATAAACATGGGTAGAATTCTCTATTCTTTTTACTGCCTCCTTGATACACCCTTTCTCCTTCTGCCTTTCTACCCAATTTCTAGATTTTAGGATCTCAAAAGTGGAATTACATTAAAGACACTTTAGATAGCCTTTAAAGTGATTAAGTATTCAAATCAGCTACACTTAAAATTTAGCATTTTGGGTATTTTTGTTAAAGATTAATGGCACTTAGTGAATATGATGGAAGGAGGTCTTGTGAGTTGGCATTTAAAGCAGTACTGCCTATAAGCATTTTTGGATTATCCCATTCAGGGGTGGATGTGTCAGTTCTTTTTGTTTCTTTGTTTGTTTGGTTTTTGGTTTTTCGAGGTAGAGTCTCACTCCAGCCTAGGCTGGCCTGGAATTCACTATGTAGTCTCAGGGTGGCCTCGGACTCACGGCGATCCTCCTGCCTCTGCCTCCTGATTTGCTGGGATTAAAGGCATGCGCCACCACGCCCAGCTGTGACATAGTTTTAAGTATAGTACTTTGGGGGATGAGGATGTGATTCAATTGATAAAGCGCTTGCATGTGAACACGAGGACTTCAGTTTGATGCTTGGTGTGGTGGTGCACCAGTGCTCAGAAGGCAAGGAGGCTGGACGGCTGAATCTGTGAGATTCCTTGAGAGGAACCCTGGGAGGGTCCATGAAAGACCTTGTTTCAACACATCAGGTGGAAAGCGATAGGAGGCACCAATGTTGACCTGTGACCCCCACATGTACACACACAGGTGGGTGCGCCCCCACCCATGCACATACATACACATGTGCACAACACACACACAAGATGGGGTCTTGGGAGATGGTTCAGTTGGTAAAGCACTGGTGTGCAGGTGTGAGGACCTGAGTTAGGTCACCCAGTACCACATATACGCACAGCAGGCATGGCAGCTTGCCTGTAGTCCCAGCACTGGGGAACGTGCCCATATACATAAACATGCATACACACGCACACAACTAATAGTATTTTATGACATATTCTATTCATATTTTTAGGCATAATAGAAACCAAAACTTTCACTCAAGGGAAAACAAGCTAATGCCAAAACTCCATTTACAAAACTTATTCCACAACACTTCTTAAGCCTGAGCTTAGTAACAGAAGCCAAACCAAATGCATTTCACTCCTTTAAGTCTATGGTCATGTAGTTATGTTTCCTAGTTGCCTGCTTTAAAAATTATTTTTAAGAAGGAATGCCTATGCAGGAGCATCCCTGAAAGGAAAGACATCTTTGGACTGATATTTTAAAACCTAATGAAATTCTCTAAAAAAACAAACAAACAGGATTTGACACAGAAATTAAACTGATTATATACAGGTTGCTGTTACCTGAGGAGAAGACAAACATGCTCTCTCTCTTCTCCATTTCGAAGCGGGAAGCCATCTCTTCCTGACTTGCCTCTTCTTCATCTCGACATGCCTGTAACTGCCTCATCTTTTCCATGAGGGCTTCAACCTCAAAGAAGGAGTCACTTACCTGAGGAGCCAATATAGTTAATGTCACATATGACAGATCTGAATAAAATTTTGAAATTTTATCAAATTAAGTCTGTCTCATAAGAATCTGCTTCTTATTAGAATATAGTAAACATAGATTTTCTTATTTCTTACATCAATATGTATTAATAAACAAATGAATTGTTTAGCTATGAGTATACAGATAACAGATTTTAAATATAAGACAAAATTATTTCAATATATTCTAGTGCTTTGGCCTTGTAAGACTAAGAATAATGTCACTACTATTTATACTGTTTTAAAAATTAAAATTTGCTGGATATGGTGGCTCACACCTGTAAACCCAGCACTCAGGAGGCTGAGGTATGAAGATCACCATGAGTGTGAAGCCAGCTTAGGCTCTAGAGTAAGTTCCAGGTCAGTCTGAGTTACATTAAGACCCTGCTTAAAGAAAAAAAAAAATTCAACACTGTTAATTTAAAGCAGAACTGGTATTTAAAAATTGACTTCTACTGGCTCAATCAGTTTAAATAAATTAGATACACAGGGTGTAAGTGGGTTTGAATCACTACTGTACACAGTGCATACTGTCAACATGTCTATCACTTCTAAAAGAGTAAATGTTCTATTTATACAGTTACCAATTAAAAATGAAACATGTCCTCCCATGGCTGGAGTTGGCCACCTGAGCTGACTACAGCAGTGTCTTATCTATAGTGACGGGTGGTGGCATTGGAGTAGCCAAGTAGACAAATGATTGATACTTCTATACCCTAGGCATCCTTACTGTAAATCCTGGATCAAGTCTATGGAAAACACATTGATAAAATGGATATACAAAAAGACATAAAATCTCAACTCTTGATGTTCAAATATGTAAATTAATGTTTTCCCTTTACAAATTTCATTTATTTTGCAAGAAATGCTTGTGTTCTTTGAAGCAGGGTATCACATAGCTCAAGCTGGCCCTGAATCTGAGGGTGACCTCCTGTCTCCACCTCCCAAATGCTGGGATTGCAGGTGTGCACCACCAAACCTGGCTCATACTGTTCTGCATTACATTAACTTACCTAGTTTGCTCACCAATTCTCTAAAATAGAAAGCCCAATTCTTAAGAAAGACAGTTCTTGAGAATTACACTGAAGTAAAAGGGAAGGGAAGAAACAATGTTTCTTTTGTTCCTTAACTAATCTATGAAAGTTGTGATGGTTTGAAAAAATTACAGGTTACTATTGTTGTAATTATTTTGGGGAGTCTCACTATGTAGTTGAAGCTGGCCTTGTACTCAATATAAGAAGCCATGGCTGCCCTCAGACTTGCAGTTCACCTGGCTTAGCCTCCAGTGCTGGGCTGACAGGTGTGGGCAACCATGCCCAACAGTATCTCATTTTAATATTAAAATGCTAATACTCTACAGAAATTGTTTTTATTTACTTTTAACCATCCATACCTGAAAAGCTATGTCAGATACCTACTATGTGCCTGAAAAATAGGCTGTATAAGTGCCATTGGTATGCACTACATACCTTCTAAAAGAACCATATTAAAATGGGAATAAGAAGCAAATATATTAGAAAAATACAACCTCTATCTTTACTTTTTTTTTTTATTATTTATCTGAGAGTGACAGACACAGAGAGAAAGACAGGTACAGGGAGAGAGAGAGAGAATGGGCATGCCAGGGCTTCCAGCCTCTGCAAACGAACTCCAGACGCATGCGCCCCCTTGTGCATCTGGCTTAAGTGGGACCTGGAGAATTAGGCTTCACAGGCAAGCGCTTAACCGCTAAGCCATCTCTCCAGGCCCTCTATCTTTATTTTTATCTTTTTAAAAAAAAAGATTTTATTTTTATTTTTTTTTTTATTCAGTCAGAGAGAGAGAGAATAGGCACACCAGGGCTTCTAGCCACCGCAAATGAACTCCAGATACATGTACTACTATGTGCATCTGGCTTAAGTGGGACCTGGAGAATTGAACCTGCATCCTTAGACTTTGCAGGTGTGCACCTTAACTGCTAAGCCATCACTCCAGTCTTTATTTATTATCACTTAATAGAAAGATAACTAGAAATAATCTAATAATTTTACTTTAACCTTGAACTAAATCACTGGTAGGGAAGGACAAGAATCTGACTATTGACATCCTAAAAACTGCTACACAATCTCTCGGGGCCCCTCAGAAGCTCTAAGCTTTAGTAAAGAAGCAGTGGCCATATGCAGGCCTATGGCATAGTCTTGGGACTTGTCAGAACAGTACTGTGATCAATCCTAGAAAGCAGGCATTTCTCCCTATGTTAATTTCACTATAGCTAAATGCCATCTCTCACTTAAAACCTGATAAATACCAAGAACTGTAGTAGGCATTTTACTTTGGAGATAGTTAACCCCCACAATACCTTTGCTTTACACACAACATGAAAGAACTAAGCCTCAGAGATATCTAATGACTCGCCCAAAGCCATGTATGTAAATCCAAGGCAACTCAATGTGTCCAGGCCTTCCTCAGCGGAATTATGACTGAAAAAATGTGTGCAAAACATGTTCATGACTGTGATGCTACTTCTGTGATTTCTTTTTGGAAGCACAAAATAAACCCTTATTTCTTCACCACAATAAAGAATGCAAAGGAATTTTGACCCATTGTATGCAAGAATTAAAACTTCCTTATAAAAAATTTCAACTTTTTCTGATCTGTTTTAAAGAAAAACCAAAACAAAAAATATGAGACAAGAAAAAATAGAAGAAAATGCATTTTAACAAGTCCCTATCCATCCAAGATCACCAGAGTCTGTATCTGTGCAAAGTAAACATTAAAAAAAAAAGGAAAATTTTCTGGATCAAAGCTGACTAAATCTTCTAATAGTTGAACAGTAGGGAAGCCAGTCTGCTGCTTTTGCAGAAAAAGGAAGAAAGGATGTATTGGCACCAGGAAGACTTCTCTACCGGGCCACACTATTTTCAGTGTCCTTTTATCTCACAGTTGTAGACATTCAGTATTAGCTGTCCCTGAAGGGGGACATACTGTTGGCTCCTAGTCCTAAAACTGTGTAACATCCTAGAAGGTCTCATCATTTGGCATACCCCTCAGCACCTAGACTAGTGATGGATATTTGGAGGCAATGAATAAAATCATCCCTAGTGAACAGGGTCCTAACATTTGTATGGATTTAACAGGGTAGCTTTTCTAAGATGCCAAATGACATAATATAATAATTATTCTAACAAGTTTCATTACAATCCTGAAATAAATAATGAACACTTACCGAAATATTTCCTGCTGAGTTGATCTGCACCTCATCCACACTGTGATTACCATTGGTAATGTCACAGAGGCAGTAGTTACTAACAGAAGGCGGTCTGAAGGTGTGGCCACCATCACAATGAATTTCTGGACTAATTCCACAGCCAAATGTGAATGAGGCAAGAGAATGATAGTGTGTGAGTAGAACTACCGCATGTACCAATTCTGCAAGAGACCAGCTGTGTTCTTCAGCTTTTAAAAGCCCCTGGAAGGTGGGAGGCAGAGGAGGATAGCTTTTTTAATCCAGATGTGTTGGTAAAAGGATACAGTTGTTTAGTATTTATGTACTGAAAGAATTAGTCACTATACAAAATTTGGTTTAAGATCCATTCTCTCTCCCTCTCTTCTCTTTCTCTGGGTGCAAATAAATAAATACAACATTTTAAAAAATGTAATAAAATCAATTTTACTTTAAAAGTTGCTGTATTTCTGATGTTGGATAATGAATGAATTACTGTGCATTAGCACAAATGTAGTAAGTTTGCATGTAAAATGGAAGCTACAGTACAAAAGGTCTGTTTGGCTTATCAGACTCCTCAAGGAATTTTACAGGCCGTGGCTTGAACAGCCTGACTCTAAATATTCTTTTTTTTTTTTAATTTTTTTTAATTTATTTATTTGAGAGCAACAGACAGAGAGAAAGACAGATAGAGGGAGAGAGAGAGAGAATGGGCGTGCCAGGGCTTCCAGCCTCTGCAAACGAACTCCAGATACATGTGCCCCTTTGTGCATCTGGCTAACGTGGGACCTGGGGAACCGAGCCTCGAACCGGGATCCTTAGGCTTCACAGGCAAGCGCTTAACCGCTAAGCCATCTCTCCAGCCCTGACTCTGAATATTCTTAAGTCCTCAAATTGTACTTATGCTAAAAGCTATGCCTAAACTGTACAATTCTTCAGTCAGTTTTGTATCCCATCTTGCTTATGCTATCTATTTTATAACTTCAAGTTTTCCTTGATAAGCTAGTAGGAATTGTATTAATCATATTCAACTTTTATATCTTCTTGACAATATCTTATATTAGGTAAAGTGTCTAAAATGTTCTATAAAATAAAAGGACAAGACAAAAAAGGGTATTTTAAGAGCTTCTACTGTATGTTATACATTTTAAAAATATGTTATTTATGTATTTATTTACTTATTTGAGAGAGAGAGAAAGAGAGGTAAAGAGAAGAGGGAGGGAGAGGGAGAGAATGGGCATGCCAGGGCCTCTAGCCATTGCAAATGAACTCCAGATGCATGAACCACCTTGTATGTCTGGCTTACATGGGTATTGGGGAATCAAACCTGGGTCCATAGGCTTTGGAGGCAAACACCTTAGCCACTAAGCCATCTCTCTAGTCCCTGGTACACATTTTTAGAGAAAGTTAATCATTTACTGTAGAATCAGAAGGAACTGGTTTAAGATGGCATTTGAAAAATACAGTGAGTAACAAGATACCACTTGATACCAATTAGAGTATCTAAAATCTACAACACTGATATCAAGGCAAAGATGTAAGGCACCTGGATGCTTCTCCATTGCTGGTGGGAATGAACTTGGGAAGATAATTTCACATTTTCTTACAAAGCTAAATACTGGCTTACCATAAAACCTAATAGTCACATCTACTATTTATTCAAATGAGCTGAAAAGTTTTGTCTAATAAAAATCCTCATACCATAGCCAGGCATGGTGGTGCATACCTTTAATCCCAGTTCTCGGGAGGCAGAGGTAGGAGGATCACTGTGAGTTCGAGGCCACCCTAAGACTACAGACTGAATTCCAGGTCAGTCTGGGCTAGAGTTAGACCCTATCTTGAAAAAAAAAAATTCTACATACAAATTTAAGAGTTTTATTCTTAACTGACCAAAATTGGTAGTAATCAGGGTATTCCTTACACAGATGAATACATCCATACAATGGAGTACCATCTAGCAATACAAATAAATGGGCTATCAAATCATAAAAAGATGAGGAACAGCCAGGTATGGTGGCTCACATCTGTCATCTCAGCACCTGGCAGAAGGAGGCAGGAGGATCTAGAGTACACAGCCAGCCTGGGATATACAAGTTCTAGGTCAGCCCAGATGACATATCAAGACCCTGACTAAACAACAACAACAAAAACAGTTGACAAATGAATGGATAAAAGGAAAAACAAGAAAGAACCTTATCTGCATATGACTAAGTGAAATCAAGCTGAAAGGCTGTATACTCTCATTCTAGCTATATGACATCTGGAAGTAGCATGGAAAGTACAGAAATCGTCATAAGGATTATCAGTTTATAGAGGCTGAGGCGGAAGCACAGGACAGTGACAGTGACTACTCTTTTGTCACACAGTAACAGTGTTCTGACATACAGGCTTTTATAACACTAAGAGCAGACCCCTTTAAAAACTGTGCACTTTAGTTACCAGCAACTTGTTAGCATTTGCTTGTCCCTCACAGGAAATGTACTATAGACATTCTAGGTGGTAATAACAGGAAATTATTATTAATGTGTCCATGTATTTTTCTATGAGGATGGCTTTGAACTTCAGATCCATCTGTTTTTGCCCCCAAGTACTGGGATTATAGAAGTATACCACCACACCTGGTTCATGCAATCCTAGGGCCTGAAGGCAAGGCTTCGTGCCTGATGGACAAGAACTCTACCAGCTGAACTACATCCCCAGCACTCTGTTCAATTTTCCTATAAGGCAAAAATTATTCTAAAAAGTAAAATCTTTAAAAAATTAACTGATATTCTTCACTACATACCTCAATGTGTTCTTTGGTAATAAGCCAGGGTCTATGAGCTAGCACTTTGTTGAGTTCTCCTAAATTCTGTAGTTTTTGAGGAGCATTCTCTAAACCATTGAGCCACTTGGGGTCACCACCAACATGAAGAAAATCATTTACATGCAGGTTCACCAAGTAGGAACACTGATGTCTTGCTGCAGCCTTAAGACAAAACAAAAAGGTATTCTAACTGTAAATATTAAAACCTTCAACCACACGTTTTCTTTTCAACATGCAAAATAGGTTAAGTTTCGATTAGTATGCTTAAAGTTTTCCATGAATTAAGGAATAAGAGTTTTCATTAAGTAACTAAAAAATTCCCAAAATATACCACAGACAACACTTCACAAATATTCCAAGATAAAGTATTGCTAAAGGAAAATAGTAAGTTGAGAAATTTTAACCATGTATCAACTTTTAGGAAATTAGACTAAGAAGCTGTTCAATGAACTTGCCAACCACAAGACTGGAACACTGAATTTGATGTCTGACTTGCCAGTATGTCAATATGAGCTGCTTATAATAACAGTGATGCATGCCTATAACCCTAGTACTTGGAAAGGGGCTGGGGGCAAAAAGACCAAGAATTCAAGATTACATAGTGAGGTCATGACCAGCCTAAGCTGGATGAGATCCTGTCTTAAAAGATGAGCAAGAGACAAGAAAAGAAGAATATCTTGTGTTCTACTTTAGTCTCTAAGAAAGAATGGTTCTTAGCTCTTTGTAAATATAGTTGTTTTTTTCCCCAAGGTAGGGACTCTAGCCCAGGTTGACCTAGAATTCAGTGTGTAATCTCAGGTTAGCCTTGAGCTCACAGCGATCCTCCCAAGTACTGGGATTAAAGGCATGTGCCACTACACCTGACATAATATAGATTTTTGTATTTAATAATTGAAAGCACACTTGTTTAAAACAACAACAAAAAAACCTATTAAGAATCTGGTTACAAGTCAAAATATGTCTTTATTCTGTGTTTAAGCATTAACTAGCTCTTGAACAGATTGATTAAAACAGGCAGAAAGAATTTTTCATTGAATGTTTACAAACCATTATTCCAATGTAGTGCCGATAATGTAGGGGTAACGGCCCATCCATCTGCAGAAGATAGTGTTGAGTTTTTAAGAAGCTTTCTAAGTATTGTGGGTGGAAAACCATCACTAACGTAATGTTATCCAAACGGCCCAAAGCAGCAAAAGAATCTGCAAATAAAGCGTGCATCTGTGCGTCTTCACTCCCCACTTGGAGAATCTGTATGGAGGAGAGGAAAACCAGTTACACAAATTATAAATTGGTGTTAAGGAAAATATGCACGGGCAGCATTGTTCCATTTAACAGCAGGCTAAAGTTCCTTAAGAGAGGGGTTATAAATTTCACCTTGTAGCCACACAGAGGAGCAGTCACATGTTAGAGCTGAGGATAAACAACAAAGGCTGAGTGTTAAAAGACATCTATCTAGACTGGCTGCTTGCAGGCTTGGCCAGAATCCAAATAAAGAAGCAGATTTAGATCATCAAAGTTGCAGACCTTGCAAACAGACACTAAAGCCTTTCCTCGCAATGCTATTTTCATTCAGTTAAGGAGGAGCAAAATTAATAAACATATTTATGAAAATAAAGCATAGACACTTTTACATATTAAACTTACAATCTCCTGTTCATAAAATCTGTGGGGATGGGCAAGACTAAGTAACTCAGTTTATAAGCATGCCCAAGCAAGATCTAAGTACAAGCAGCTGGGTTAATCTTAGTAAAAAGCAGGTCTTGGCTTTACTTGATTAAATACAGGCGTTTTAAAAAGCATCACAAAATACTAGAAATTGATAGGACTTTAAGAGCTTCCTAACCCTATAAACCCAAAGCACAATTAACTATGATTAACTGTGGAAAGTGTGTTGTTGATCAATAACCATCCAGAAACCAAGAGGTGGGTCATGAAAACTTTCCTTAAAGGCATACAGTTCACCATGTACTTTCAACAACCACATACCTCCTTTTCTGGGATGAATCTGCTTGGTCCGTGTCCTAGTGGTCGAGGAATTCTAATTCCAAGTTCCTAGAAAAGAAAATTACATGACGTCAGGCCTTCGGCAGTAAACAACATGAACGGATGGTGAAGGAATGGGAGGGAAAAACAACCAGTTAAACAGAGGGAGGCTTGTAGTAATTTGTTTTCATGGCTATACATATAATACCAACTCCTCTGTTTGCATCACATAACTAACAGCAGCCTATAATATGACTGACCTAAGAAACAATAAAACCTGTTTCATTAAAACCAAAGTTTTACATGAAGTACTTGGCAAAAAGTCTAGAACAGAAAGTTCAGCACACAGCAGCCAACCCTGTGGGCTGTCAGTGAGACCAAATAAGACGGATGTGTTTGTACAACCAAAACTCAACCAAGACATCATCAGTCCCTGTGTATCTTGTCAGGACAGAAAAATATAATTATCTCCACACAGATGTCTTAAATAGGGGGGAGAAATATAATTTTATCACATTCATAGCAGTACCTCAAAGCAAGCACAGAAAAGTTATGGAAAATAAAAACTAGTTAGATTCACAAAAGAAAGTATTACAGTAGGATGTTTTCTCTGCACTTGAGTGAAACAGCTTTAATTTTTTAAAAAAATTGACAGAGAGAGAGAATATGAGAATGGGCATACCAAGGCCTTCAGCCACTGCAAAAGAACTCCAGACACATGCACCACATGTGCATCTAGCTTCAAGTGGGTCCTGGGGAATTGAACCTGGCTCCTTTGGCTTCACAAAGCCATCTCTCCAGCCAGAAAAATTAATGTTGACTGGGCATGGTGGTGCACACCTTTTATCCCACTTGGAAGGCAGAGATAGGAGGATTGCTATGAGTCTGAGGCCAGCCTGAGAACTACATAGTCAATTCCAGGTCAGTCTGGGATAGAACGAGACCCTACCTCAAAAAACAACAACAACAACAAAAAAAACTAATTTTGTTGCTAAGTCTATTTCACCTTGTGTTTTGTGTACACGACGGTATTAACCTTGCATGTCAACCTTGCTCATGTTCTATTCTGGAGAAACTCCAGCAACTCAGAAATTAATGGGTTTCTGCCTTTTGACACAGTTAATCTAGAATCACATCCCACATATTGACTCTACAGCATGTTAACAAAAACTGATATTCGGTTATGACACCCTCCCTAATTAATACAGTGTATACAAAGAAGACCATAATCATAAAACTTGGTCGGATCCCAGCACTTGGGAGGCAGAGGTAGGAGGATCGCCATGAGTTCGAGGCCACCCTGAGACTACATAGTGAGTTCCAGGTCAGCCTGGGCTAGAGTGAGAATGAGACCCTACCTCAAAAAAACCAAAAAACCAAAAAACCAAAAAAAAAAAAAAACCAAAAAACACAAAACAACAACAACAAAAACAGTTTTAGAGTATGTACAACTAGAGATTAATCCTACATACAGATATTTATTTATTCTCTCTTCCCACTGCATCCAAAGGTTCTTCATTATATAAATCAGATGGCTTCCTTTTAAAGAAAACTGGGAGGACACAGAGGCAGCTCAAGAAATTTTGTCCAACCCGGTGAAAACCTTCTGAGCAGAAGGGGGTTTTTAAAATGAGGCACGTAGGTGCTCAGGTGTAGTGTCCACCTAACATGAATATCCTAGGTCTGGTACCCAGCACCACATGAGCGAGACATGCTGACAGAGAACTGTAATCCCAGGACTTTGGAGGTAGAGGCAGCAGGATCAGAAGTTCAAGGTCATCCTCAGCTACTACAGAGGTTTGTGGCCAGCCTGGGCTACAAGAGACCTCTCAAAAACATATTAATGAGTAGTACATAAATGAAATTAGGCAGGAGAAATCAAGATCCAAATTCAAAGTAGGTTGTTTTAGCCAAGTGAATCCATAATGTATATAGAATAATATTCTAAGTGGGGGTAAGGAGGGTACTACCATGGGATATTTTTTATAATCATGGAAGTTGTTAAAAAAAAATTAAAGCTGGGCATGGTGGCACATGCCTTTAATTTCAGCACTTGGGAGGCAGAGGTAGGAGGATTGCCATGAGTTCGAGGCCACCCTGAGACTCCACAGTGAATTCCAGGTCAGCCTGGGCTAGAGCGAGACCGTACCTCAAAAAACCTAAAAAAAAAAAGAAAATTAAAAGAGTAATATTCTATCTTACTGTATATTAAGTCAAATCTTTTACTGAAGTTCAGTGGTTTCTTAGTGGTAGTTATTCCACACTTATACTGAAGGGTCTTCATTAAGAGGCACCTAGTCCATCAGCCTGGGTGGGCAGGTATATATCTCAATTTTTAATACTGTATGATACATTCCAAAAGAAAATATGTTCCTGTCATTTAATACATCTTGACAAAAATGCAGCCATTTAAGCAAAATGACTGCTAAATCCCTGATCCAACTGTACATATTTTAATCAAAATTTACTTGGGCCAAAAGTGTCTGCCTAATAAAGACCCACATTAGCCAAATGCACAAGGGGGCACATGTATCTGGAGTTCGTCTGCAGTGGCTGGAGGCCCTGGTGTGCCCATTCTTTCTCTCTATCTGCCTCTTTTTCTCTATAATAAATAAATAAAAATAAACAAACATTTTAAAAAACTGTCGGTCTAAAACCAACATGTATCCCCCTTTTGTTTCTTTACTCTTAGGAAATTACCTTGTCCATCTGGCTTTATGTGGATACTCAGGGAATCAAACCTGCATCCTCTGGCCTTGCCAGCAAGTGCCTTAACCCCTAAAACATCTCTCCAGCCCAATCTTAGAAAATTACCTATACCACATGTGGCTTAGGATTTCAAGGGTTTGTTATTCATTTTAAAACTAAGAGATACTATATTTAGGAATTTAGCATGTGAAAGGATGGCATATCAAAATGAGTTGTTTGAAAAATGACCTTGGAAAAATTGGATAGCCACTCAGGGAAAACAAAAAGTGAGGTTGGATCCGTACATCATACTTTACTGCATAATAAACCAGAGTTAAATGTGGAAAATGTGGGGGAAAAACAGTACAGAGTGGAATAGACTCAAGACCCAGAAGTCATAAAATTTAAGATTGACAAATCTGGTACATAAAAACAAAGACTTCACATGTGGAAATCAGACTCAGAATGAACAGAGAACTGGGAAAAAAATATCTGTGACTCATAAAACAATGTAGCAAGAAAAACTATTTACTTATTTGACAAAGAGAGAATGAGAATGAGAAAAAATATGTGCATGTCAGGGCCTCTTGCTGCTATAAATGTATTCTAGACACATGTACCACTTTGTGTATCCATCTTTATATGGGTACTGGGGAATTGAATAGGGCCAGCAGGCTTTGCAAGCAAGTGCCTTTAACCACACTGAACCATCTCCCCAGACCCACACAAAACCTTTTTAACATTTAAAGACTCCTACAAGTCAATCAAAACCTCAAAAATTTTATAGAAAATGACTATCGACAGTTCAGAGTAAAAGAAATACAAGTGGTTGACAGCATGTTGAACATGAGACCTTATTTATTTATTAATTTGAGAGGAGAGGGGTAATGGGCATACCAGGCCCTTTTGTCACTGCAAATGAACATCAGACACAAGCACCACTTTGTGCATCTAGCTTTATGTGAGAACTAGAAAAATGAACCGTGCCTGTAGGCTTTGCAAGAAAGTGACTTTAACCACTAAGCCATCTTCCCATCGCAAATCAAAAACCAGCCAGGTGTGGTGGCACATGCCTTTAATTCCAGCACTCAGGAGGCAGAGGTAGGAGGATTGCTGTGAATTCCAGGTCAGCCTTAGACTACATAGTAAATTCTAGGTCAGCCTGGACTAGAGCGAGACCCTACCACGAAAAAAGAAAGAAAAGAAAACATGTTAAAGACCCACTCTCCTGGCACACACACAACAATCCTACAAATTAACTACATAGGGATTCCATGTTTCTCTCAAACAAGATTGATAAAGATTAATAAGTTTGGTAACAGGCACAGTGGAGACAGGGTGGACCACCAGTCATGCATTGCTTACACACTGCTGATGAAGTTATTTTTTTTAATATTTTTTGTTCATTTTTATTTATTTATTTGAGAGCAACAGAGAGAAAGAGGCAGAGAGCGAGAGAGAGAATGGGCGCGCCAGGGCTTCCAGCCACTGCAAACGAATTCCAGATGTGTGCACCCCCTTGTGCATCTGCCTAACGTGGGTCCTGGGGAATCGAGTCTCGAACCGGGGTCCGTGTAGGCTTCACAGGCAAGTGCTTAACTGCTAAGCCATCTCTCCAGCCTGAGAGTTACTTTTAAAAGTATGTTGGAGAGCATAAAGAGTCTAAGGAGTATAAACCACTGCTGTCTCTAAGGGGGAGAGTTGGTAAGGTTGCCTACAGATACACTCACATCTGTGAGATGTCAAGTGGGGAAGGTCATCACTGCAACATTGTTTCTCACAGTGTAAGACTTGAGAACAACCTAAGTGTTGTTTCAAAAGCTCACTATGACCAACAGAACAGCATGTAGTCCTTACAAAGAACGGAGCAGTTCTATGATGGCTGACTTTAAAATATTTGAAAGATATACTGGCAAGAAGGAGAGAGGATGTAAAAGGCAAAACATGTACCCATTATGATATTACTTGTAAAGAGTACAAAGGAGCATCAGTAATTCTATTCCTAGAGCTTTATCCGATAAATAAATTAGTAGCATGTGGGTGGTATTTTTTTTAATGAGACCAAACTGATACCACATGGACTTCAAAACACATTGATTTATATTATTCTGGTTTTATTTCTATGCCAATCACATACTTTATAAGTTATTGTGAAACAATAATTTTATAATTCCTAAAAGGTGGCTAAAAATGATTCAGGAATGGATTTTTTTTTTCTTATAGGGTAGCAAGTCTCCTAATATTCCTAAGTAATTCTGGAGTTTATTTTAAAAAGTCTATCTCTTAAGTCAAACTTAGTGGCTATACTGATGATATCATCTCCCCTTTCCCTCTGCATCTTCAATGCCAATGAAATGTTCCCGATTCCTTTAGAATTTAAAGGGTGAAAAAATGCTTTAGAGTATATTAAGAAAATAATTAAGAAAAGCTGGGAAGACTGCCTAGTGGTTAAATGTGCTTACTTGCAAAGTCTGCTGGTCTGGGTTCATTTCCCAAGCTGCCCACACAAAAACTGGTGCAAGCATGTGGTGTTTGCAGTATCAATAGGCACTGACACATCCATCCATACACACACACGCACACATGCACAAATAAATAAAATATAGGAATAAAGAGGAAATAATCACACATATATATACAAAAGGAGGAAAAGTTAGCATTCTTCGGGATACATTAGAAACAAAATGTGTACCACCTATTAAGATTATGGGAGCCGGGCATGGTGGCGCATGCCTATAATCCCAGCACTCGGGAGGCAGAGGTAGGAGGATCGCCGAGAGTTCGAGGCCATCCTGAGACTACATAGTGAATTCCAGGTCAGCCTAAGCCAGAGTGAGACTCTACCTCGAAAAAAAAAAAAAAAAAAAGATTATGGGGTTGAAGAGATGGTTCATTGGATAAAGGCACTTACTTGCAAAGCCTGCTGGCCTAGGTTCAATCCCCCAGTACCCACATAAAGCCATATACACGAAGTGGTGCATGCACCTGGTGTTTGCTTGCAGTAGCAAAGGGCCCTGGTGTGTCCATTTTCTCTCTCTTCTTCCCCATCTTGCAACTATAATTTTTAAATATTAAGATTACATTAATTCTTTGATGAGGTATGAGTCTGATAAAAACTGGGGTCATAAGTGTAAGAAAATTTAAGTTAGAATGTAAAGGGATTCCTAACATTCAAGGCTTCTTTATTTTATCCATGTCTATTTGCAGGTGAAATAAAATTTTACTCAGCTCACACCTGGATCATCAGGCATGTTCTAGCTAAAATGAAGAGGTTGTAAGATGTCTGTGCCATCCCATAAAAGCAGAAAGAAAAATTATAGAAAAGAGGGAGAAGTGGGGAATGGGATGGGAGGGGTAGAGGAGACAGAGGAGAAATAAAGGGAAACAAATTCTTAAAAATATTTACTTAATTTATTTATTTGAGAGAAAGAGGGTGGGGGAGGCAGATAGAGAATGGGCAAGCCAGTGCCTCCTGCCACTGCAAACAAACTCTAGACACACATGCTACTTTATGCATTTGGCTTTACATGGGCACTGGGGAATTGAGTCCAGGCAGTCCAGCTTTGCAAACAAGTACCTTTAACTGACTGATTCCTAGGGAGTGATGGACAACATGGAGGCCAAATCCTGGGAGTTGGCTTCTACAGTGAGTTATCTTAATTATCACACTTTTCAGAGATCTTGATACATTACAACCCTTGCAGGTACCATCATTAGCATATGATAATGTTGGTCTCTAAAAGCTTCAAAGTTTTGAATTTTCTGGAAAACTCATTTTTGAAACATGCGTACCACAACACTTAATTAAGGCTATTGTCTAGCAGGCAATAATCAAAAAGGACACTGCCAGGCTGGAGTGGTTGCTCTGCAGTTAAGGTGCTTGCCTGCAAAACCTAGCAACTGGAGTTTGATTCCCAGTCCCCATGTAAAGGCAGATGCACAAAGTGGCACATGCTTCTGGAATTCATTTGCAGTGACAAGATGCCCTGGCGTGCTGCCTATTCTCTTGCCCTCATTTTCTCTCTCTCTCTTTTTTTTTTAAAGTTATTTGACAAAGAGGGAGAGAGACAGAGACAGAGAGAGAGAGAGAATGAGAATGGGTCCGCCAGGACCTCCAGCCACTGCAAACGAACTCCAGACGCATGCACTCCCTTGTGCATCTGGCTAACGTGGGTCCTGGGGAATCAAGCCGGGGTGCTTTGGTTTTGCAGGCCAACACCTTAACTGCTATGCCATCCCTCTAGCCCTCTCATTCTCTTTAAATATTTGATTTATTTATTTGTGAGAAAGAGAGAGAGGCAGACACACAGTATGAGCATGTCAGGGCCTCTGCTACACCTATACCACTTTGTGTATCTGGCTTATGTGGGTACTGGAGAATTGAACCTGGGTCCTCAGACTTCACAGGCAAGTGAATCACTAAGCCATCTCTCTGGCCCCTCATTCTCATTCTCTCTCCACATCTCTCTGTGCCTGCAAATAAATAGTTTTTTTTTTTTAAAGGACACTTGTACTGAATAGGGTGATCATAAGCCAACTCAATGCAGTCCATGACTTATTACAGTTACTAATAGCTGTGAGAACTTAAAGACATTTTAGTCAATCCAGATTCTAGATGGAATAAGTGGCCTTGTTGAAAAGCAGATGTTGACGTTAATCACAGCACACATCTTACAGGTTCTTGGTGAAGGTGTGGCTGGAAAAGCTAACTTGAGAACTAGAAGTTCCCTCCCCTTAACAATGCTAATAACCATCTTATAGAGAGACAGCACAACTTCTATTGTCATAACATTGCTTCAAATCTCAGCCATGTTTCCTCATCAGTGTATAATATATTATTTTCAGAATATGAAAACTGTAAGTGGCTGCTGACAGTACCACAGAAAGAACGTGTATTTTATCACTGTATAATCAGTGTTTGTGTACTGAAAGCACTTTCTAATCAGATGTTTCGAAGTTGTCAAAGGCATATGTATGGATCTATATAAATATTCTTAAGTGAAGGAATGATTTGTGACAAATGCAAAAAAAAGAGTGTTTGTTGCCTTATTACTTACCTACTTGAAAAATTAGATGAAAAAAAGCAACTTATTTGAATCGTTTTTCTCTCTGCACTTGGTGTATTTAAAAAAATCCTATCTAGATGTTTTGGTATATAACTGATAATCACAACATTGAGGTTAAATCTTATTTTTTAAAGCTTACAAAAGTGTATTTAAACATGACAAAGAAAGGTATGTTGACTAAAATACAGTAAAGTCCCAAATCCACTCCCTTTTAGGGGAAAATCACTGCCATATGGCTGGAAGCTTGCCTTTTGTAAAATAAATAAATAAATAAATAGAGATCTAAAAGTGTTATAGTGATAACCCTACTACAACAAAAAGTATAGTATTTCTAACTTTATCATTAATGCTACTATGGTATTGAGACACAGGGAAAAGTTCAGGCATTTCTTTTTGTATGTGTTCCATAAATTATGCTCTAAATAGACAAATAAAACTTCCTGATTTCAAAGTACTGTATTTGGGCTGGGAATGTGGCAGACCACCTGTCTAGCCAGTACATGGGCCTGGGGTTAGATCCAGAGAGCACTCGTTCCCCTGTCAAAAGCAAAGCAGAATTTTATCAACTTGCTATTTGAAAGAACTGTGCCAGTAATTCTTTTGTAAAGAGTTTCCCTATAAAGTGCTACTTCCTGATGTGTCTTCCCACATGTTGGATGCATTAAAAATGAAATAAAACTATGCAAAGCTTCCTGGTTTGTTGAACACAAACCCACAGGAACACTATAACCAGTGTTAAGTTATAAGTTAACTTGTATTTTTATCTTCTAGTGTAAATGGCTAAATTTAGGTCTATATCTGGACAAGAACCAGATTTTGCACAGTAACAGTATCAGAAATACCAGATCTATTCAGGCATGGCAGTTCATTTCTACTCAAAATGAGAAAAGATCTGTTATGGCCTGAAAACAGAAACTATAAATGCTAATTCATCATTTTCACCATTTTCTCTTTCTGGTAAAGCTTCCAGAGTAATGTTTTAAAGGTTGTTTATGAGAGACATAGAACCCAGGACCTTTCACATGCTAAGCAGCTGGTCCACCACTGAGCTATATATATATAATTTTCGGAGACAGGGTCTCACTCTGTAGTCCCTAGCTGCCGTTAAACTCACAGCGATCCTCCTACCTCTGCCTCCCCAGTGCTAGGATTAAATGCATGCATCACCATGCCCAGCTACTTTATAATATTTTTAAAATTTGTTCTTTTATCTGTAAACAAGGACATGAACTGTAACTCTAAAAATTAAAATTTAGAGCTGGGCGTGGTGGTGCACTCCTCCAATCCCTACACTCAGGAGGCAGAGGTAGGAGGATCAACATGAGTTCGAGGCCACCCTGAGATTATATAGTGAGTTTCAGGATAGCCTGGGCTAGAGTGAAAGCCTACCTCAAAAAAAACCACTAAAATAAAATTTCGAAAAAATATCTGGTGTTCTACAACCTTCATAAGGTTCATTTAATTTTCTGTGAGTGTACGTATTGTACTGGCAATACAGATGCTATTTATTTTATAAAGGGGGGGTATCAAAACCCAATCCCTTTATGGGCAAAGTAAGCAAAAAAAAAAAAAAAAAAAAAAAAAAACTTCACATTTTGATTTCTTGAACTAACTCAGATTTCAATTCCAATTTTAATACTTTTCTGCTTCCTCTCCCATCCCCCTTTGAATCAAAGCCTTCTAAATGTTCACATTTCAGCGAAAGTTTACATTAGTAATTTTCATCCTCTGAGCACCCGTGAACAGCTCTGCAGGCACAACGAGCAGGAATGGATGGGCACAGACGGGGACAACGCCGTGCAAACGTCGCCGAGCTTGCAGGGCATGTTTAGCCGAAGCGCTATATCTTGTCACCGACTCGAGTGTCTAAGGACGAGGCGACAGGAGGTGCGGACGGCAGGAGAAGGCTTGGGCCATCCGATGCCAGCGGGACAGTGCACCGGGCTGAGAAGACCCCGTCGGAGCAGGGCTGGGGGCGCCTCGGACTTGTACGGAAGAAAAACCACGGTATCTGTGCGCGGCGGCTTCCCTTTAAACAGCCGGGCGGCGCGGGGCGAGGTGCCCGGGGGCGGAAGACCAGGTCCCGGCCGCGGCCGCCCACGTCCCGCGGAGCGTTCGCGGATGCGGTGAAGGTACCACGCACCCCGCCGCCGCAGTCCCCCCCCCCCACACACACACCCCAAACGCCAGCCCTCGCCCCGGTACCTCGTCCTGGCCTCGGGCCCCGCCGCACTGCCTGCAGCCCAGCAGCTCGGAGACGGCCAGCGAGGCGGCGTACGCCTCGTTCGCCGCGGCGGCCAGGCGCATGTCCGCGCGGGGGACGCGAGCGCAGGGACGCTGGCCGGCCGCCTGGCCGCGGCTCGGGGCTGCGGGGCTTTCAGTCAGCGCGCGGCGGGGGCGGGGCGGCGCGCACAAACAAGCCGCGAGGCCCCGCCCCGCGCCCGTCACTCCACTGCCCGACGTGACCACCCGCCAATGGCAGCCCGCGGAGACGCATGGTCCCGCCCCTTCCCCCTTGCGGGGGTGGGGGCGGAGGCGAGGGGGCGGCGGCCGGCCCTTAGCGGCCCCAGCGGAAAAACAAACTCGAAGGCCAAGCGCCCCGCGATGAGCTAATGCTCCGTGGAGAGGTGGCTTGTGAGGCCTCGGAAGATGCACCGTCCGCCCTCGGGGAAGGGCGAAGCTGTCCTTCCCGGGTCCACCCTGCTCGAACCTTTTACCACGGGCAAACAGCACCCGAGCCCTGACTGACCAGCAGCAGGGGCGTCACGCTCTTCTTCACAGATTAGAGACGATGGAAATTTCCCTTCCTCCTTTCCCATCATGCCCAACGCAGAAACAAGATGAGACCATGGCCTACATTCACTGTAAAACTTATTTTTGGCAAGCTCTGTAGAAACTATAAATATCGCTCTCCTGCACAGGTGGACCCTGAACCGTCTTTATTCTTCTCAACTACCATTTCTATCCTATGCATTTGCAATTTCTGATATTACCTCATTAGCACCATATATACATACATATATATACATATATATACATATACATATATATGTGTGTGCGTGTGTGTGTGTGTATATATATATATATATATATATATATATATACACACAGAGAGAGAAAGAGAGAGAGAGAGCGAGCGAGAAGGGGGGAGGGACAGAAGGGGGATTAAGAATGAAAAGCTTAAAAAACAGGTTTGGGACTCTGCAGGATCCAGCAGCCCAATCTCCCAAGTCCTGTGTCAATGCTAATTCCTTCCTTTCATAGCTCTAGGAACTTCTTTTTAGAAAGAAAGAAAGCGGCTACTCAATGACATCTCTTTTTGCAGACGTGTCTTTGGGTTTTCAGGGGTTTTGGACACCTTGACAGAGGAAAACAGAGTTTAAATCAGTGGGGGCTGACTGACAGGCACAGGACTGGGAAATGAAAACGGTGTGGTGTGGGGAGCGAGGTAACAATGTTTCAAGAAGATTTAAGACTCATCATATTTTAAAAGTCACCGGTTACAAAAGGTTACTTTGTATTTTTTTTCCTCCAGATAAAGTTGTACATTCTCATAAGCTACTTTTCTAAAAAGCTAACACAACCCCAAATCACCCCCCTTTTTTTTTTTTGGTTACTGGCCAAGAGAAGCAATGTTGAGTTGATTGATGTGAGCAAGTAAAGGCTATGGGGTTTTTAGCCCTCTTCCACTGAGCAAAGCCACAAAAATAAAAGAGTATGATCAAAAGCCCACTCAGCCATAGACAAACAAAACAAACCCATTCAAGTCATTCAGTTTGAAGCATTATCTACCCTCCCAGATAAACTGGCTGTAAATGAGTAACTTGGAAACATAAATGCACCCGATATGGGGTTGTGTGCTATGAAAGCTGATTTTAAAATGCAGGAAGTACTTCAACACTGGCAACTTGTTCTGCAAGACTTGAGTTCTGGCTTTATTTTTCAAAGTTGTAATTTTAGCAAACCTGCAGGATATAACTTGTTCACAACATTAAAACTGTTTTCTATTGTGAAATAGAGAATGATCAGCTTTCTGTATTCTAAGGCATGTATTCATTCAGTGGTCCTAGGATGGCTTACAAATAAGTCAATGCAAGTGAAAGCTGTGAATTACATGTGTCTCATGTTTAAAGTTTGACACATATTTATTGAAGAAACATTTCTGATACCTTGAAACTGAATTAGAAGTTCCAGATAGGATTTTTTTTTTTGCACAGTTTGTTTAATGCTGCTTTACATTAAAAGAAAAACAAATTTAGCTTATATCCTAATTCAGTAATTGACGAAAACCTTCAAGCTACTAAATGTCCAGATTCCTTTATGGCCTCTATAAAAACTGACCTAAATACTTAAATGAATACTAAGTTTTGCTCTCTTGCATACAGCAGTACAATGACTGTACCGTGGGCCTGCAAACAGTGTGTAGATTTCACTTCTGGAGATGTTTAATTTCCAAGGCCACTCAAGGGGCCAGTGCTACGGGCTTCTCAGCGGTATCTGCTGAACAGATGAGCATTCTTGAGCATGGGGCAATGATTGGAACGGACTGTAATTTTTTTGTATTTGCTACTGGTGATCAGAATAGGCCAGGAGCTGTTTTACAAAGTTTGCTAGTTGAACATTTCATTTCAACATTTTCCTTAATTTAGAAAGAATCCTTAACACCTAACCAAAGGTGTACTAGTAATTCTGACGATTTTCTTTCCTCTAAAACTGGTCACTTTACTAGCAATATCAAAATGAGATTCATGGTTCTGCATGGTCCTCAGCAGGAATGCTCTCAACCTTCGTCTCTTCAAACACAAGCAGATACACCTATGTTAAAGCTGAGTGACGCCAAATGACTTGATACTGGCTGAGAGCTATGAAGTGTTAGTGGGGCTCAGGCTTGATGTGGAGGTTCTAGACAGGTTTCCTGCAGGGAGAGATATCTTATGTGGAAGACTATTAAAGGGACATTGCAGGACAGGATTTGAGAGCATGAAGATAATCCTTAGCAGAGGCTCCACCATACTGAGGAAGAAAAGCGGTCCTTTAGGCAAAGCAAATAAAAGAAGATCATTGGATCTGGAGCACAGAGGAAGGAGAGAACTGAGAAGAGTTTAGTTAAAAAATAGCAAGTCGGAGCCGGACGTGGTGGCACACGCCTTTAATCCCAGCACTCGGGAGGCAGAGGCAGAGGCAGGAGGATCACTGTGAGTTCGAGGCCACCCTGAGACTACAAAGTGAATTCCAGGTCAGCCTGAGCTAGTGAGACCCTACCTTGAAAAACCAAAAAAACAAACAAACAAAAAAAAAAAACAAGCTGGGCATGGTGGCGCACACCTTTAATCCCAGCACTTGAGAGGCAGTAGTAGGAGGGTCCTCATGAGTTCTAGGCCCCTCTGAGACTACATAGTGAATTTCAGGTCAGCCTGAGCTAGAGCGAGACCCTAACTTGAAAAACAAGCAAACAAACAAAAAAAGTTAGCAATGAGGTGCTATATACAAGTGCCATTAAGCAGTATGAATTTCACCCTTCTGTTCAAAATGTGTGTGTGTGTGTGTGTGTGTGTGTGTGTGTAGTATGCGGGGTTTAGTGTTGTGTGTGCAGATGCACACAACCCCATGTGAAGGCCAGAGTGTAAAGTCCCCTCTATCGCTCATCTGTGCAATTCCTTGAGAAGGAGTCTAGTTTTAAACCCAGAGCTGCGGTTTTCTTGAGTTCCAGCACTTCTGCAGTCTCTACCCCCTACAGGACTGGGGTTACAGTTATGTGTGGCCACACCCAATGTTTACATAGGTGCCGAGGAATCCAGCCCAGAATTCTCAAGCCCTCTCAGCCCCTCATGCTTGCATGGAAAGCACTTTTATGCTGGGGAGCCCTCTCTCCAGCCCAGAATTTTATTTTCTAGGGTACTGTGTGTAAAACTTTCTGAAAGTTTTAAACGACGAGTAACATCAGACTAGGGTATCAGCTAAAGTTTAGGGAAAATATATTGGAAAAGGCAAACTGGGAGGCAGAGGGAAGAGTTAGAAAAGTGAGGTTTGGCAAGCCAAGAGTGAAGCCCCAAGAACAATGAACATCAAGAAAGTGTTAGAGGGCTGGAGAGATGGCTTAGCGGTTAAGCGCTTGCCTGTGAAGCCTAAGGACCCCAGTTCGAGGCTCGGTTCCCAAGGTCCCACATTAGGCAGATGCACAAGGGGGCGCATGCATCTGGAGTTCATTTGCATTGGCTGGAAGCCCTGGCGCGCCCATTCCCTTTCTATCTGTCTCTTTCTCTCCCTCTCTCTCTGTCACTCTCAAATAAAGAAATAAAAATGACCAAAAAAAAAAAAAAAAAAGAAAAGAAAGTGTTAAGACACAAGGTCTCGGGCATGAATGTTGATGGTGATGATGCGGCTTCTTATTTATGTTGTGCTTTTGAGGGTATCTGAAGCCTTTTAACTTTTTTACACTTATTTTTGAAATCCTGTGGCAAATCTTCTCCATGAGTAGAGGAACAGTGGCGTGAAATATGATGTCACTGGTGCTTTCAAATTCCTTAGCTTCTCTTGGTCTTCACCTATAACATTCTAATGTCCTGACCCATTACTTTCCCAAATTGCTGAAATTTCCCAAGTTGCTGAACTGCTTATTTCCAAAGTCTACTAAGTTCTTTGACCTCTCTTACATAAATCTGAAAATCATATTCTCTTTGGTGGATCCCCTGTATAATTATTAGTAGTTATTATATTGAAGTTATTTACATACTTTTGACAACTCCACTGGTCTTTGGAGTGCTCATCACACTGTAATAAAATGCTATTAATAGAACGAGGGCAGAGCAATTGAATTATAGATAACCCAATGTCTGTTTGCCATAAAGAATGTAATTTGTAGTACTGATTTTTTTTTAATAATGAGGTGTTTTTGTTTTTAACTTACTTAGGATTGTTGATAATCAACTGAAATGGTATGTGAATGTACTCTGAAAAGTATGAAGAATCTACAACAAAAGTTACCTCAGATACTGTTGGAATTGCCACCTCAAAGGTACAATATACCAAATAAAAAGTTTTTGTTTTCTGCAAAAAGAAAAAAAAAGTGTTAGACCCTGCTTCTTGAAGGTTTGGAGATAATTCTCATAGTATCTGGTGTACTGGCCAAATGTCTTTCCTGAATCCATTAGGGCTTTAAAAATTTATAATCAGGGCTGGGGGGATGGATCAGTGTCTTAAGAGGCTTGCTTGCAAAACCTGCTAGCCCAGGTTCAATTCCCTAACACCCATGTAAAGGTGTATGAAAAGGGCATCATGCATGTGTAATGTCAATGTGTTTACAACACTGGAGGATCCAAAGGGCTAACTAACTAGTCTGACACTTGAACATTTGTAGTTTGCAATAGTTATCAAGTAAAAGGCATGATCATGTTTTTGTTGACCATATGTTAAACCTTGAAGCTTCTAACAAAATTAAAACAGTATAGATCTGCACATTTATTCACTGAATCAGTTGCTTAATAATTGGTTAGGGAAACACAGCAATAGCTTCAGCCTTTAAACCTAAGAAGTCTTTTAAGAATGGCAGTGTTAGTTAGGTTTATGAAGAGTAAGCCTTCTTGGAAAATTCCTTATTGTCATTAAAATACTTCATTTAGAATAAATGCTGGTTTATTGAGATTACTTCTGCTTACTAATTTTGGTAAGATTTTTCTCCTCCTGCTCATATCTTCCTGTTTTTATATATATAGCTTGTCTGCTAAGCACTTTTTTCCTTTTCAACATGATGTTTTGGGTACATTAAGATCCTCTTTGCACTGAACTTTAAATTGTTTTTAGTTGCCCTGTACTTTCTTTCACTTCTTCAATTTAATTTTTAGAACTACATGACTTTAAAAAAGCAAGACTGTTGGCAAATCTTGTTCTATTCCTCTACTTAGGATTTCTTCTTATACAAATGTAGAATGTTTCAAAACTCTGCAGGGGATTTAGAGATATGGAACATTATCCTCATTATAAATAAGCAGTATTAAAAAAAACTGATGGTGGTTTTTGAATTAGAAAGTTATTTTTTTTAAGTGTGTGGTCAAGTGTTCCAGGCTGCTGATAAAGATCTTAACCAGATTCTACCAAGCATTTACATATATAAAGCAGATTTAATTATCTTTATTTTTCAAATTTGTGAAATGAAACTCAATAAACCATGAGTAATTTGTCTGAAGTCATAAAAGGAATAAAATACAATCTGTAGCCAAGCGTGGTGGCACAGGCCTTTAATCCCAGCACTCGGGGAGGCAGAGGTAGGAGGATCACCATGAGTTTGAGGCCAGCCTGAGACTACATAGTGAATCCCAGGTCAGCCTGGGCCAGAGTAAACCCTACCTAAAAAAAAAAAAAAATCAGTAATTAGAGTCCAAGTCTTTGTGAATCCAAAAAACAGTAGTCATTTATGAGTAAAGACTTAACACCTTCCATGCAGTGGTTTTAACTATTGATTCTGGGACAAGTTAGGTAGAAAGAAAATAATTTCTCCCTTGCTCTTATTCAGATTGAAAGCTGATGAGAGAGGAAGAGAGAGGAGAAAGAAAGACTGAACAGAGAAAAGGATGGAGGAAAAACTTATGGTTTAGGTGACTTTGGTTTTGGAGAGTCTCTGCCTTCCCTTTTTTTTTTTTCAAGGTACAGTCACACTGTAGCCCACGCTGATCCGGAATTCACTAAGTAGTCTCAGGGTAGCCTCGAACTCATGGTAATCCTCTCACCTCTCCCTCCCGAGTGCTGAGATTAACACATTTCTTACATCTGTCATTCCTCTATGTTTCTTTTAGGACCTCTCTGGTGATCTCAAGCTCTCCAGAGCCTCTTCACTGCACAGCTCACTTGGACACACCAAACCTTCTTGACGACCGTCACATACCTGCATTCCTCTTACAGTAAGTGAGCGGCTTTGGGAACTAAGCACCTTCTTAAACAAGCTCCTACTACTGATTGTGAGTGGCTGATGTATTAATCATGTTCATAGAACATATGCTCCATTAAAATGAGAATGAGAGAATGTCTGTTTTTGTTCAAAGCTGTATTTCAAGTGCCTTATTGCTTAGAACATAGTATATTATTAAAAGAATGAAGTCTAAAGGGATGCTTTTATTACGGGGGGGCAGGGGAGACCAAAGCTTAACTTAAATAAAAACTCAGTAATTAACTTCAAAGTCGATGTTGTTTTGTTAGAATTTGAGAAATCTAGATGAATGTTTTTGGAGGTGTGGGGGCAACCATATGGCCCCCAGAAGCAGGTAGGCCCAGCTTGTTCTACTTCATTCAGCTCTGACAGGTAACTTCTGTTTTGGGGCACCCACTGGTGCTACCCAGCTGAGATGCTGGTGCCTGATTTCTTGCACTAGGAAACAGCTGTGGGAAGGGCCCAGGCAGCAGCATGGATGGATCACTTGTCAAGTTGGGCAGGTCCACGCAAGTCAGACACTGCCTGAATACATAGTACTGTTTAGACAGACTTCATAGAACATTTTGTAATCAAGCTTGGCTTTAGATATACTCAGGGCCATCTAAGGTGAAGTGATAGGAAAGAATGTTTGTTGAGATAAAAAAGCAATATCAAGGGGCTAGAGAGATGACTCAGTGGTTAAAGGCACTTGCTTAAGTAGGATGTGTGCAGAAATACAACTTTTAGTCAGGAGTGGTGGGACATGCCTTTTATCCTAGCACTGGAAAGGCTGAGGTAGGAAGTTGGCTGTGAGTAGAGGCCAGCCTGGGACTAGAGTGAGACCCTACCTCAAAAAAAATAACAAGACAGGGCTGGAGAGATGGCTTAGCGGTTAAGCGCTTGCCTGTGAAGCCTAAGGACACTGGTTCGAGGCTCGGTTCCCCAGGTCCCACGTTAGCCAGATGCACAAGGGGGCGCACGCGTCTGGAGTTCGTTTGCAGAGGCTGGAAGCCCTGGCGCGCCCATTCTCTCTCTCTCCCTCTATCTGTCTTTCTCTCTGTGTGTCTGTCTCTCTCAAATAAAAAAAAAAAAATAACAAGACAATCAAAACTAAATCAAGCCGGTGTGGTGGTGCATGTCTTTAATCCCAGCACCCAGGCAGGGGTGGAAGGGCAGAGGTAAGAGGATTGCTGTGAGTTTGAGGACAGCCTGAGACTACATAGTCATAGTCAATTCCAGGTCAGCCTGGGATAGAGCAAGACCTTACCTTAAAAAAAAAAAAAAATCAGGGCTGGAGAGATGGCTTAGCAGTTAAGCGCTTGCCTGTGAAGCCTAAGGACCCCGGTTCGAGGCTCCGTTCCCCAGGACCCACGTTAGCCAGATGCACCAGGGGGCGCATGCGTCTGGAGTTCGTTTGCAGTGGCTGGAAGCCCTGGTGCGCCCATTCTCTCTCTATCTGTCTCTCTCTCCCTCTCTCTCTGTCACTCTCAAATAAGTAAATAAAAATGAACAAAAAATATTTTTAAAAAAATCAATGAATGAGAAATATAACTGTCAAAGGCTGATCACTTTTCAGCATCATTGTTGTGTGATATTATGAGGCTCAGGAACAAGGTGTCTGGTGGGAAAGAGTTAAACCAGATGTCCTGAGAAGCTACCAAAGGCTTTAGACAACATACAGAAACAACTCGAAGGTAGCTAAGATACTAAATATATGGTGTACGTAACTAGAAAGCATTTCTTAGACTATGTATATATCCTGAATTATATACTTTTAAAAACAATTTTAGGGGCTAGACATTGTTTATGTCTAAAGAATGTGAAACATTTTTTAAATTCCCATAGTGCCTTTGTGTGCAAATGAATAACTGGGTACCACATATATATATAAAATCTGAGCTGGAGAGATGGCTCAGCAGTTAAAGTGCTTGCCTGAAAAGCCCAGCAGTCCTGGTTCAATTCCCTAGTACCCATATAAAGCCAGATGCACAAAGAGGCACACACATCTGGAATTCATTTGTAGCCACTTGAGACCTTGGTGTGTCCATTCTCTGTCTCTCTTCTATCTCACTCTGCTTGTGAATAAATAAAAATACGAAAATCTTAATTTCTTTTCAAAAGAAATTAAAATGAAATTCATCTTTTCATGGATGATTTGTTGTGACTGTAGTTCTGGAAATGAAAGCAAGCCTTAGAACATGTTAGGCAAGCACTCGACCACTGACCTATGTCCCAGCTCCCAATCCTCGTTACCTGCAATGCAGAGTCCACAGACTTGATGGAACTGAATGAGCTCTCGAGTCCCATTTTCTTTGTAGAATTAGTGTTAGATATTGTTAAATTGCTTGGGCTAAATAGTGAGACATTCACTCAATCATAACTGACTTTGAATTCACTTTGCAGTATCAGGGTGGCCTCAAAATCACAGTGATCCTCCTGCCTCTGCTTCCCAAGTACTGGAATTAAAGGTGTGTGCTACCACGCCTGGCAGTATTCTAAAATGTTAAGATCAATGTTCTTTTGCTCCTAACAGCTATTCAGTTTCGTCTCTCCACAGCAGCCCGTGACTGTAACTACTAAAGGGAGTGGAATTCTGCACTGTGTGCTTTAATTGCACAATTCAATGAATCTCCCACTCTGTTCTTTTGTGCAATCTTTGGTTGTAGGCCTTTAATCCTTTGAAACACTTTATATACCTCCTTCTGAAGTCTGTTGTTTTCCAAGAGGGTATTAAGTTGTAGACGCCTCACCTGGACACAAAGAACAAAGCCACATCTGTGACTATTTGTATATGATGTGTCTTGAAAACAAAATGTGGCTCCTTCAACTTTCCCATGTGTTCTGCTTTCCTAAATCTTTAGTCTGTGCCATGGATAAAGCCCAGTAGTTAAAGGTGATTGTTTGCAAAACCTGATGGCCCAAGTTTGGTTCCCCAGTAGCCATGTAAAACCAGATGCACAAAGTGGCACATGTGTCTGGAGTTCATTTGCAGTAACAAGAGGCTCTGGCGAGCCCATTCTCTCTCTTTCAAATAGATAAATGAAAAAAGTATTTTAAAAATTCTTCCTCTGCACCTCTGTGGACCATTTCTTTTTTTAATTTTAATTTTTTAGAGACAGAGAGAACACACAGAGAGAAAGAGAGAGAATTGGTATACCAGGGCCTCAGCCACTGCAATTGAACTCCAGACGCTTGTGCCACCTAGTGAGTATGTGCAACCTTGCACTTGCCTGACCTTTTTGTGCATTTGGCTTATGTGGGATCTGGAGAGTCGAACATGGGTCCTTAGGCTTTGCAGGCAAGTGCCTTAACTGCTAAGCCATCTCTCCAGCCCAACCATTTCACTTTTTAATCCAAAGAGTGTGGGTGCATTCAGTGTACAAAAGTTCAATAACAACAACAGTAAAGACATTTGGGGGGCTGGGGAGATAGTTCAATGGGTAAAGTGCCTTGAAGCATGAGGACCTGAGCTCAATTCTCAATACTCATGCAAAAATTCTGGGACAGTGGGGCACCTGTAACCTGTGCAGGGGAGGCAGAGATAGGAGGATCCCTGGAACATGTTGGCTTGCCAGTCTAGCCTAATGAGTGAGCTCCAGGCTAATGAGATACTCCGTGTCAAGACCAGGTGGATATAGTTTTCTGAGGATAATAACTGATGTTGGGAGTTTGTTCCCTTGCCTACACACACACACACACACACACACACACACACACACACACATGCACCTGTGCCAGCACAAATGTGGGCCCACAGCATATGAGTATACATACACAAATGCACACACTGCATGTAAACACACATACAAAAAATTAGTTTTGTCCCTCCCAAAATTTATAAAATGGGCATACTGGTGCACACATTTAATCCCAGCACCCAAGAAGCAAAAATAGGTGGATTGCTGAGTTCAAGGCCACTCTGAGACTACATAGTGAATTCCACGTCAGCCTACTCAGAAAAAAAAAAAGAAAGAAAGAAACAAAGAAAGAGAGAAAGAAAGAAAGCCAGCCAGCCATGGTGGCACATATCTTTAATCCCAACATTTGGAGGCAGAGGTAGGAGGATTGCCATGAGATGGAGGCCACCCTGAGAGATTACAGAATGAATTCTAGATCAGTTTGGGCTAGAGTGAAACCCTACCTTGAAAAACCAAAAAGAAAAAAAAATTAGTTTTGCTTATCACAAATTTTTGTTTACCTAAAATAATCACTCAGAAAAAATACCATTTAAAAACACTGAAGCAGACCTAAAATGAACCCAACATGGCTGAGGGAAATTTGCGGAAGAGGGGGTGGAAAGAATGTCAGAGCCACACGCTGGGTCATGACACACAGAGACATTTCCTCCTACACAAAACCGAAGGCTAACCCCACAATGCACGATCCATACACCTCAACAAGGAGGGACCCTGTGGAGGGGGGAGGGCAGGGAAGGACAGGGAAGAGGCTAACAATAGTACCAACTTGACAGTATTCACTGAGTACATAAAATACCATTTAAAAATATTTTATTTTTATTTATTTGTTTGAGAAAGACAACGAGGGAAGGAGGGAGGACGGCAAATGAGAGAGAGAAAATGAATGGGCGTACCAGGACCTCCAGTCACTGCAAACCAACTCTAGACACACAAGTCACGTTGTGCAACTGACTTACGTGGGTCCTGGGAAATGGAACCAAGGCCCTTTGGCTTTGCATGTAAGTGCCTTAACCGCTAAGCCATCCCTCCAGCCCCCAAATACCATTTTTTAAAATTATGTTTTTCATAAATTCAAATTTGAAGGCAATCTAAATCACTTCATTCATATTGGTAAAAGATCTGATTTTACTGGGGTGGGGAGATGGCTCAGGAGTTAATGGTGCTTTCTGGCAAAATCTACTAGCCCGGGGTTCCATTCCCCTGGACCCATGTAAAGACAGACACTGAAAATCTGATTTTTCCTATATTTTGTGTTTTTTTTTGGGGGGGGGGGAATAACTGAAAAGTACTAAAGTAAATTTTATTTCAATGATATAAACTAGAAAAGATAATACTCTTTCCTAATTTTTTAATAACTCTCTGGTTTTTTAGATGTAGCTGAATTTGAACTTGCTATGTATTGAAAGATGCCTTGACCTTCCAAGTGTTGTGATTACAAGGTATACACCATTATTCCCAATTTTATGCATTGCTGGGGTTATCAAATCCAGTAGCTCGTGCATGCTAGGCAAGAATTCTATCAACTTAAAACCTATAACTCTAATTAAAAAAAAATGTTGTGGCAAGGGAGACAGTTCAGTGGGTAAGAGTGTTTGTCCTGAAAGCGTAAGGGCCCAATTTGCCTTCAGTTCAAGTCCCCAGCACCCATGTAAGTCGCTGCTGTATGAACAAGTAGAAGTAATTTCGGGTTGGGATGCGTATCTGACTTAGACTTCATCTTTCACATAAATCACACAGGTAGCAGGGAGCTTGCAGTTCTGTTAGGAAGTATCAAGTGATTTCAAAGAACTATTTGCATTCTATTTATGTGACAGAAAGAGAGAGAGAGAGAGGCAGATAGGGAGGAATGGGCACACCAGGGCCTCTAGCCACTGCAGAGGAACTCCAGACACATGCTCCCCCTTGCGCATCTGGCTTATGTGGATCCTGGGGAACTGAGCCTCGAACTGGGGTTTTTAGGCTTCACAGGCAAAACATTTAACCACCAAGCCATCTCTCTAGACCCCCTTGCATTCTTAAAAAAGAAAAACACACTTTTATCCTTTGAAAATATGTTTGCATGTCTATGAGTGGTTTTATTAAGCAACTCTGTTAAAAAGCAGGAAGGGTAAGAGGGTTGAAAAAAAGAAAAACATAGCAGCCTGAAAATCTCTTAGCTAATGGCCCCAATTTTAAATAAAAAAATACAAATGAATTCCAAGATCTGTAAAATTATATTTCCGCTCTGAAATTTTACTATTTTAACATAATTTCTGACTTTGTCAAGAGTCATGCTTTGGTTGGCCATGGTACTTTTCAAAACTACTTTGCAGATATTATACACACTTTTTTTTTCTTCAAAGTAAACTACAGATGTACGTGAACACTGAATTAGTTAGCAAGTACCGTATATGTTGCTATTGAGAGTTTAGTTACTGGACTGAATAAAGCTTCTTGAGTCATCTTTGTGAGCACCTCTGGGAACATTTTTGTCAATGTGTCAGAGGTTAGAACAGGTGTAGTTAGTGTTCTAGTCTTTTTATTTTTTTGCTTTCTTAATTTTTTTTTTTTTGTTGTTGTTGTTTATTTGAGAGAGGGGGAATAATGGGCACACCAGGATCTCCAGCCACTGCAAATAAACTGCTTGTGCATATGGCATTACAATGGAACCGAGGAATCAAACCTGGGTCCTCTGGCTTTGCAGCAAAGTGCCTTAGTCACTAAGCCATCTCTCCAGCCTCCTTTGTCTCCTTTTTTGAGGGTTCCATGTATCGGAGGCTGGCCTTGAACTTGCCTTTAGCTAAGGATGACCTCTAATTCTTGATCCTCCTTGTCCTCACTTTCCAAGTACTAGTATTCTAGCTTAAAAAAAAAAAAATGAGGCAGGTGTGGTGGCAAATGCCTTTAATTCCAGTACTCCAGAGGCAGAGGTAGGAGTATCACCATGAGTTCAAGGCCACCCTGAGACTACATAGTGAATTCCAGGTCAGCCTGAGCTAGAGTGAGACCCTACCTCAAAAAACAAAACAACAACAACAAAAAAAGCAAAAAACAAAACTCATGCTTGAGTAAAGCCATAGCAAGTGGGTGTTGTCTTTCAAAACACCAAGAGAGGCTCAGGTACATTTTCTCTGCCCCCTATGCCTCAAAGCCCACCACAGCCATTTTGTAATGTTAGAGAAGTGAGCTGTATGTATGTCCCATCGTGAGTTTTTAGGGTATTCAGTAAGTTTTGGTATTTCTTGGCTTACATTTTATATTTGTGATAAAGAATATAGGCAGGGGGCTGGGAAGATGTCTTAACAGGTTGCCAGAGCGTGAGGATCTGAATTAGGATCCTCACACCCATGTGAAATGCTGCACACGAGAATGCTCTCCTATAATCACAGTGCTTAGGAGGGAGAAACAGGGGATCCCTGAGGCTCCCTGGCCAGCAAGTTTAGCCAAAATCAGTGAGCTCAGCTTCAGTGAGAGACTCTGCCTCAGAAAATAAGGTGGAGGGGCTGGAGAGATGGCTTAGTAGTTGCTTGCAAAGCCTGACAACCTGGGTTCAGCTCCCCAGGACTCACGTCAAGCCAGATGCACAAAGTGGTGCATGCACGTGGAGTTTGTTTGCAACAGCTGGAGGCTCTGGCACACCCATTTTTCTGTCTTGCTTCTGTCTATTGCTCTCTGCTTGCAAATAAATAAATAAATAATATATTTTTTTAAATGCTCATTTTTATTTATTTATTTGAGTGTGACACTCAGAGAGAGAGAGGGAGAGAATGGGTGCGCCAGGGTCTCCAGCCACTGCAAACGAACCCCAGATGCATGCGCCCCTTGTGCATCTGGCTAGCATGGGTCCTAGGGAATCGAGCCTTGAACCAAGGTCCTTAGGCTACACATGCAAGAGCTTAACCACTAAGCTATCTCTCCAGCCCCAATGAAAACATATTTTTAAAAGGTAGAGAACAAAGACATCCAACATCAACCTCTGGCCTCCACTTGCACTCACATTCACACTCACCTACACACATGTGTGCCACACTCACACATACATGCATACATGCACATACACATCATATGACTGTAAACACATAAAAAGAATCTAAAAAAAGCACAGGATAAAAATGGTTGAAAAATGCAAGTTTTTTGAATCAATAATTCCTTAGGTTGTTCGAAGTTTCTGAATCAGTTCAACTACACTGTACTGAGCAAGCAAGGGGAGCTATGTTTTAAAATTTGGGGGGTTATGGTTATAGTTTAGTGGTAGAATATTTGCTTCATCTGGGCAAGGCAATGGATTAAATCCCCAGATCGCTAATAGTCCCTCAAAGCTTTCATTCAAAATTACTTATCTGTGTGAATCTAGTTTCCTTGATATCATGAATAAAAAAAAATCTAGGAATAATACTGCAGTGAAATCTGTCACAGAAAGCTCCACATTGCTGGGATGAACATCCAAACCAGACACAGTTTATGGGAGGAGCAGGTTTACCTCCCCTTCCGACCCCCTCCTGGGCTAGGGTCTCCCTCTAGCCCAGGCTGACCTGGAATTCACTATGTAATCTCAGGCTGACCTCAAACTCACAGTGATTTTCCTACCTCTGTCTCCCGAGTGCTGGGATTAAAGGCGTGATCCACCACGCCCGGCCAGGAACAGGTTTATTTCAGCTTACAGATCCAGGGGAAGTTCCATCAATGGTGGAAGAAGCTTCTCACTTCCATAGGTCCAAGCACAGGAAAACAATAGCATCAGCACCCTTGAAGCCTCTGGAGCTCAAACCAGCTCTCTACTCGTTCGAGCTGGAATCAGATCTGCTCCCAAACACACCTTTGGGCAGGATCAGTCCCTTAGTGACCCCTCCTCTAGCCAAGCAGCTGCAAAATCAACTTCAAGCTTAATAAAACAGCTGAGTCTGGCTGGAGAGATTGCTCAGTGGTTTAGGCATTTACCTGAAAAGCCAAAGGATCCTGGTTCCACTCTCTAGGACCCACGTAAGCCAGATGCACAAGGTGGTTCATGCATCTGGAGTTCATTTGCAGTGGATGGTGACCCTGGCACACCCATTCTCTCCCTCTCCTCTCTCTCTGCCTCTTTCTCTCTCTCAAATAAAAATTAAACAAACAAACAAAAAAAAAACAGCTGAGTCTACAGCAGACATACATTCATATTCTAACCACTACAACTTCTTAATTTCAAATCTACCTAAATTAGCCTCACTATTCTCACTGATTTGTATGATAATTAACTTTATTCCAACTTAAGTAAATCATTTGTTAAACTGCCTGCTAAATACTCATATTTAGGCCTATAGATCAGTGCTGGTATCATTTTTGGAGTGAGCCAAAGAATGGAGAGGAGTGCTGGGGAACACTGTCTTCCCGACACAAAGTGGCTGCAGCCTTCATGCCCTCACAGTGGCTGTCTACCTGCACAATAGTGGGCCCAACAACATCTCATGGATGATGGATGAGGTGAAAAAAATGACATCAATGGGCTGGAGAGATGGCTTAGCGGTTAAACTCTTGCCTGTGAAGCCTAAGGACCCTGGTTCGAGGCTCAATTCTCCAGGTCCCACGTTAGCCAGATGCACAGGGGGCGTATGCGTCTGGAGTTCGTTTGCAGTGGCTGGAGGCCCTTGTGCGCCCATTCTCTCTCTCTCTATCTGCCTCTTTCTCTCTCTGTCACTCTCAAATGTAAATAAAAATGAACAAAAAAAAGTTAAAAAAAATGACATCAAAACAGAAGAAGGGTAAGTTGGGAAGAAGGGTTCAGTGGGAGGGAGATGGGGATGAGGATAAAAGAAGGTAATGGGAGGGGGTTATGGTCAGGATACATTATATACATGTATGAAAACTGTCAATGAAAATGAGAGGAAGTAGGCAGTTAGGGTGACTGGGCCCATGAAAGTAAAAAAGGCAGGAAAATCCTTACTTGCTATAGATCAAAGGATGATCTGGATTCTTATCTCTTGCCTAGTTTCCTATGCCTGTTTTTCCATGAGTAACCTGGGCCCCTCTTGGGAGGGAGGTCTTTACACTGTGGTTGGTCAAGCTTAGACCCCAGAACTTGGCTAGACTCTTCCTGAGACAGCCCCTAGCCTTGAACCAATCAGCTGTCCCTCTGGTTTACGTGAGGTGGAACACAAGGCCACCACCATACGGTTATAAATACGTTTGCAAGGGGAGGGCATGGTCTCTGAGCTGCTTGGCCACTTGGGAACTTTCAGCTGTTGGTGAGTTTTCCCTTGGCTGGGCCTGGGCTTGGCGGGGCTGAGCCAAGGGGAGAGCCCCCTATCCCTTACTCTCCACATGGGCTCTTTATCCCCTCCAAATCCCCACATGGCAGGAGCTCCTTAAACTTTCTTTTTTCCCTTTTCTTTCCATGGTTTTCCCAGGCCCTCCACATGGGATCTCTAGCTACATGAGAGCCATTCCCTGGCTCTGTACTTCCCTTAATAATTTATTTTTATTTATTTATTTTTATTTATTTATTTGAGAGCGACAGAGAAAGAGAGAGAGAGAGAGAAACAGGCAGAGAGCGAGAGAGAGCATGGGCGCGCCAGGGCTTCCAGCCACTGCAAACGAACTCCAGACACGTGCGCCCCCTTGTGCATCTGGCTAACGTGGGACCTGGGGAATGGAGCCTCGAACCGGGGTCCTTAGGCTTCACAGACAAGCGCTTAACCGCTAAGCAAACTCTCCAGCCCAATAAATATAATATAAAAATTATGCTTCTCAGTCTTTTTTTGTAAATTCTTTGATTAAAAGTATATGCTAGGTGTGGTGGCACATGCCTTTAATCCCAGCACTTGGGAGGCAAAAGCAGGACGATTACCACGAGTTCAAGGCCAGCCTGAGACTACATAGTGAATTACAGATCAGCCTGGAAGATCCTACCTTGAAAAACCAAAAAATCAAACAAACCAAAAAAGTAGGCATGGACCTAGAGTTTAGGGTTGATGGACTTTCCTGAACTACAAGCATCCTGTTACAAATTTTTTTAAAAAGAAATGATTTGTTAATAAAATATCAGCTTTAGACATTATGTCAGAATTCTGGATATATCATTTGATTAAAGACTGGGCTGAAAAACAATCTGAGGATATATTTGAATACCACTGTCTTCTCTGTGTCCTAGAACTCAGTGTATGTTTGGGGGATCCAAGTTAACCTGGAGCTCCCTACATTACTAACCCAAGGCTTGGGTCAGGACTTAAGGCTCAGAGAATGTCCCATGGATTTCTATTGGTCCTAGAAGATTTCTGGGGAATCTAGTTCATTCAGAAGCTCATTCCCATCCATGCCAAATATAGCCTGAAAGAGAGAAGGCTTTGGAATCACAGCCATTCATAACAGTCTACTAAGTTATAAACCAAAGCCACCTTCCAACAGAGCTTTCATCTAGCCTGTCCTGAATCTGGTCTATAACAGAGAATTATCAATCTGCCTGGTCCTTAAAAGAAAACATGAGTAACGTCAATCTTACCCTTCAGTCACAAAAGTGTCAGTATGATCAACTAGCAGTCTATATCCTAAATCACAGAAATTTGACCTACTATTGCTTTATATTTCACATAAAAAAAAAGTTAGTAAAGTACTCTGGATTTGTTCTTTTTTTTTTTTTTTTTTTTTTGAGGCAAGCCCAATGTGTTTGCTCTATATGATTTTTAACTTTGTGTGTGTGTGTGTGTGGTTTTGTGAGGTAGGGTTTCACTCTAGCCCAGGCTGACCTGGAATTCACTCTGTATTCTCAGGATGGCCTCAAACTCACGGCAATCCTCCTTCCTCTGCCTCCTCTGCTTGGATTAAAGGCATGTGCCACCACGCCCAGCTGATTTTTAACTTTTTATGTTAAGGTCACCTTTTAGTATTCAAGCATACTTTAAAAAATTAAATCACGATACTTTAATTTGTGCCCCACAAATACATAATCAAAACTTTAAAATCTTAAAAATATCATGCACTAACTTTACAAATTGGTGAGTTAAAGAAGAAACACCCCTAAAAACTAAAATCTGAACTTCAAAAGATGCCAGAAAACAAGTGTGTGGAGCAGGGGCCGGAGCAGAGCAGCCTCAGAAGCAGCAGGATGCAGTTCAAATAGGTCACCCTCAACTTTCTAACTTTCTCTAAGGACAAAAAAAAAAAACAAGCCTAGCAACAGCGCTCAGCCAATCACAATGCAGACAAACAAGTAAGGCCTCAACTGCTCCAGATACCGATGAAGTCCAACCTTCAATTTTTTTTCTTCTAATTATATAGTGTCAGAGCAGAACACAACAAGTTATAAAACAGTGTACTGTCCCAGGTTACAAGTAACTGAGGAAGATGAAATCTATTTACAAACCTTTGACAAAGTGCTTAACTTTTAATAAGGTACTAGAAATTTACTTCATGTTTAGTATACCACAACAATTAAAGTTACCATTAAAATAACAATCTAGAAGTCTGTGGGAGTTCTTCTTTCTTGTTATAGACAGGAAATAAGGGTTGGAATGTCTTTAAGAAAATATTCTCAAAGCCAGGCGTGGTGGAGCACACCTTTAATCCCAGTAGTTAGAAGGCAGAGGTAGGAAGATCACTGTGAGTTTGAGTTTGAGTCCACCCTGAGACTACATAGTGAATTCTAGGTCAGCCTGGATGGGAGTGAGACCCTACCTCCAAAAACCAAAAAAAAAGAAGAAGAAGAAAACATTCTTCTCTTTTTAAATCCCCTACCAGTTAATTTCCAAAGTCCTTGCAGGTGGGGTGTGGGGGGGGGGAAGCTATAGTCCACATCAAACATTATAAAATATACGTAAAAACAACCACATACAAATATAACCTTCAAAAGAAACACAAGCTGAACTTCACAATGCAATTCTATCTCATTCTTCTTCCTCGTTTCTGTCAGTACACGTCCATTTTGAGAGGCTTCCTGACCGGGTGGAGGTTGTCCTCTTTGCCTTAGTTCAAGCCTCAGTACTGCTCAAAGTGACAATGTGCTACTTTAGTGCAGTCAGAGAAATGCTGAGACGGTAGTCAACACTTTCCCTCATTTTGCTTTGTCTTGACAAATTTTTGAAGTATTTTAAGGCAATTTCCAATATATATATATATATATTGGTGAGAATCTTTGAGAAGTACCTATAGTTTTCTATTGAAATACTGCTTAAATTCTCTGCTGAGGATGTAACTAGTGCTCAAGAACTTGCTTAGCATGAGTGAGACTATCACTGCATCCTCAGCACCATGCCCCTAGTTGCTAGTTTTAGCTCCCTAAAAGATAGTGTGATAAATAGATCAGCTGGACTTGTCATTATCACCAAGTGTCTCCTTCATCCACTTTAGAACACAGGCAGCCTGCTGATAACAATGTAAGGACTCAGTCTCGGGGATTTTTCCTTGATAGTTTATTGAGTTCTACACATCTCCAAAGACTGGGAGAAAATTAAATGTTTGAAGACTTAGGCTTTATTTACATGTGATATTCTTACTTTATCCTTCTCTCCACAACTGACAAATAAACAGGCTATATTAAGAAGAAAAAAACAATAGTAGCGTAAGTACATCATTTGGGCAAGAGATAATCTGGATGAAACTCAAGTTTTCTTTGGCTCCTGAATCTTAATAATTTAGAAATTTATCTATTCAAGTTCTACTGAAGTTTTAACAACACAAGTGTGTGTGTGTGTGTGTGTGTGTGTGTGCACGCATGTGCACGTGTGCGTGTGTGTGCATGTGGTAAGTTAAATTTATGAACATCCATATGTATGGATATATTAGCCCAACTTATAAAGTATTTTAAATTTATAAAGGATTCAACAAGCTATTATGGACCAGATATCTTTTCTTCCCAGTTTATGTTCTTTGAGAATATGATCATTGGGTACTACTACATTTTTCTTTCTCCTTTTTTTCTTTCCTCCCTCGCTCATTCTCTCCCTTCTTTCTTCTTCCTTTGTGCCTGGCATATGCTAGGCTAGTACTCTATATCCTTAGCCCTCGATTTTTTTCCCCCTGAGGTGGTCTTGCTTTAGTGTGGGCTGACCTGGAAGTTCCTATGTAGTCTCAGGGTGGCCTGGAACTCTTAGCAACCCTACCTCTGCCTCCCAAGAGCTGGGATTAAAGGCACGTGCCACCGTGCCCGGCAAGCTCTTGATTTTGTTAAGACAGGGTCTTCCTGAAGCTTGCTAACCTCCTCCCTTAGCCTTAGCTTCCCTTCCCAAGTACTGGGATCATAGCTGTGAGCTACCAGATAGGCCTCAGGCTTTCTTCCTTCTTTTAGTTTCCTGTAGCAATCCACCACTTGAAGTCTTTTTGCCCCTAAAGGACCTGAACTGAGGACTGCTATGAACTACAAAGGCAAAAAGATTTAAGAAAAGGCTTAGAGAATAGGATTTAATGATATACTGAAGAGCTGAGTAAAGTCCAACGGACAGACAGCTTTAAATTAGTCAAAACTTTTCCATTTTGAACTGGGCGTGGTGGCGCACACCTTTAATACCAGGACTCCGGAGGCAGAGGTAGGAAGATTGCCATGAATTCGAGGCCAGCATGAGATTGCATAGTGAATTCTAGGTCAGCCTGGGCCACAGCGAGACCCTACCTTGAAAAAACAAAAACAAAAACAAAAAACCTTTTCAATATTAACACTAGCTTTCAGAGGTAAATGGATGCTATATTTCATATTTGATAATATTAATAGGATAGCTAAAACAGGTTGTGGTTAGTAGGTACCAGGTACTGTTTTAACTCTCACAATAATCCTTCACATAGGTGCTATGTCCATTTTAGAAATGGGGAAGTGTGAGTCGGAAAGGTCCAAACCCACACAGCCAGCCAAGAAGCCCAGATAAAGGTAAGAACTAAGCACGTCATGCTCCATGGGCATGTTGTTTCCTATCCTACTACACTGCCTGGTTACACCTTAGTTTTCCTCCACTTTCAATAACTGTGTGCTTTGGCAAAGACAATAAGCCCTTTTCAATCAGTCATCCCTTCCTACTTTTCCTGCGTTAGTTTCCCTGTGTAATCTCTTCTGGATGGCTGTCCAGCCCATCTCAGTTATTATCCCAAGCATTCCTTTTCAAGAAATCTGGATCGAGCCTGTTGCCAAAGCCAAGTGCTCCACAGCACCTCTGATATTCTCTCTCGCTGACTACTGGTCTCTTGATACATGTCATTCTGTCCTAATTTCCTTTATTCCATTTACCTACTGTGGTTCCACTCTGAACTTTGACATCTCCCCGGCACTGGAAAACATTCCTCCCAAACTTTCACTAAGTATGTACTACCACGACTTCCTTCAAAGATCTACTAACATTTCACCTTCTTGTGCAAAAATTCACAAAATTTTGTCACACTGAGGAATATCTTCCTCCACTGGATAGTTTACTACATTAATCTCTTAGTCTCCAAAGTACTATCTATAGTTTAAATAATGTCTGTGGGTGTGCCTATGCCGTTGTTTGTTTGTTTGAGATAAGGTCTTGCAGTGCAGCACTGGCCAGCCTCACACTCCCAGCGATCCTCTGGGCTCAGCCTCCCGATAGCTGGGATGATGGGCGTGAGCCACTGTGCCCGGCCGGCACACTGTGTTGTTCAGAGGCTCATGCACAGAGTATTTTGGTCTACGCTGAAAGTACATTCTGTTTCAGGTGCTGTTTGTGGACACATGTTCATATTGTCTCCTATCATCACATTTAAGTTCTTAAAATACCTGGGCACATAAAACACTAGAGGGGAATCGAGAGGTTTGATCCTGGCAAAAATAATTAAATGAGTCTAATTAGCTTTTAGTGTAAACAGAATGTTAACACTGTATGTCAGAGGGCAAATAAAAGTATAATGACTAGCCGGGCGTGGTGGTGCACGCCTTTAATCCCAGCACTTGGGAGGCAGAGGTAGGTGGATTGCTGTGAATTCAAGGCCACCCTGAGACTACATAGTGAATTCCAGGTCAGTCAGCCTCAGCTAGAATGAGACTCTACCTCGAAAAACCAAAAAAAAAAAAAAAAAAAAAGGTATAATGACTTACATTAACAAATCATCATACAATCATGTTCACAGATAAGAAAAACGAGGACATGTTGCGGTTCTCTTAGTGTTTAAGCATGGCATTGTCTATTCAAAACAATGAGAGATTTCAGAGTGATTTTTTTTTGGGGGGTGCAATTAGATCCAATGAGCATATGAGTGTGCATGTGTACACGTTCACATAATAAACCCCTTGAGACATTTCCCTGTGCCTCTGAAGAATAGTAATAGGAAGAGTTGGCTATTGATATCATAGTATCTCCTTATACCAGAATCCATTTTCTAAAATATTTAATTAATTTATTTATTTGAAAGAGAAAGAAAGAATGGGTGCATCAGGGCCTCTAGCCACTGTAGACGAACTTCAGATGCATGCACCACCTTGTGCATCTGGCTTACGTGGGTCCTGGGAAATCAAATCTGGGTCCTTAGGCTTCACAAGCAAGTGCCTGAACTACTAAGCCATTTCTCCAGCCCTTGATTTTTTTTTTTTTTACAATCTCTGAATCTAATAAAACATAAAGACTAAACAAAACAGAACACAATATAGACACTATCATCTATATAAAGCAACACATATGTTCCATACCCAGAGGAAATGCCTTTGGCTACCTCTCTAGGTGACAATTTACTTTTACTTCACAGAAAACTGTAACAAGCTTGTTTATCTGGTTTCAGAGTCCACAGTAATTTAGAAGGGTGAGAGACTACTCTATTTCAGAGAAAAAGGGAGTGAACTGATGAGAAGGGATTTAAAAAGCTGAGCTGGCAACTAAAAGAAGACCTCAGAAGCTAAAATGACCACCAACAGGTGGAATCCACGGAGCTACTGAGCACTGAGGGTGGCAGCTGAGTCCCCCAGGAACCTGGAGCAGTGACACAGAAAACAGATGACATAAGTCTAGGGCTTGAGAGGTGGGTGGCAGACCTGAGATCCCATCATTGAACGAAATCCCAAGGGCTATACTCATTAAATCATGAGTGAGGAAAAATGCCCAAACTGAAAAAGGAGACAGAAGAGAAAAAAAAAAATACTGCCTGTATTAATTTTTATTCTTGTGGGAAGGGATCAGATCCTTTCTGAAGATTCATAAACACAACACACTGAGGAGTTAGAAACTGACTTATGTGGTCTTAAAACAAAATAAAACAACAACAAGGCAATGGTTTAGTATAAAGTTGGCTATATCCTCTAGGTTGTTTAGATAGTCAGATAGTAATACAGATTGTCTCTGAAGGAGATAGTTTCCAATAAATATGAGTTGATAATCACAAACTGTACTATGAAGTTAGATGTGGTGGCACACATCTGTAATCCCGGCATTTGGTATGTAATTATTTTTCTTTTAAATATTTAATTAATTAATTTGACAGAGAAAGAGGGAGGGAGAGAGACAACGGGCACGCCAGGGCCTCCAGCCACTGCAAACGAACTCCAGACACGTGCGCCCCCTTGTGCATCTGGCTAACCTGGGTCCTGGGGAATTGAACCTAGGTCCTTTGGCTTTGCATGCAAACACCTTAACTGCTAAGCCATTCCTCCAGCCCTCATTTTCTTTTTTTGAGGCAGTGTCTCAAGCCCATTTAGGATGACCTGGATCTCACTCTGTAGCCCAGGCTGGCCTCTGATCCCAATGAGGCCATTTTCGAGTAACAGGGCCCTAGCAAGTAAAAGTGAGGAGTGTTTTTGAGCCTGTAGGGGAGGGAATATCTGGGTCATTCTACTTGCTATTGGTCAGAAATTAAGGAAGGGTATGGCCTTTCCTTATCTCTTCTTCCCTAAAGGAGTTCCCCTTTCCTAGAAATAATCACCCCATCCCAAGAAGGTCACACCTTCCTAGAGGATTAAGATTCCTGGGAAGATTGACCCTTCTGTGAGCACCTGGCTCCAGGACTGAATTGGTTAGTTCCAACCAGTAAGCTCCCTTAAAAGACAGTGTCCTGAGCCTCTGGGTGGGGCTGCCTATTTTCTGGGAACCCTGCTCCTGCCAAGTTGGACAGGAGCTCTGTATCCCTTTCTTCTGTTAAGGTCTCTAAGCTCTAATTCTACACTCTGTAAAATAAAGTGTTCTTAAAGTTTATCTTCTGGTCCATGAGTTTCATTCCTTGAAATTCATAAGAACCAAGAAGGCCACAGTCTCACTGGAAGCTTTGTGTGACTGTGAGTGTTCAATACTCTAGCTCCTGAGTTATTGCCCAACCAAGCACTGAAAAAGGCTTTGTCCCTCTCAGAGATACCCCCAAATTACCTTGCCATCATCATTTGGGAGGTAGAGGTAAGAGAATCAGGAGTTCAAGGCCATCCTCCACTACACATGAAGTCTGAAGCCAGTCTGGGCTACACAAGGCTCTATGTCAACAAAACCACACCAAAGGGGCTAGAGAGATGGCTTAATGGTTAAGGCACTTGCCTGTGAAGCCTAAAGACCCAACTTCAATTCCCCAGTATCCATGTAAACCAGATGCACAAGGTAGCACATGCATCTGGAGTTTGTTTGCAGTGGCTGGAGGTCCTAGAACACCCATTCTGTCTCTTTGTCTGCCCCCCCCCAACAAATAAATAAATAAGTAAAGTATTTTTAAAAACAAACCAAAGACAAAAGCAACAAGGTAATCACTAAGAGATTATCAAAGTAGACAGGCTTGAAAATAAATCAGATATAGTTATTGTGATAACTGATACTGAAAATTCAATGGATAGGCAGAATATTCCACATAGCTATAGAGAAAATTATTAGTAAACTATAAAATAACTAAAAGTAAATCTATAGAAATAATCTAGATGTTTTGCACATAGATAGAAAGACCTGGAGAATCTAACTGGAAAGATGGTGACTCAAAATTTTCTAGAACTGATTAAAGGCATCAATCCTATTTTTATGTATCTTTTTTTTTCCAGGAAGCAAAATGGACCCTGTAACTGAAAAGAAATCCATCCCTTGGCGTACAGTAAAACTAAAAAATAAGCTGGGTGTGGTGGCACACACCTTTAGCCCCAGCATGCAACAGGCAAAGTTAGGAGGATGGCCGTAAGTTCTGAGTTCTAGGCCAGCTTGGGACTTCACAGTGGGCTAGAGTTAGACCCTACCCTAAAAATAAATAAATAAAAACAAATAAAACTGAAAAAAAAATCACTAAAATGTAGAGGTCAGCCAGGCATGGTGGTATATGCCAGTAATTTCCTTAGAGTCTGAGGCTGGAGTCTGAGGCCTAGCTGGGCTCAGGAGTTCCAGGCCAGCCTAGAATACTGAGTGAAACGCTGTTTCAGACAAATAAACCGACAAATAAGCAAACAAGTGAACCACTGAAGAGACATTGAAGGGACAGAGAGAAGGGAAATAATGATACCAACATGATGTGTCCATACAAAGGTTCTACATAATAAAAGAAAGAAAGAAAAATGGAAGGTTTTCAAGTCTGTGAGAGAGAAAGGGCATGCTACCTACAGAGGAAAAACCGAACTGAAAGCCTAATTTTCAAGAATGGAAGCCATAGCGCATGAGACAGCATATTCAATGGATGACCTGGTATGGAAAGACTATGGTCATTTTATCCACTTAAAAATGTTGATTATGGCTGGGCGTGGTGGGGCACACATTGAATCCCAGCACTCAGGAGGCAGAGGTAGGAGGATGGCCATGAGTTTGAGGCCACCCTGGGAATACAGAGTGAATTCCAGGTCAGCCTGGGCTAGAGTGAGACCCTACCTTGGAAAAAAAAAAAGTTTGATTATGATACTTGTCACTCTTAACACATAAGCCTATCCTCCCAGAAATGAATGCAAGAGACATATTTAAAAGGGTCTACCACTAAGGGTCAGGCTGGGGAGATGCTTATTTGCAGAGCCTGTGGTCCAGGTGTGATTCCCAAGTATCCACATAAATGCAGGTACAAAAAATGGTGCATAGGGCTGTGGAGATGGCTTAGTGGTTAAGCACTTGCCTGCAAAGCCAAAGGACCCAGGTTCAATTCCCCAGGACCCATGTAAGCCAGATGCACAAGGTGGTGCATGCATCTGGAGTTCCTTTGCATTGGCTGGAGGCCCTGGCGCACCCATTTTCTTCTCTCTCTCTCCTTCCTTCTCCTCTCTCTCTCTCAAATAAATAATAAATAAATAAAAATATTTTTTAAAAAGTGGTGCATATGTCTGGCACTGGTCTATAAGAGACCTTGGAGTGTCCAGACACACACACACACACACTTGCACACATGCAAATATATATTATATTATTATATGAATATAATAATATTCATAATAATACAATATATAAATATATAATATGTCAATATCATATATATGTGTATACACACACACACACATATATATATGCTTCAGTTCAGAGAAACAAAATGATAGTTCTAAAGAACAGTCAGTGGAGAAAAGATCCTTATCTACCTAGAATCGTGTATTTCTTAAGGATTCTGGCTAGCTCTGGGAGCATAAATGGGTTTCTTTTTCTTGGCTTGGAGTGGAATGGCTAGATCAGACAATAGGCATTTTTAAAGGAACTAAACTGTTTTCAAAAGCACTTGTGCCATTTTACATTCTTCACAGCAACTTTTGAGAGTTCTAGTTCCTCTATAAGTTAGTAAGAGTTGTATTTTTATTGTTTTAAATTATTTTTGTTTATTTTTATTTATTTATTTGAGAGTTACAGAGAGAGAGAAAGAGAGAGAGAGAATGGGTGCGCCAGGGCCTCCAGCCACTACAAACGAACTCCAGGCACATGCGCCCCTTGTGCATCTGGCTAATGTGGGTCCTGGGGAATCCAGCCTCGAACCGGAGTCCTTAGGCTCCATAGGCAAGTGCTTAATCACTAAGCCATCTCTCCAGCCCAAATTTTTACAAATACTTAGTTAACCTAATCAGTACAGTACAGTGTAGAGTGACTGCTTCCTTTTCAGGGTATTTGACTATCAGCCCAGATTTCTATCTTTCTCCACTTGCCGTGAGGAGACACTACTGTATGTAATAGGTCAGAAATGCTGCTAAGCATCTTGCAATGCACAGGCTAGTTCCCATAACAAAGAAATATCTGGACCAAAATGACAAGTGCTAATGTTAAGAAGTCCTGACGTAGCCATCTTCCTTTCCCCGCCCTCCTTCCTTTTCTTCTTGCCGTGGTGCTAGGGACTGGGTCAGGGCCTTCCGCTTGGGCTGGTATTCCAACATCGAGCTGTCTCCCAAGCTCCTTCGCTGTAGTTTTGTTGTCTTCTTACAATTGAATTTTGTTTTGTTTTAGACTAGGTCTCACTGTGTAGTTCAGGGTGGCCCCAAAGTTGGTATGTATCTCAGGGTGGCCTCAAACTCATGGTCCTTCTGCCTCAGCCTCCAGAGTACTGAGATTACACACACACACACACACACACACACACACACACACACACACACCACATATATCAGGTTATAGGTGTTCTTTATATATTCCAAATGCAAGAACTTTGACATATATGTTGCAAATGTTTCTTCTAATTTGTGGCTTATCTTTTTATCTTCCCAATGGTGTCTTTTGAAGATCATAACTTTCAATTTTGATGTGGCCAATTTATCATTATTTTCCTTGAATCTTATATTCTGAGAAATTTTGGATGCATAACTGAGGATGTAGCTCAGTGGTAGAGTGCCTGTCTAGAATGTGCAAGACCCTGAGTTTAGTCCCCAGTATCACAAAAAGGAAAGAAAAAAAAAAAAGATAGAGCCAGGTGTGGTGGCACATGCCTTTAATCCCAACACTTGGGAGGCAGAGGTAGGAGGATTTCTGTGAGTTCAAGGCCACCCTGACACTACAGAGTGAGTTCCAGGTTAGCCTGGGCTAGAATGAGACTTTACCTCAACAAAACAAAACAAACAAAAAAAAAAAAAACAAAAACAAAAGACAGAAAAGAAGGAGCTTCAAGGCCATAAAGGTTTTGTTCTTGTTTTCTAGAATTTAGCTTTTAATAGATCAAACAAATTTTATTCTATTTGAAAGCCAAACAGCCCAACACTAAGGAGACTGAGGCAGGAAGGTTGTCATGACTTTGAGGTCAGATTGTAGCTACTAAGTGAGTTCCAGGCCAGCTGGACTAGAGTGAGATCCTACCTAGAGAAAACATAAACCACCACCAAGATAAACTGCTAAGTGTTTCTCTCCAGAGAACAGGATTTTGGGTAGATGGAATACAATTTTTTAAAAATATTTTTTATGGGACTAGAAAGATGGCTTGGCAGTTAACGGTGCTTGCTTGCAAAGCCTGATGGCCTGGGGTTGAGACCTCATTGCCCATATAAAGCCAGACGTACAAAGTGGCTCATATGTCTGGAGTTCATTTACAGCAACATAAAGAGACAGAGAAATAAAAAGAGAGTGAGTATGGGCACGTCAGGGCCTCCTAATGCTGCAAACTCCAGGCCACTGTACATGGGTACTGGGGAACTGATCTGATCCTAAAGTCTTTGAACACACTTGCATGTGCGCATGTTAATTTAGACACTCATTAACGACTTTCTACTACACTTACTTCATGCAGCCAAAAAGCAAGTGATCTTTATTTCAGAGACTACATCAGGGAAAGACCAGGCCAGGAGTTAGAAATGCCAACATTGTTCTGTGTTTACTACCCTTTAGGTCATCAAAAAAGTATCTCAGAAGCAATATTAGTTGATGCCACATGGAAAACTGTGCAGCACATACCATAAGGTACAAAGGTGGATCAGTTCAACACAATCCCCTCAGCAGTCTGGGTGGGAAACCTCAGAGGGTGAGGCAGTTAGGACCAAGAGCTCAGACAAGGCTGTCATGTGGTACAACTGTGATTTAGAGGAAATAAATTAGAAAGGATTTTCATAACAGCCACTGACTCAGCAGTGTTAGTTTGACTTTAGGAGGTAGACATTTTATAGGTAGAACCCCCCCACCTGCCCAAAGATAAGGTAACTTACTAAAGGACTCAAATCTATCAAGCTGTCAAGACAATAGTTTTTGTTCTTCTTGTTGTTTTGTTTTGTTTTTCAGGGTAGGGTCTCACTCTAGCTCAGGCTGACCTGGAATTCACTATGTAGTCTCAGGGTGGTCTCAAACTCAAGGCGATCCTCCGACCTCTGCCTCCTGAGTGCTGGGATTATTAAAGGCATGCTCCACCATGCCTGGCTTAAGATAATGCAGTTTTTATTTTACTTATTTCTAAACTGTGTGTGTGTGTGTGCGCGTGCGCGTGCACACGTGCGTGTGTTGACAGATTCCCTGGACCGTATCTCAGGATGTGGCACAGAATAAAAACTGGACCATGGAAGTAGTGTGTTAGAGAAAGATCCTTTTGCAAAGCTTCCTAGGGCTTGAGAGATGCTCAGTGGTTAAAGCACTTGCCTACAAACCCTAACAACCCAGGTTCAAATCCTCAGTAACCACATAAAGCCAGATGTATAAAGTGGTGCATGAATCTGGAGTTTGTCTGAAGCAGCTAGAGGCTCTGGTATGGCCAGTCTCTCTCTCTCTCTCTCTTTTCTTTCTCTGGTAGCAAATAAATAAATATTTTTTAAAAAGCTTCCTGGGGTTAGAGAGATGGCTTATTGGTTAGAGCACTTGCCTGCAAAGCCTAGTACCCAGGTTCAATTCCCCAGTACCCAAGTAAGCCAGATGCACAAGGTGGCATGTGCATCTGAAGTTTGTTTGCAGTGGCTAGGCCCTGGGGTGCCCAGTCTCTCTCTCAAATAAATAAATAAATAATTTTTAAAAGCTTCCTAATATGGGATATTTGTGTTATTAAAAACAAAACTTTGGGCTGGAGAGATGGCTTAGCGGTTAAGCACCTGCCTGTGAAGCCTAAGGACCCCGGTTCGAGGCTCGGTTCCCCAGGTCCCACGTTAGCCAGATGCACAAGGGGGCGCACATGTCTGGAGTTCGTTTGCAGAGGCTGGAAGCCCTGGTGCGCCCATTCTCTCTCTCTCCCTCTATCTGTCTTTCTCTCTGTGTCTGTCGCTCTCAAATAAAAAAATAAAAAAAAAAAGCAATTTAAAAAAAATAAAAAAACTTTAACTAAAATGCGAAAAACACAAAACAACCACAAAAGGTAATAAAATTATACTATGGTGCATATGGCACCATGAGAGAAGATCAAAGTTTACCTTTAAAAATGTACATCTGGAGCTGGAGGTATGGCTTAGAGGTTAAGGCGTTTGCCTGCAAAGCCAAAGGACCCAGGTTCAATCCTCCAAGACCCACGTTAGTCAGATGCACAAGGGGACTCCTGCGTCTGGCGTTCGTTTGCAATGGCTGGAGGGCCTGGCGCACCCATTCTCTCCCCCTCTCTCTGTTTCTCTCTAGCTCCTTCTCTGTCAAATTAATTAATTAATTAAAATATTTTTAAAATGTACATCTGGAATACATTTAAAATGAACTACATCCAAATGTAGCTTATAATCTAAATTGCTTATTTTATAAAAGTCAAAATTCCTAAAGTTCAGTGCTACTCTTCAGTGTATGAAGCTGGTTTTGGAATACTTTTCTAGCCCCTCTCTGCTTAACGAATGATTTACATGGAAGATTTGTAATAGCACAAGCAGAAAATGGGAGGACCATAGGAGGAAGAATAGCCCTACATTTTATAAAGAATTTCAAAGACCTACAATGCTGATGCAATATGGTCTCCCTGCCTTAGAAAGATTTTTCAGTCTCTAGAAATGATGGAAAGAAAATTTGAAATACAGTGATTGAACCCAAAAGTTTGGTTGACAGATTTAATACACACAATTCATGCCAATTATACCAGTCAATAATTCTTATGAGAACAGGGTTAATTTCACTTTCTCCAGTCTTTTCTTGAGTATGAATTATTAAAGATGCTGTGAGAACACGATCACCTTCCTACCATTCCTTCTCAAATGTACAACTTACCCCCAGTATTGAGCATGGTTTTCTTTTCTAAAGTTTATTTATTTTTTTATTTTTGAGAGAGAGAGAGAGAGAGAAAAAGAATTGGAATGCCAGGGCTTCAGCCACTGCAATCAAACGCCAGTTGCTTGCGCCACCTAGTGGGAATGTACAACCTTGCACTTGCCTCACCTTTTGTGCATCTGGCTTATGTAAGATCTGGAGAGTTGAACACAGATCCTTAGGCTTTGCAGGCAAGTGCCTTAACGACTAAGCCATCTCTCCAGCCCTTCCCTGTTTTCTTTAGTGAGGAAAGAGATGTACTAGTTACTTTCCCATATTCATAAATTCATATCCAATTAAAATCTGCTTTGCTGAGCTTTTTCAACATTTCAGTGGGGTTTTAGATCTAGTTAATCTAACAACCCAAGGTCTTAATAGTAAAGGGCTGGGGGGGCTGGAGAGATGGGTTAGTGGTTAAGCACTTGCCTGTGAAGCCTAAGGACCCCGGTTCGAGGCTCGATTCCCCAGGACCCACATTAGCCAGATGCACAAGGGGGCGCATGCGTCTGGAGTTTGTTTGCAGTGGCTGGAGGCCCTGGCATGCCCATTCTCTCTCTCTGTGTCTGTCACTCTCAAATAAATAAAAATAAAATTTAAAGGGCTGGGGCTATAGCTCCCTGGTAGAGTGATTGTCAAAGGTAATCAACTATGAAAGTATCAGGTGTCCCTCCACCTGCAACAAGTGACAAGTAAACTTCACATGGACTTTTAACTTGGCCATAATTTTTCCAGGCATTTGAGTCTAAGAGGAATGTGTCTGTTGCCTGCTCTCCAGTCTCTCAGTGACATAAGATCTCTATTTCTAGAACTTTCAACATATGTGAGCCCTAGTTCCTGACAAGAAAGCCACTTCTGATACCTTGTGATCTTTGGTATGATGATCAAGAACAGGAAGAATGGGTTAAGAGGAATATCAAAAATATTTCATAGCTAGGCGTGGTGGTGCACACCTTTAATCCCAGCATTCGGGAGGGAGGCAGAGGTAGGAGGATCATTGCCGTGCGTTTGAGGCCACCCTGAGATTACATAGTTAATTCCAGGTCAGCCTGGACCAGACTGAGACCCTACTTCAAAAAACTAATATATATATTTATTATGATTTATGATATTTATTATATATATACATGGACTCTTAATGCTGCAAAAGCATGACCAGTGCTCTATGCCCAGAGCATTTACATTAGGGGACACATTGCTAGTATGATGTTCCTCTCCATGCATGAGAAGACGTGGTAAGGAGTGAGAGATTTCTCCAGTGCATCAGTATACAAGGCATCTGAACCTTTCCCTACCTCCAAATGTTCTGTTCTTAGCTGCTTATAACATTTTCATCCATAAGCTTTGAGGATGAGGTGGGAATAGGTGAGACAGGAAGAATAAAAATAACCAAGACCTGCTTTGTAGAGAAATATGTCACAGAGGCCACCGTATGTCGGAACTCTTGAGATCTGAAGGTCTTGGGAGAAACCATAAAATCTCACATAAATCCATGGATGTGGTTCTATATAGGGAACAAAATGCATATAGTTTCATGAACCACAGATTAATTTCACGTAGCAACTTGCACAATTTCTCACAGCCTGTGAGATGGGTCTGACTGCTCTTATATTACCCATGTGATGTGGGTAATAGAAGAATTTGTCACTCAGCAGCTGAACAGCAGAGCTACAAATCAAGTGCAGGTCTGGTCTGACTTTAGGGCCAGTGCTTTTACCTTTCCACTCACCAACAGTTTACCCATGGCTGGCTCTTAGGAAGCTCACAGTTCAGCTGCAATGACACAGAAATAATCAGAGGTAGTGGCTGGTGATACCTGCACAAGACCTGCATAATAGGAGGGGAAAAAATGATGCCATCACAATAGAACAAGACTTGTTGGGAAGAAGAAGGGATTCAGTGGAGGAGGGAGGGGGAGAAGGGGAGGGTGATGGGAGCAGACTATGATCATGGTATATTGGCCATATGTAGGAAAGTTGTCAATGAAAAGTTTTTTTTTTTTAAAGAAAAGAAATAATCAGAAGAAACAATAGAAAGTGTGCAAGTAAAGACTTAGATGGGTAGAGGAGAACGCCATAGAAAGAAAATTCTGGATGAACTCAGTGAGCACTAAGGAGACTGCCTCGGTTCTGGCAGGATGTGTGGGGTACAGTGGAAAAACCAAGGCCAGCTTCAGGGAGCTTACAATGAGCCAAAGAAATTGGATGTGGCAGGTGGTGATAAAGAAGCTGTAATCGAGTTCTGAGTAGTGGTCTGAAGAGAAAGCAGGGACTGTCCTTGATGAACTCAGAACAGAGGAAGTCTGCACACTCCAAAGGAAGGAGCAGTGAGACTTAGTACTCTCCCTTCCCTCCAGCCTCATCTCAACCCCTCCAAACGCCACTCAGTCCACGGGGATCATTCCTGCAATTGTGTATGGCTCGTCCCTCCTGACTGCAAGTCCTTTCCTTTGGCTCCTGTCCACGCTCCAGCCTGAAGTTGGAAGGCACTGACTTGTGTCCCCTTTCCTGCCCCTCCATGTGTGGGTTAGCTAGTTTTTTGTTGTTGCTTTTGTTTTCTGTAGATTCCTCACTCCAGCACTTACCACTGGCACTGGAATTCTCTTATGAGACTAAAAGCTCCCAGCAAGGCTGCGTCCATCTTCCTCAGCATGGACTCTCTTAGGACATGATTGGGTGCATGATTAGAACACAGGACTATGGGTTAACTTCCTGAATGCTTATATAAACAGGTTGGAAGACAGGTACATACACACACAAGTATGCTAAAATAAAGCCTCGGTCCCCTGCAGGAAATCATCCAAGTCTTATTTCATGTACCCGAGGACCTTAAGTGTGAAGGGTTGGATCAGGGTCAAGGTTCAGATAGAAAGAAAATATGTGCAACTATTCCTTAAAGACTATAGGCTTTACATTTTTTTAAACCACATTTTTTTTTTTTGCTAAAATGGAGCAAGGAATTCAACAGTTGCCATTTAGCAACTCCAGACAGCACAGTGCTGTGCAAGAATCCACAAACAGTTTTTCAGAGCATTTCAGCATACAAAAATAAATCACAAGGACTGGAGAGATGGCTCAGCAATTAAGAACACTTGCTTACAAGGCCTGACAGCCAGGGTTCAACTCCCCAGTACCCATATAAAGCCAGATACACAGAGTGGTACAGGCATCTGGAGTTTGGTTTCAGTGGCCAGAGGTCCTGGTACACATATTTCTCACTCTCTATCTCCTTGCAAAGAAAAGGCTCATAGTCCCAGCTCTAAAGAATCTTAAAATCCGTTAGGCATTTATCTAACATTGCCTCTCATGGTCCAGCTGTGTTTCTGTGTAGCCACAAGAAGGCATTCAGATGGATGACACTAAGTGTTTACAAGGAGTAGAAACAAAGTATAATGGCTGAAGGTATTCGATTAGAGTCCAGTAACCCAGGATCCAAGGAGAAGTTCAATCTCTATTAGCCTTAATGACCCCACCCAAACAAGGGATAATAATGCAAAGGTCACAGAGAACCCTAAGATTACATGACATCATACGCAGTGACTCCTCCACAATCAGCAAGCAGTCAGTAAAATGTTGGCTGTGGAGCTATATGGTAAAAACGAGAGCACGCTGACCTGATAACTCTCTCCCATTTGGAATATACATTACACAACTCATCAGCACTACACTTGTAAAATGCCCATAATAGTATTCTTCCTTTTGATGTTTTGGGTTTGGATAATATATATTTAATATATAAAAATTATTAGGTATTGATATACTTTAAAAAAAACTGAGCATTTGAAGCTTAGCTTGGTAGCACATATCTGTAATCCCAGCACTTAGGCAGCCAAGGCAGGGGGATCATGAGTTCCAGGCCATCCTGGGTTCCATGAGAAGACTCTTCCTCAAAGGCCAACACAAAACAAATGAAAAATCCCAACCACAAATGAAAAATTGACATCTGTATGACATGATTATTTTTTCTGCTTAGAATATTTACCAAGTAATTGTAAATAAGCAAGCACCTTTAATTTTTTAAGTTTACTCATTTTAGTGATAGAAAAAAAAAATACCTCTTGCTGCTGAAATGAACTCCAGATGCATGTGCGACTCTGTGCATCTGGTTTTATGTAGGTACTAGGGAATGAAACCCAGGCCAGCAGGCTTTGCAAGCAAGCATCTTTAACCACTAAGCCATCTCCCCAGGCCAATCTGTAAGTAAGTTATAGTGTAAAGCACAACCTAAGATCATTGATTTGATGAATCATGTTAAAACCTATACTTTAAGAAGAACATAATATTGGGCTGGATAGATGGCTCAGTGGTTCAAGGTGCTTGCCTATAGAGCCAAGTGGCCAGGGCTTGATTCTCCAGTACCCACATAAAGCCAGGTTCCCAAACTGGTACATGCCTCTGGAATTTGTCTGAAGTGGCAAGAACCCTGGCAGACCCATTCTTTCTTTCTCAGTCACTCTCTGTCTTTGCAAATAAATAAAAATAGTTAAGAAAAGAGAACATAATATTGGATATTTCAGGTCTAGAGAGATGGCTCAGTGGTTAAAGGTGCTTGCTTGCAAAGCTTGACAACTCGGGTTTGATCCCCCAGTAACCCATGTAAAGGCAGATGCACAAAGTGCCACATGCATCTGGAGTTCGTTTTCAGGGCAAGAGGCCCTGACACACCTATATTCATTTTCTCTCTCTCTCTTTCAAATAAAATACTTTTAAAAAGATATTGGAGGGCTGGGAAGATGGCTTAGCGGTTAAAGCCCTTGCCTGTGAAGCCTAAGGACCCCGGTTCGAGGCTCGGTTCCCCAGGTCCCACGTTAGCCAGATGCACAAGGGGGCACACACGTCTGGAGTTCGTTTGCAGAGGCTGGAAGCCCTGGCGCGCCCATTCTCTCTCTCTCCCTCTATCTGTCTTTCTCTCTGTGTCTGTCGCTCTCAAATAAATAAATAAAAAATTTAAAAAAAAAGATATTGGAGATTTTCCTTTTTTTATTTGAGGTAGGATCTTGCTCTAGCCCAGGCTGACCTGGAATTCACTATGGAGTCTCAGGATGGCTCAAACTCATGGCGATCCTCCTACCTCTGCTGGGATTAAAGGTGTGCACCACCACACCCAGCTCAACTTTTCCTATTTTAACAATCTTTTGTTATTGATCTATTCCCAGGTAAACCTGTCAGTCAGTATGTCAGCCATGGCTAGTCGTTCCTGGAGTCTGCTTTCTTCTTTGGTTAGCAACCCCCCAAATCCTTACCTGGGCACTCTGCCATGCACTCATAATGAAGACTATTATGCAGCTTTCCTTGAAGTGGCCACTTGAGCTTAACCAATGAGATACACAAGGAAACAGAGTGTGTGTAGTAAATGTCACCCAAATAAGAAAGCATATGCCCCTTCTGCCAGAACATGTTTCCTCTGAAATGAGGAGGGGATGCCTAGAGTGAGGGCAGCCCATCTTGTGGACAGAAGCCACATCCTGAAGCTGCTGGGACAGAGTTGCATTCCCAATGGAGATAGGACTCCCTTCCCTTCCTCCCAGCCTCCCTCCCTTCCTTCTCTTTTCCCCTTTCACTTCCCCTCCCTTCCTTTTGATAGAGTCTCATGTAATTCAGACTGGCCTTGAACTCAATAAGTAGCTGAAGATAACCTTGAACTCATGATCCTCCTGTCTCCACTTCCTTAGTTCTTGGAGTACAGTGGTTCGTGTACTACCACAACCAGCTTGTGTGGTACTGGGGATCAAGCTCAGTGATGCTAAGCAGGCACTCTACCCACTGAATCACATTCCCTGGCCCAATTAAAGTATTTTTAACCCAGTTCTTGAGTGCATTCATTTACATGAGAAATAAACGTTCCTGTTAAAGAACGCTTATATTGGAGTTTTTAGCATTGGCAAACTAATCCTAAATAACACAGACAAAATTTCAGGGGTGTGTGTGTGTGTGTGTGTGTGTTATTGGGAATCAAACCCAGAGTCTCACACAAGCACTTTACCAATGAGCTACATATACCCAGCTCCACTTATTTTCTTAGCAAGTTTATTTATACACGCCTGATCCTTTCTGTTTCCTTTCTTCTTAATCCTTCTGTAGACTCCAAGACTCTTTGGATTTTTCCTTTTGACTCATTTCTATTTAGGTGTTTTTATGGACAGAAAGAGAACAAACAAATTCATTTTATTGCCCACGACTGTCCTAGCTCACATCACAGTCTTTTACTCTCACTCATTTTGGGGTCCACTCAGCTCTTTTGTTTATTTGGTCTGTCTCACCATTGAGCCCAGGCTGACTTCAACCTATGATCCTCCTGGCTCTGTCTTCCAAGGGTTGAAATTACAGGCATGGGCCACCACGCCTGCCTCCATTTTGTTCATTATCCTAGAAGATCAACCCCCAAAATGAACTACCCTCAGAAACAGCGTGTCATTCACTCATCAAATCTCTGTTGATAGCTAGGCATGGAGGCATATGCCTTTAAGCCCAGCACTGAGGTAGCAGGCTGAGGCAGGAGGATCGCTGTGAGTTTGAAGCCAGCCTGAGATTACACAGTGAATTCCAGGTCAGCCTGGGCTAGAGTAAGACACAACCTCAAAGTATAAAATAAAATAAAATAAAATAAAAATTCTACTGAGTGTCTACTGTGTGTTTAGATTGTCAGATGATAACTAAAACAAATCCTGATTCCAGAGAGCTAGATCAGGCATTCTGTTAAGGTGAACTGAATTTTGTTCTATTAATGTGTGCTCTCCATACATCTGCAGTCCAGAATTTTCCTAGAGGGTCAAACTGAGAGAATGCATATACAAGAATGAGAGAAAGCTCACATATGGAGTGAAGGAAGAGCCTTAGGACCTAGGAAGGCGTGGAGGAAGACGCTGTAAGGCAAAGCTATCCATGACTGTATTGCCAAGAAACACATACTGGGGCTAGAGAGATGGCTTAGCGGTTAAGCGCTTGCCTGTGAAGGCTAAGGACCCCGGTTCAAGGCTCGGTTCCCCAGGTCCCACGTTAGCCAGATGCACAAGGGGGTGCACGCGTCTGGAGTTCGTTTGCAGAGGCTGGAGGCCCTGGCGCGCCCATTCTCTCTCTCTCCCTCTATCTGTCCTTCTCTCTGTGTCTGTCACTCTCAAATAAATAAATAAAAATTTAAAAAAAAAAAGGTTTAAAAAAAACCATACTGTTCCCAGCCCATCACTCATTAGCATGAACAGGGGCAAGCTTCTTGTTAAGCACCCAGAATTTCTAGAGCATAGCAACTGCCTTCCTCATTGTTAGATCTTCCCTTATGCTGTGAAAACCAGAGCACGTCACAAGTCTTCAGAAGACCACCCACTATTTTTTCCCCAATTGTACCTTACGCAATATTTCTATCCATTTTCCCTTCTCCAGTGTATCCTGAGGAAAGAGAACTACAAATTGCGGGGGGGGTGGGGGAGTTGTAGTTCACAGTACCCAGTCAAAAAATTAGTTGTTTCATTATTTTTGAACTTTTTAACTCTTTATTTATTTATTTGAGAGCAAGAACAGAGAAAGAGAGAGAGAGAAAGAGAATGGGCACATTAGAGGGCTTCCAGCCATTGTGAGAATTCCAGATGCATGTGTCCCCTTGTGCATCTGGCTAACGTGGGTCCTGGGGAATCAGGCCTCGAACCAGTATCCTTAGGCTTCAGAGGCAAGTGCTTAACTGTTAAGCCATCTCTCCTGCCCTGTTTTATTATTTATTTATTTATGAGAGATAAATGGGGTGCCAGGACCCCCAACCACTGCAAACGAACTCCAAATGCATGTGCCACCATGTACATCTGTCTTACATGAGTACTGGAGAATTGAACCTGTGTCCTTAGGCTTCACAGGCAAGCACCTTAACCACTAAACCATCTCTCCAGCACTGATGTTTTTTTTTTTTTTTAAATATAGAAACAGAATCTACTTTGTGCATCTGGCTTTATATGATTTTTGCCACCAGCTCTGCAGCTGAGCAAACCATGCAGTTAAAAATCAGCTTTTGTTGGTTGCCTTAAGGATTTACCAGAGTGAGAAAGTTCAAAGGTTCATATAATATGCACTTGAACTTTGGGCTGTAATCCTATTGTGAGATATAGAAAGCCTTAAGATTCTTGTTGCTGGTGCCATTGTTGGAAATCTCCTATGACAGGGCTGCTGTTATAACACACAGTCTACAAGAATGAGGCAAACCAGCTCCTGATGCTGGAAGAAGTTTTTGGTTTGATCATAGGGAAAAGGATTTTAGAAAATCATACTAAACTGATCTGACTGTGACATGCAGTTGTCAGTACCCTATGATATGACATTATGATTAATTTCACAAGTTGTTTCCTGTCTGTAACCCTTCAGGCAACTCTGCTGAACTACCTGGGGGAGGAGCTGCCACCATTTTAGCCACCCTCACCCCGTTCCCCCAATAGTACCATTTACTCTCAGCTTTTATCCATTAGTATTGTGTGTTCACTTACAGTTCTCTTTCTAGCCTAATAAAAAAATCCTCTTAAAATAATTACTATAAAATAATCAAACAATGTAAATCCTGGAGAGAGGCACACTTCCCCAGCAGAGCTAGCAACAAGGCTTGCAGATGATAAAGCTTTCTCTGGCATTGATTCAGC